>NC_139025.1:55921373-56368599 GCF_964662115.1 Mustela nivalis
CTCTCAACATCATGAAAATATAAATTAAAACCAGGATGAGATACCATCTCACACCTGTCAGAATGGCTAAAATTAACAACACACGAAACACGTGTTGGCAAGGATGTGGAGAAAGGGGAAACCTCTTGCACTGTTGCTGGGAATGCAAACTGGCACAGCCACTCTGGACAACTGCATAGAGATTCTTCAAAATGCTAAAAATAGAACCACTTTATAATCCAGCAATTGTATTACATGGTATTTACCCACGTATACAAACATACAGATTTGAAGGGGTAAGTGCCCTCCAATGTTTATAACAGCATTACTGACAACAGCCAAACCATGGAGAGAGCCCAAATGTCCATTAACTGATTAATGGATAAGAGTATGTGGTATATGTGGTGTGTGTGTGTGTCCAGAAAATGGAATATTACTCAGATATCAAAATGAATGAAATACTGCCATTTGCAATGACATGGATAGAGTTAGAGTGCATTATGTTAAATGAGATAAGTCAGAGAAAGAACATGATCACACTCACATGTGGAATTTAAGAAAACAGATGAACATACGGGAAGGGTAAAAAATTGAAAAAGGACAGAGGGAAACAAGCCTTAAGTGACTCTTAATAACAGAAAGTAAACTGAGGGTTGATGAAGGGAGGCGGATGAGGTGAGTTAGACGGGTGATGGGTATTAAAGAGAGCACTTGTGATGAACAGTGGGTGCCGCATGTAAGTGATGAATCACTGAATTCTACTCTAAATCCAATATTGCTCTGTATATCAACTAAAATTCAAATAAAAATTTAAAAATTTAATTTTGTTGAAATCAAGAAAAATAAACTATATTGTAGGTGATACTGCCATGGACCCAAAGTAAACCTTAAAACCAAGACATCTGACAATAAAGTAAAATAAAATACATAAATGAGCCAGGTATTAACTTTATAAAACTGACCACTCAACTGTATTTAATTTTTAAAATATCCATAATATCTCAATTCTATGTATTCCTGTGTGTGTGTGTACACATACATAGACACAACTCATAACTAGCATTCTTTTATACATAATTTTTGGTGAACCAGTGTGAATATTTTCATTTTTCTGCATGTCTCAGGCTTTCTGAGCACAGATGGTTCTCAGTTAAAGGATTACTGAAGAGTATCCCTGAGACAGACACCTCAGGATAGATGCTAAGAAGCCTTTTTCTCTCCCAGAGGTACTTTACATAGGAAAGGGTTCTAAAATTCATCTTCTGTACCCATACCTCCCCAAACAGAGTCTGAAGCTCTTTCAGCATTAATCTACTGATAGTATACTAGAAGTCTGTTGGTATAGGGAGAGTGTAGGTAAGGTGTAGGGAATAGTGTTTTGTAGGGTTTCTATTGAATCTCAGATGGCCTTTTATCAACAGGCCTGTAATCTTAGGGATGTTACATTTACACAAATTTCTTCAGTACCATGGCTGCTTTTCTCCCAGTCTCCTACTTCCTTCCCTTGTGTAGTGTCCTTAATCTATGCATATCCTGAAGCCTTTTCTCCTATGGACTCTTTTTTTTTTTTTTTTTTTTTTTTTTCCTTTTGAAATGAGACAAGAAGGCTGGAAGGGAGGCTATAGCAGGACAAATTCCCATCTCCCAGTTGGGATAAGGCTCCAACACGGAAGTGCACTATATACAAGATTCAGTGTGTTTTACAAGGATTTATCTTCCCTTTCTGCTACAGCCAGGAGGGAGTATTTCTTGGATTTTTCACCATAAAGATCTGGTGGGATTCCTAGATGAAAAGTCTATGAATACAAAGAGATTCCCTTAGAACGGAGTACCTAAGAGTGTCTGCCTCAACCTAGTATACCCTCAACCTCTCAATTCGTCAAAATTGCCATTTCAGTGTCCCTAACTAGTACATGACCCCAGAGTCTTCTGCTAGAGCACAAGCTTACTAGAGTAAGCAAATCTCAGCAATCTCTCCAGGGAGACCTGTCTTTCCAGATTTGCGGTGGTGATTTCCCTCCAATCTCATGTCTTTGATGGTTTTAAGGAAAATGGCTATTCTGAACATTAGCTTTTTTGGTTATAAGGATACACATGATATCCTTCCAAGATCATTACCCATTAGTGCTGATGTCCTCCTAAAGATGCTTTGAGCACCAAATTCGAGGATAAACATTTCAGCAAGCACCTCCTAGAGATCATGAAGCACAAAATTCCAACCTGTAGAAGAAATAATTAATATCGGCCAAGAAGGGAAATTAAGGCAATTGAAAAGAAAGGAAAATTTTGCAGATCAACATAAGATCTAGCTAATATACCTGGGGAATGGGTAATCAAGTATATGGAACTGTCTAATGAGGAAAGCAGGGCCATGAGATATTGTGAAACCAAGAGTATCCAGTGGGATCGGCCCTTTTAAGACCTCATCCCTAAGACTGAGGAACGTAGGTAATCCAAAAAGGGCAAACATTAACACAAGAGCCTGAAGTTCAAAGATTTTGCCCTATACTGATCTTCCACACTAGACAAAGGACTACCACTTTTCACTCATCATGCCCCCTAAGACCCAGCTTAATTCATTCTAGCCTACTAGCTTAGCTTCAACATTCATGTTCACCTATGCTTTGGTCTTTAACAACCAATTTGTTTTTTATTCATGTTATCTTTCTTATTCAACAAATATTCTCTATTCTATAGATTGGCCTCACCCCATTTTTTTAAATCTAATTTTAGATGCGTTTGGTGACAACCAATGAATTTTTAAGAAACCACAAAATGATTAGTGATATCATTAAAGAAGTTTAATAACAAAGAATGCCACTTCCCATTTTTTCCATGTTATGTCACATTAGATGCGAGAAAAAGAAAAAAAAAAATTCACCAGGGATGCATCAGTTATTTCTATACATAAAAATGAAGAAATAAATTATTGATTTACCCAGGTCCTATGAGAGAGAAACTAGGACAGTAGAACCCTTTGGAATAGGTCTCAAATTGACAGTGGTTTTCAATTTTGACTGCTACTCAGTTATGTTTTAAAAAGGTCCTATCAAGGAACAGGTTGTTTTTGAACCCTAGAATTTCTGAGTGCAAGGTAGAGTCAGTTTTAGAGACTTTGAATAATATATCCTTCAGATACTTGATAGGAGGTGTAGCTAAAGGTTATTTTAAACATCAGGTATTTTACTATTATAGTCATGATACCATTGCCATTTATAGAGGTTATTAACTACCTTCTATAAATGACCTTAAACATTTATGTGATATTATTGGAAATTTTATGTTATTTTATAACTTGTGTTTCTCCTCTAATATTTTCATGGTGTCAGCCCTTCTTACACTCCCAATAGCCTTACATCCAGGGAATAATACATCTCATATAATTCCATATTACAAATTAATTGAGGCATAAAAATAAACCTCATTAGGAAATAATAGAAGAGCAAAATTAAAAATTTAAGTGAGAAACTGAGACACCTTCCTTTAAAGAGTTTTAGTGTTTATAACAGCATGTGATGTATGTCTCTATCAGTCTGATCATAAAAAAATCTTTCATTTTCCTTGAAAGAGTTACACCTCCCCCATATCAGTTGGTTGAATACAGAAAGCATTAGGAGAAAGCTCAAAAGTGCCTCTGACCTACAGGCTAGGCAGTCGGACATAATAAGCCACACATATGGTCCCAAATTTCCAAACAGTTGGAAAAAAAATTAAGCAAATTCATACAAACATATCTATATACAACTAGAGGTCCATCAATATTATGTATATGCATATGTATAAATACAATGCATAAATATGAGAAAATATTTAGTCATAAATGTGTACTGCATTTTATATTAAGATTTATAATATAGTATTCATAATATTAGACCTGATATGCTAATAAGTATGATATGCATACATGAATTTTTACTTGGATCCACATTTTCATTTCTCTGACCTTTACCATAATCTCTCCACACCCACACCAAGTTTATTCCATATGAGCATTTTCAAATGCTGGCGATAATCCTGGTATATCATACACATTCTAGTCTACCAAAGATGCGTATAACCCTTAGTGAACTCATGTTTTACAAAGTAAAACTAATGAAATCCTCCCGCATTTTCTCTAGGCAGTAGTCCTATTTGGACAGAGGGTAGAATAAAATTCTAAATCTGAAAACAGTAAGATATTCTCAGGCTGTTGAATCAATCCTTGTCCATTATTTTTATAGGGTTTTAGTCACCTTGGTCACAGAAATTTCTTCCTTTCTCCAATTATAAGAAAGTGATAAATAAGAGAGAGAATTCACAAGTACATTTGGGAAGATAACTACCTTTCCAAGTAGACACATGATAAAAGTTGATTTAGTTTTGGGACGCCTGGGTGGCTCAGTTGGTTAAGCAGCTGCCTTCGGCTCATGTCATGATCCCAGCGTCCTGGGATCGAGTCCCACATCGGGCTCCTTGCTCCGCAGGGAGCCTGCTTCTCCCTCTGACTCTGCCTTCCACTTTGTCTGCCTGTGCTCACTCTCGCTCGCTCTCTCTCTGACAAATAAATAAATAAAATAAAATTTAAAAAAAAAGTTGATTTATTTTTGTAAAAACAAATGATTTGCTTTACCGAAGAGGTCTTTAGGTAAAGGTCAGGGGAAAGAAAAAAATTAGGAAATTAAACTGGTAAACTTTCCAGGAGTGATTAGACACATGGTTCATAATATTGTTTACAACATATTTCTAATGTAGGGAAATTTTTGAACAATTTAAAACCAAATAAAACATATTTAGGAAATTTTCACTCACCATAGTAATTGCCGCCATATTATATTCTTGCCCCTTTTTATCTGTATCAATATAATTTATAATTTTTTCTACTTTAATACAATGCCATTCACCAACCCCAATTAAAATTACATTCCAAACAGTTTATTTGGGTTTTTGAAATATGCTTATCCAATAGAACTAAAATATACTAGATTATGTCAATTGTTACCCTTCTGAATAAAATCTGATATTTATAATCAAAATCTGAAATATATACTGCCCTACTTCAAATTTTTCAATACAAGTTAGGTATGACTTTGATATATGATAAAGTCCTTAATCTGAGTTAAACACTTAAATGCACAATAGTGCAATTGCTGGGTCATAGGGCAGTTCTATTTTCAACATTTTGAGGAACCTCCATGCTGTTTTCCAGAGTGGCTGCACCAGCTTGCATTCCCACCAACAGTGTAGGAGGGTTCCCCTTTCTCCCCATCCTCGCCAGCATCTGTCATTTCCTGACTTGTTGATTTTAGCCATTCTGACTGGTGTGAGGTGATATCACATTGTGGTTTTGATTTGTATTTCCCTGATGCCCAGTGATATGGAGCACTTTTTCATGTGTCTGTTGGCCATCTGGATGTCTTCTTTGTAGAAATGTCTGTTCATGTCCTCTGCCCATTTCTTGATTGGATTATTTGTTCTTTGGGTGTTGAGTTTGCTAAGTTCTTTATAGATTCTGGACACTAGTCCTTTATCTAATATATCGTTTGCAAATATCTTCTCCCATTCTGTCAGTTGTCTTTTGATTTTGTTAACTGTTTCCTTTGCTGTGCAAAAGCTTTTGATCTTGATGAAATCCCAATAGTTCATTTTTTCCCTTGATTCCCTTGCCTTTGGCGTTGTTCCTAGGAAGATGTTGCTGTGGCTGAGGTTGAAGAGTTTGCTGCCTGTGTTCTCCTCAAGGATTTTGATGGATTCCTTTTGCACATTGAGGTCCTTCATCCATTTTGAGTCTATTTTTGTGTGTGGTGTAAGGAAATGGTCCAATTTCATTTTTCTGCATGTGGCTGTCCAATTTTCCCAGCACCATTTATTGAAGAGGCTATCTTTTTTCCATTGGACATTCTTTCCTGCTTTGTCGAAGATTAGTTGACTGTAAAGTTGAGGGTCTATTTCTGGGCTTTACCCTAAAGATACAAACGTAGTGATCCAAAGGGGCATGTGTACCCGAATGTTTATAGCAGCAATGTCCACAATAGCCAAACTATGGAAAGAACCTAGATGCCCATCAACAGATGAATGGATCAAGAAGATGTGGTATATATACACAATGGAATACTATGCAGCCATCAAAAGAAATGAAATCTTGCCATTTGCGACAACAAGGATGGAACTAGAGCGTATCATGCTTAGTGAAATAAGTCAAGCAGAGAAAGACAACTATCATATGATCTCCCTGATATGAGGAAGTGGTGATGCAACATGGGGGCTTAAGTGGGTAGGAGAAGAATCAATGAAACAAGATGGGATTGGGAGGGAGACAAACCATAAGTGACTCTTAATCTCACAAAACAAACTGAGGGTTGCTGGGGGGAGGGGGTTTGGGAGAAGGGGGGTGGTATTATGGACATTGGGGAGGGTATGTGCTTTGGTGAGTGCTGTGAAGTGTGTAAACCTGGCGATTCACAGACCTGTACCCCTGGGAATAAAAATATATGTTTATAAAATATAAAAAATTAAAAAAAATAAATAAACACTTAAATGTTTATTTAATGACTTTATTTTCTAATTTATTCTAATAATCCTATGCAAACAATTCTGTAATTATTTTGGTTTCACAAATGATGATATTGAAGCTTGGGAGGTTTAAGCAGTATCGCAAAGTTATGCAACCCATAAATGACAAAGACCAGAACTGACACAGAATGTCTGAGACTGACATCTAGAATGACTAGAATTTCATACCACCTTTCCATTGTTATTTGTGCCCCAACCCAATCCCTCAAATTGCCTGTAAGGCCAATGGTTTTCTGTTATCATCATCCTCAACTTTCTCTTTCTCTGCTCCAGTTTTGGTCATACTGATCTTTTTGTTTTATGGATATGCTAGCTTTTCTCTGTTTTAGACTCTGTTCTTGTTTGATCCTTCTGCTTGGAACTTTCTTACTATAGCTAACTGCAATTATTCAGACACAGTTGTACATGCAACTTTCTGAGAGAAGTCTTCCCTTTTTCCCACCCTTCTCAGTCCACAGCAAGTCTTGGTTATATTATTTCCTGCTATTTGTTAAACAGGCATCCAATGTTTTTACATCACATATTTAATTGTATTTAAGAGATCCCTATGTAGTTGCTTAAAACTGGTGAATAGATGTTAACACAAACCTCATGAATGCAGAGGTTACACATATTGTTCATGTTACATCCCTGGTGTCTAAAGAGGCACTTTGTGCAAGCTAAGCACAGAATAAATATTTATTAATACATGAATTAATGAATTAATTAGCAAGCTATAGGATTCTCTTTGATATTTAAACTGAAAACACTGTATTAGAGATGTGTAATTTCCTAAAAAGTATAATGTTTTTCTAGGTACGTAAGATATGCTTGAAATCAATTAAAAAAAAATCTAGAGAATATTTGATTTGATACTAAGCAGACCACAGAATTTCTCAAAAGTTAAAATACGAAAGGCAATCATCCAAGTTTCCAGAATTCCATACGGTAACTAGAATTATGATATGGAAACACAAATGTGATCAAATTTCCCCTGCACTTGACACACAGCATAGCTTCCAAACACATTTAGAATAAATAACACCTTCCACACAGGAGTCAATCTGATCATTATCTCAATGATAGCACCCCCTGCTGTGAAGCTGTGGGTACCGAACTCAAGTCATTACGATTTGAAATATTTCTCTAATTATCTTCTTTCTAACCCCATACTCTCCCAGAAACAATGAAGCTAAGTAATTTTTCCTCAAACGTACCTCACCACCCCTCCCATGATTAAAATACTGCAAAGACATCAAAATTTGTAACATGGCAGCCTCATTTCACACCATGCTTCCCTCAGCTCTCTACACTCCAGTAACCAGACTTCTTCAGTTCCTGTGCCCCCTTCTCCCACAAGACCCATGCATGTGTTTTTTTTCTTTTTCCCTACAATACTTTCCCTCTCCACCTAATTCTATTTTCTTTGCATCTTAGCTCCATCATTTCTTCCTTCTGAATGCCAACTTTGGTTTACCCAATTACTTCAGAGTCTCCAAAATTTAACACTTCATACACTCCTTACATTCACTAGAGAAGTAATTTTATGTGTTTTTTTAAATTAATAGTTGTCTCCTTCACTTGAACATAAACATCATGTGGTTAAGATTATTTCTTTTCCTGCTTCCTTAATGCCTAGCACAGTGCCTGGCATATAGCAATTGTGATATGTATTTTTCAGAAAAAGTGAGAAAAAAATAAATAAAATAAAATGACACGGTGATATGCAGCCTCTATCATTGTTCACCTATAGGGAGATAAAGTGTTCTTTCATTTTCTGGAGACCATCTGGTATACCTGAGAATTGTCTGGAAAATATTAGCTATACTTTCAGTCAAAACTAAACTCCCTTTCTATCTGCTACTCTTCTATATGGGGCCACCATCACTGAAACATGAATAAGTTTTAGTTTGCAGAAGAGTTTGGGCAGCCATCAACAGGGAGGCCGGTTAATATTCCAGGAAGTGATTAACTACAAAGGATTTTGTGCACTAGGAATGCTAGGATGACTATTCGGTTCTCTACCTCCTATACTTAAAATGGCAAAGACTGAAATGATGAGAAAGTTACATACTTAATAAATAGACATTCTGAGAGAAAAGAGGCTGAGAGGAAATGAAAAAATGCAATACATAATTAAGGCCTATGGCTACCAATAATAACAAAGATAACAGTAACTATTGTTACTGTTGTTGAGCAATACTGTATTGAGCATTCCCCGAGTGCCAGGCATTAGGCCCATGAAAGTAGAGAATTCCCAGATTAGAATAGAATCCCAGCAGATTTCCATCTCCAGTTTCAATTCACTCAGTCCATTTAAGCTCGCTACAGTTTACAAATCCAACATAAATTTATTGATTTATAATAAAGAATAAAAATGATAATTATTTTTTCTTCAAAGGAAGAAAGCCTCATTTAGCATTGAACAAAAAGCTTGCTTTATGGAAGGCTCATGAGTGGGTCTCTTTTCTTTGGAAACAAAGGGTATAATTCTTATATAAAATAGCAAATGAGCTCTGTAGGGTGTGTGTGGGTGTGTGAAAACAATTTCTTATGCAACAAGCTGAAACAACCTTCCTGAATCAGATCAAATGGGACTGGGCTTCTAGATGACAGCTTTAAATGAGATGTCAGTGTTTATGTCTTCCAGTAGCCAGTAGTCTACCTTCATAATTCAGTATTTACTGGGGGCCTCTTTGCTTTGTGCATCAGATATTTCTAAGGGTTGAAATGTTTACAGCAAATATTTATGAATTTCACATTTCTATGCATTAGAACCTTAATATTATCAGAATACTTAGTCAAATTTCCCTATTTTTTGAAGAACACAAATTAATTTTTAAAAGTGAGGATACCTGTGCAACCCCCACTCACATAAAGAAGTAGAACTCTGTGCACACCAGAAAAAACCCTTGTCACACACCTCCCAAATAATATATACCTTCTTATTCCCAAACTAGCCACCATCCTGACTAGAAGACGCAGTATCACAGCAGGGGTTTGTCTGTTTTGAATATTATTTCATAGATCATAAGGTACATACTTTTTTCCTTTTGGTCAATATGATTTTTCAGCTTTCATCCATGTTGTTGGATATAGCTGTAATTAATTTATTACTACTAAATAATTTATATCTCTATCCTTGATGAATATCTGTGACATTTCTAATGTTTGTTGGCAAGTAATGCTTCTATAAATGTGTGTAGATCAATACACTGAGTTCTTAATTTCAATTAGTTAAGTCAATATTATTTCTTCTCCATTTTCTCTCTCTCATTTCTTTCTGAGATGCCAATTCAACATGTCATTTTGACTATGTCCATTTTATTTCTTCATGGATTCTTTCTTCTAAATACATTCCAGTTCATCAAGTCTTTCCTTAGTTATACCTGATAGTTACTACCTTTTTATTTTTTTCAATTTTTATCTAAATTCCAGTTAAAATACAGTGTAATATTCGATTCAGGTGTATAACATAGTGATTCAACACTTCCACACAATACCAAGTGCTCGTCTCATGTGCAGTCCTTCATCCCCACCACCTATTTTACCCATTCCTCTACCATCTCCCCTCTGGTAACCATCAGTTTGTTCTCTATAGTTAAGAGTCAGTTCCCTGGTTTGTCTCTCTTCTTTTTCCCTTTGCTCATTTGTCTCATCTCTTCAATTAAAATTAAATTAAATTGTTAAATTAAATCTTTAATTAATTAATTTAATTAATTAATTAATCTCTAAATTAATCTTAAATTAAATTGTTAGTGAAATCGTGTAGTATTTGTCTTTCCCTGATTGACTTAATACTCTCTAGTTCCATTCATATTGTTTCAAATGGCAAGATTTCATTCTTTATGTTTGAATAATATTCCATTGTGTATATAAAGCCACATCTTTATCCATTTATAAGTCACTGGACATTTGGTCTATTTCCATAATTTGGCTGTTGAAGTTAATGCTTCTATACACACTGGGGTGCATGTATCCCACTGAATTAGTAATTCTGTATTCTTTGGGTAAATACCTAGCAATGCAATTGGTAGATCTTAGAGTAGTTGTATTGTTAAGTTTCTGAGGAAACACCATACTGTTTTCTAGAATCACTGCACCAGTTTGCACTCCCACCAACATTGCAAGAGGGTTCCCCTTTCTCCACATTCTCACCAAAACCTGCTGTTTCTGTTGTTGAGTTTAGCTATTCTGATAGGTGTGAGGTGATAGTTCATTGTAGAAGGAAGTATATAGCAATACAGTACTACATTAAGAAGAAAAATCTCAAGTGAACAACCTAACCTTGCACCTAAAAGAAAAAAAACTGAAGAAGCCTAAATCCAATAGAAGGAAAGAAATAATAAAGATCAGAACAGAAATAATATATAATATATATTCATACATGTTGAAATTACTAAAACTTATAAATCTCTAGCCAGACTTATCAAAAAAGAGGACCCAAATAAATAAAATCACAAATAAGAAATAACTAATACTACAGAAATGCAATTATGAGATTATGAAAGATTATATGTCAACATATTCAACGACCTGGAAGAAATGGATAAATTCATAGAAACATATATACCACCATGACAAAAGTGAATCAAAAACTTCAAAGACCCATAACCAGCAAAGAAACTGAATCAGTAATCAAAAAATCCCCCAACAAACAAAAGCACAGAGCCAGATAGTTTCACAAGTAAATTCTACCAAACGTTTAAAGAAGAGTTAATAACTATTCTTCTCAAGCTATTCGAAAAAATAGCAAGGAAAACTTCCAAAGTCATTCTATGAGGCTAGCATTACCCTGATACTAAAGCCAGAGAAACAGACCACTAAAACAGAGAACTACAAACAAATATCCCTTAAGAACATGGATGCAAAAAATTTCAATAAAATACCAGCACACTGAATCTAACAATTTAAAAAATCATTCAGCACAATCAAGTGGTTTTTATTCCTGGGTTGCAAGGGTGGTTTAGTATTTACAAATCATATATGTGACACACCACAATAATAAAGGAAATGATAAGAACCATAAGATCATTTCAATAGATGCAGAGAACACATCTGCAAAGTTCAACATCCATTCATCATTAAAAAAAAAAAAAAAAACAAAAAAACTCAACCAAGTAGGTTTAGAGACAACACACACCTCAACATAATAAAAGTGACATATGAAAAACCCACAGTTAATAGCATCCTCAACAGGGAAAAACAGAGAGTTCACTCTCTAGTGAGGAATGAGACAAATGATGTCCACTCTCACAACTGCTGTTTAACATAGTATTGGAAGTCTTAGTCACAGCAATCAGACAACACAAAGAAATAAAAGGCATCCAAATCATCAAGGAAGAAGTCAAACTTTTACTATTTGCAGATGACATAATACTATCTATAGAAAACCCAAAAGACTCCACCAAAAAATTGCTAGAACTGCTACACAAATTCAGTAAAGTCACAGGATACAAAATTAACATGCAGAAATCTGCCGCATTTCTATACACCAATAATGAAGCAGCAGAAAGAAAACAAGGAATCAGTTTACAATTGCACAAAACCTAACCAGGCATGAAAAACCTGTATTCTGAAAATTATAAAACACTGATGAAATAAACTGAAGATGACACCAAGAAATGGAAAACACTCCATGCTCATGGATTGGAAGAACAAATATTGTTACAATGCCTATAATACCCAAAGCAATCTACACATTTAATGAAATACCTATCAAAATACAAGAGCATTTTTCACAGAGCTAATAATTTTAGTGATTTTACCAGAAATTATGGCTTGCATTCTTAATTACATCAAAGAGTTTCCAAGACAATATAAGAACCTTAGAACATCTGAATTCCATGACTTATTCCTCTCTGCTTTTTTTTTGTGTGTGATATTTTTTTATTATTAATTTTTTATTTTTTATAAACATATATTCATGTTATTGTTTAGATGATTCTATTTCTTCATTTATTTTAAACCACAAAATACATTATCATCATGTACAGCATGGTGATTATTTTGACTTCTCTAAAAATGCCTTCTTGCTATGCATTCTTTAGTTTCTTTTTTTGATACATGATATTCCTTCTGCCTGAAAAACTAATTTTAGATTTTTTTTTTTTTTAGAATTTTGATTTGCATTGAATCAACTCAGGGTTCTGGAAAACTCTTAAAGGATAATTTTTTCCTTATATAGTCTTAAAGGTTCATGTTGACATTTCTTTTGCACTTTAAATATGGCATTCAATTTTTTTTCAGCAGTCCATAGTTTCCATTGGAAAAAAAAATGGCTTAAAACTTTAGGTAGTACCTTTCAAAGTTGTCCTTCCCCCCCAGGAATGTATTATGATTTAAGCTTGTCTTTTTGGGGGTGCCTGGGTTGGCTCAGTGGGTTAAAGCCTCTGCCTTCGGCTCAGGTCATGATCCCATGGTCCTGGGATGGAGCCCTGCATCAGACTCTCTGCTCTGCACGGAGTCTGCTTTCTCCCCTCTCTCTCTCTGCCTTCCTCTCTGCCTACTTGTGATCTCTTGCTTTCTGTCAAATAAATAAAATCTTAAAAAAAAAAAAAAACGATTGTCTGTCTTTTGTTTTCAAGAGGTACTTTATTATGCCTAGATGAGATTTTGTTGTTGTTGTATTGGTAGTTGTTTTTAACCTGATTCAGTTTAACTGTAGCCCCTAAACATGTAGCTTTATAGCTCATTTTATAAAACTCCTTGAGCACTAGGTCCTCAAATATTTCTGGGCAACTGTCTTCTCATTATTGGACCTCATACTACATAATATTTCACCCTCATTTTTATACATTTTAATCATCTTTGGCCTTGTCAAATCTATATATTAAGTATATACTGTCATTTTTTTAAGCTAGTTGTGGAATTTCCATTGCTTTAGGTATACATTCCTTTTTTATGACAAAATATACTTCATCTTTTTTCTTAGTTATGTTATCTGATAAAATCTAATATGTTGATGTGTTTCCATTTAATGCTTTTCCTCCTTAGTCCTATTTATTTATTGACTTGGGAAACTTCATTCTTTCAAACACAACTCTGCTCAGCACCAAGCCCCTCTGCGACTTAACTTGGAAGTTCCTTCCACTACAAGATGAGTATACTTCCTCACTCTATTATTTAGGGGTTGGCCATGTGCTTTCCCTTGGCCCAAAGAATGTCTGTGTGGACTCTGAACCTTGAGACAGAATACATATCCACGCACTTGTCCTCTTGGAATTTCTGAACTCCATCAAGGAAAGAACAAGCCCTCATTCTAACAGAAAGAAGGGCAAATGAAACTGATACAAACCTAATCTCCAGCTTAAAACCAAGCAGAGCTCAATCCAGCCATTGGCTAGATGGCTAGAGGCCATCAGCAAGATGGGTGATGAACAGATTAAAAAAAAAAAAAAAAAAGACAAGTAATTTGTTTAAAGTCCTTAAAATCTTTATTTTTATTTTTATTTTTTTTAAGATTTTATTTATTTATCTGACAGAGAGAGAGATCTCAAGCAGGCAGAGAGAGACGGGGAAGCAGAGAGCCTGATGCAGGGCTCCATCCCAGAACCCTGAGACCATGACCTGAGCCAAAGGCAGAGGCTTAACCGACTGAGCCACCCAGGCACTCCTAAAGTCTTTAAAATCTTGAGTGTTAAGTTCAGTAAGATTATTGTGCCAATAGTTGCATGAGACAAAAATTAGTATATAGAAGCAAGGTATAGCTGGAAGAACACACACACACACACACACACACACACACCCCAAAATCCCAAATGTGGCAGTGACTTTAGGAACAGGAGGCAACAGTAAGGAAACTAGTCTTTAAAATTTGGAAAAGTATCCCTCATAGGGAAATTGTTATAGATAGTTGAAGTCTAGAATGATCTCTATTATGTACTGTCAAATATTTGGTACAACTGTCATCTGTGATAACCTGGAAGACAGAAAATGTACCTAATTAACTTGTCATGTGGGGTGTGAAGATTTTTGAGGCAGAATGCTGAATCCATGAGTTGGCTGGTGCTAACTGCATTTTACAAGGAGCCACAAGAAACAGATGAGGTAAGGGGAAAAAAGCTGGCTAATCTGCAAATCAAACTTAGAAAGAATTAACAATGCCCAGAAGATGCACTGGAAAATTAATGTTTCTTACCAGATCAAGGCACTGACACCTTTTAGCAGGGGGTATCCAGGGCTCCAACACAGAAAGATGTTCTTAGGGTAAATAGGTAACTACTTAACTAAGTGTGTGGCTTAAGGCTCCTTATTAATACCTTTAGGAAAATGCAAATTGTGTCTAGAATATTTTCTCTAAATAAACAGTTTCTAGAAAGATAAAGACAGTCACACACTGTCATTATATTCCCCAAATATCCACAAGTAAATCTAGAAAGAAAGGCATCTTGACGATAATTGTGCACATGGTCAGATCAAATATCTTGAGTTAAAAAAAAAATATATTGGCAATAAATACATAAACAAACAAAACACAATTGAGATGGAAAGACACTTTTGGGATCCCACCTTTTCACTGTTAGGCAGCAGCAGACTAATAAAAAGTTGCTCAGCTACTAAGCAAGGTATTCTCTCCCAGGACACCTTCAGAGGTAAACAAGGAAAATAGTGGAAAAGAAAGAATGGATGGAGAGACGAATCATGGGAAAACAATGAACTGAGATTAACTGAGAACCAATCACAAGGAGCTAAAGATCTATTCTTTAACTTCAGATTAGGGAGCCAGAAAATACTGTTTCTCAAAAAATTCAAGAATGGCCATGCACTTTAAAGATGGCTACATGTTCCTGTTGCTCCTCTCTTTCAAATTAGAATGTCTGCTTACATTTTCCCATCCCTCTTCCAGAATCTGTTTTGGGAGGGGAGTATGTGTAACAAGAGAAAGAAAACTTGCCTTTTTACTTACTAGCTCTCCAGATTAAGAAATCTCATCCAGACCAGACATAAACAACAATATCCTGGACTTGAAGTATAATACCATGACTGGATAAAATTTTTGAGGATTTGAGGATGGATTTAAGTAAATTCTGATTGTGGTAGGTATGGGGATAATTGTAACTAAAATGGTGGACTACAACAGATGACACTGCTTTCTCAATTCTCTTTCCTGAATGTATGCCATTAGTCATTTGACTCCACAGTTCCTGACACTACCCCCATTGATAGGAAGCTTGCTCTGTGACTCTCTTTAGCCAATCCAGTCTCAGTGGAAGTGGCATTCTTTAGTATTATAAGTTTAGACTTTAATGAGCATCATGGGTCTCTGTTTGATCCTCTGGTATCTACCTCTATCTTGAGAAAAATTACTTTGGGTAGATCATACTACTTTATCATGAACTCTAGAATAAACACATGTAATGTAGACTTGTTCTATCCAAACATCAAATTGAAACAACTTTGCCCCCAATTAAACCACAGGTGGATGAACAATAGATAAGTAACTGTGGTATGTTACAGAGTTCGGTGGTGATTTGTCATCTAGTATTTTGTGTTTTTGTTTAAATACTAGAAATTTTATATACAACATCATAAGGCTAATGAATAATACTAACTTGTTCCAGAATAGGTTCACCAATCCTCTAGTAGGCTGTAAAAATCAAAGATCACCTTAATCTAATCAATAATAAGCTGTTTAATAATGGGTTTCAGTCTTTGTAGGGCTCCATGTGTATTTGCTTCTACTCCTCCAGGGAAACAAACCTAGAGATTGGAGTGTTTCATAGAGCCTTTGATTTCCTACACTCAAATTTTGTCTGTACAGTAACAGAATACTGCAGAAAGTTTTACTCTACTTTTCAGCCCCCTTTTGTACTTTTATCTTACACTGCTTATGAATTCAGAAAATGCTTTGAAGAAAAATTGTGTTTCATGCTCATTTCTCATTCCCTCCCTTCTTTCTGGAATCATGGATTCTTAAGTCCTGGCAATACTCTCAATTATATACCAACTGCCATTTTCGTCTCCCAGGTTTCTTAAAATTGTTGTTAGCTCTACTGTTTTCTCTCTTCCTCAGCAGTGGTCCTCATGGCCAGTTCCAAGAACCAGCAGATTCCCACCCCCATAAAATGCCACAAAGTGAGATTAAGAGTCACTTATGGTTTGTCTCCCTCCCAATCCCATCTTGTTTCATTTATTCTTCTCCTACCCACTTAAGCCCCCATGTTGCATCACCACTTCCTCATATCAGGGAGATCATATGATAGTTGTCTTTCTCTGCTTGACTTATTTCGCTAAGCATGATACGCTCTAGTTCCATTGGGGAGGATATGTGCCTTGTTGAGTGCTGTGAAGTGTGTAAACCTGGTGATTCACAGACCTGTACCCCTGGGGATAAAAATATATGTTTATAAAAAATAAAAAATTTAAAAAAATTAATAAAAAATAAAATAAAATAAAATAAAAATTTTAAAAAATTAAAAATTAAAAAAAAATGCCACAAAGTGAAAATAACAGTTGAGAACATTAGCTCAACTTTCACAAGTTCCCCTCTTTTCATCATGTCTGCCCATGAAGTTATGTCTACCTCAGCAAATCTTTGACGCCCTGCAGCAGTTATTTCTGGTATTTCATCCAGCTTTTCTGCTTGTTCTCAGTAAGAGCATTAGTCAAATACCAGCAATTCTATCAAAGCCGGAGATGACATCCTGAAGTAATACCTTTGTGTTTTTAATATATATTATTTATAATTTTCTTAAAGTTTTCAGAGGGACATTATACTTTTCATTAAAAAACATACCACTTCTTCTCTTATCTAAATGATTTGGGAGAAATACTGGCTTTATTAAAATTAGTGTTTTAAGAAGTTTGTTTTACCATATTTGAATAGTTGAGAGTAGTCATAAAATTTGTTTAGTTTATTTAGCTCAGAGTTCCAGGAGCTCATTTGTCATTTACACATAACCAACGTATGCAATATAAACTGAATTCCAATGTTACCAGATGGTACATGTTCCCACTCATTTTGAAACATATCTGCACACATGTATTTTCTTTTCAACTTAGAATATACTATGAAAAAGCTACTATAATAAAGTCCACTAATGTACTGAAAGCTAAATTCTGTTTTTTTGTATTTTATGAATAAATTAGAAATGGTTTCCTGTTATTACCTTATATTTAAAGGAAGTAAAAATATGTCAAGAGAGTATCATTTAGCATTATCCCCTTTTCCCTACATCTGTGGCAAGGAAAATGTAACAACAGACATTAATTTTTAGTTTTCCTTCAGAACAATATGGATTACTAATCCTATAAAGAATATTGATGGATGTACTTATTGGATGTGGTTCTACATGCTGCTGGTTAGCAAGGAGAAGTTTTTGCACCATATTCTTCAGCATTTTTTGAATAGAATTTCATTACAAAAATCTTTTGTTCATCTGTTCATTCATTGAACAACTAGTGAACACCCACCAGATATAAGGGTTCATGTATGTCTGATAGTAATGAATACAAAGATAAATTTTATCTTCGTTGAACTTGTAATCTAGAATTTCTAACTAGGGAAAGCATTTGAATCACTGAGCTAATGAATCATTATTCATTAATGCTTACCATGCACATTCTATTTAGTTGATCTTTACTTCTAAGTTAAATCTGAGAGGGGGGAAAAAGAGGAAATGTCTCTGGGCTTCCAAAATCAATATATGCATGTTATCCTCCCAAGCCCATAAGGAATATCCTGTTCCTACGTACTATTTATGTTATAGTTCTATTACCACTGTTTGCTCATCTGCAAGCAGAGATAGAAATATAATCATGATGCCAATCAAGTCTTATTTATGAGAAATTACACTGATTTAAGAGCTACTTCCAAATCTGCACAAGTTATTAGAACCTTTGATAACTGATTTTATCTGTTCAAAAGTTGTAGCTTTAGGAGGCTGTCCATCAGAAAGAGGGAGAATAGGAAACCCTAGACTCTTCCTCCCTATAGGAACACTGATTCAACAACAACAATACATGAATAAATTTCCTTTGTAAGAAATTAAGAAACTAATCAATAGGTCGCTAAATCCTGACCAACCATGAAACCAGCCACATCAAAGCAAGGATAATTCAAAATACCCTCTCCATAATCCATACCCCCAGTACAGTATCATAGAATCAGGAGGAAAACCCTGGCTTCAAGGTTCTCCCTGGGAAAGAACAGTTGGACTGCAGATCCAATGTTCCAACTACTCCAGGGATGTCCAAGGGAGTTGCTTCTGTATTTCCTAACTTCTTATGCTGGCAGGCCCGAAGAGACACTGGAAATGACCGAACAAAGATGGCAGTTTGAACTACTATGCCAGCAGTCATGATAGCCCTCTTCACCCACTCAGTACAGAGTCAATAAGTAAGAAATTCCAGATCACAGCTCAGCTTCTCTCTGACAAGGGAAGAACTGGACCATACATCCAATATTTCTACTTTCCCAGGGGATACCCAAGCAAATGGCTTCTATCTTGCCTATTTCTGAGCACTGGTGGAATCTAGTAAACCCAGGACTCCCAGCTGCTAATAAGAATAAAGGCAATGGTTTGCATTAGACAAAAGCTTGAGAAGCCCTCTGAAAATCTTATTGGCTGATGGATGATGTTCTGGACTACAACATTTATGAACATTCGGAGAGGAAGTTTTGTTTTTTTTTTTTGTTTTTTTTAATGCTCAAATAGCAACATAAAAAGTCAAAAAAAATGAAGACACAAAAATGTGTCCCAAATTCAGGAACAGAAGCCAGAAGCCAACACTAATGAATATAGATACCTGTTTCACCTGATAGAGAAAAATAACTTATAAAGATGCTCACTGAGGGATGCCTGAGTGGCTCAGTGGGTTAAGCCACTGCCTTCGGCTCAGGTCATGATTCTAAGGTCCTGGGATCAAGTCCCGTATCAGGCTCCTTGCTTGGCAGAGAGCTTGTTTCTCTCTCTGCTTCTGCCTACCACTCTGCCTGCTTCTGCGCACTCTCTCTCTCTGACAAACAAATAAATAAAATCTTAAAAAAAAAAAAATGCTCACTGAGGTCAGGAGAACAATGCATGATTAATGTGATAATTTTTTAACAGAAACAGAAAATATTAAAAAGTACCAAACAGAAGTCCAAAACTGACTGTGACACAGAACTGAGAAATGTACTAGAGATATTCAACAACAGGCTAGATCAATCAGAAGCAAGGATCAGTGAACTTGAGGATAAGTCAATGAAAATTATCCTCTCACAGGAACAAAAAAAGAAAAAAAAATGAAAATGAGGAAAGCTTAAGAAAAAAAAAATTCACATGATGGAGACCCAGGAAGAGGAAAAAAGGGGCCAAAAATTATTTAAAATAAAAATGGCCAGGGGCACCTAAATGACTCAGTCAGTTAAGCACCCAACTCTTGGTTTTGGCTCAGGTCATGATCTCAGGGTCCTGAGATCAAGCCCAGCATTGGGCTCCACACTCAGTACAAGGTCTATTTAAGATTCCCTCCCTCCCTCTCCCTCTACTCCTGCCCCTGCTCACATTCTCTAAAATAAGTAAAACCTTTTTAAAAAATAAAAATGGCCAAAACACTTCCCAGATATGAGGAAGGAAAAGGACAATCATATCCAGGAAGCCAAATGGATGTTAAATAAGATGAATTCAAAGAAATCTACATAAAGTCATGTTATAATTAAATTATTAGATGTCAAAGTCACGGCAAATTTTAAAAGCACCAAGAGAACTCCCATAAGAAGTCCCATAAGCAGGTTTTTCAGCAGAATCTTTGAAGGTTGATGTACTCAAAGGGCTAAAGAAAAACAAAACACAAACCTGCCAACCATGAATACTATTCTGAGCAAACCTATCCTTCAAAAATAAAGAAAATCTTTTTCAGACAAATAACACCTTAAGTAGTTCATTGCCACTAGATTTGATTTACAAAAAATGCTAAAGAAAGCATTAAATTTGAAATTAAAAGAGACTGAAGAGCAATACAAAAACATAGGAAACTTGCATTAAAAGTAAATACGCAGACAAATACAGAATACTGAAATACTGTAATGTTGAAGGGTAATCACTTTTAATTCTAGTAAAAAGTTACAAGATAAATATGAAAATAATTATACAAGTATGTTAATGGATAGATATAAAAAGATGTAAATTGTGACATCAAAAACATGAAGTGGGGGGCACTTGGGTGGCTCAGGTCATGATCCCAGGGTTCTGGGATCAACCCCCCATAGGGCTCCTTGCTTGGCAGGGAGCCTGCTTCTCCCTCTCCCTCTACTTGCCTGCAGCTCCCCTGGCTTGTGCTCTCTAACTTTCCATTTCAAAAAAGTTTTAATTTTTTTTAATCTTAAAAAAAAATGAAGTGGGAGATGAAGTGGGGCAGTAAATAAAAGTGTAGTTATTAAAATATATTATTATTGTAATAATTGTAATTATTGTAATTGTGTAAAATACATTATTGAAGTTGTTACAATAGAGTATTTTTAACTAATAGTATTATGAAAACCTTGGTAACCAAAAAGAAAATACATATAGAAAATACATAAAAGAAGGGCACCTGGAAGGCTCAGTAGGTTAAAGCCTCTGCCTTTGGCTCAGGTCTGATCACAGAGTCCTGGGATGGAGCCCTGCATCGGGCTCTCTGCTCAGCGGGGAGCCTGCTTCTCCCTCTCTCTCTCTCTCTCTACCTGCCTCTCTGCCTACTTGTGATCTCTGTCTGTCAAATAAATAAATAAAATCTTTTTTTTTTTAAAAAAAGAAAGTACATAAAAGAAAAAGAGCAAATAAAGCATACTGATACAAAAAAAAATCAATGAAATATAAAGAAAGCTATCAAGAAGAAACAAGAGAACTACAAGGCAGACAGGAGACAATAAACAATATGACAAGAGTGCATTCTTCCCATCAGTAATTACTTTAAATGAAATCGGTTAATCTTCCCCCAAGGCACAGTGATTAATTAGGATTTTAAAAAAAGATCCAACTACATGCTGTCTACAAGAGACTTAGTTCAAATTTAGGGACACACATAGGCTGTAAGTGAAGGAAAGGAAAAAAAGATATTCCATTGGAATACGAACCAAAAGAAAGGAGAGATAGCTGAATTTGTATCAGAGTAGATACACTTTAAGTCAAAAACTATCACAAGAGACAAAGAAGGATATTACATAATGATAAAAGGATCAATTCACCTGGAAGATGTAAGAATTACAAATATATATAATTATGCTATATTACAACTATAGTTATATAAATCTATATAAACATCATATAATATATAAAGCAAATACTGACAAAAATGAAGGAAGAAGAGAGAAAAATAATAGATTTCAAAATCTCACTTTCAATAATAGAACACTCAGACAGAAAAGTCAATAAGGAAACAAAACGTGAACAATACTACAGATGAACTAGACCCAAGAGACATTCAGAGCACTCCATCCAACAACAGAATAGATCTTTCTCTCAAGCTCACAGGAAACATTATCCAAACAAGTTCTATGTTGGGTTGCAAAATAAGTTTTAACAAATTTAAGAAGACTATAATCGTAACTAGTACTTTTCTGATCACAATGGAATAAAACTAGAAATTAGTAGCAAAAGTAAAATTGTTAATTTCCACATATTTTTGAACAAACACTTGACAAGGGTTGAATTAAAAGAGCAATAAACATCAGACAAAAAAAAAAAAAAAACAACCAAATACATGTCATACCAAAATATGGGATATAGCAGTACGACAAAGAAATTTTATAGCCGTAATGTTTACATACACACACACACACACACACACACACACACACTCACACACACACAACCTCTTCTTTGTCCATTCACCTATCAGTTGACACTTGGGCTGCTTCCATACTCTAGCTGTTGTAAATAATGCTGCAATAAACATAGGGGTGCATATATCTTCTTGATTTAGTTGAGTACTATCATGTAGGTAGGAAATAGAAATATTTTGAGGGGCAAATAAAAATGGAGTTTTTCATTTGTATATTCTGCACTTGAATGTGTTTTCAGTGTATTTGAAATTTGAAATTATGAAGATTATTTTGCTTCTTAGACTATCATTGTCTATAAAAAAATCTAAGATTTAAATGAATCTCGAATTATGAAAAGACAAAAAACAATTATCTATAAATGATTCATATTAAAACATAATATGTATTAAACCACACATAAGAGGAAATATTTGATTTCTATCTTTAGAAATTATACTACATCTAATATTGTTTCTCCTTTGAAGTGATTACTTTTGAAATAACTAAAACTCTAATATCTATTTTTTATAAACTTATGCTTAACTCTGATGTTTTACAAGTTTAAAATACGAATCAAAGTGATTTTTGTGGAGGACTGAATTCAAGAAAATATACATTATATTTGGTATAACTTTTCTGCAGTGGAATGTTTAGATTTGTTTTTGAAATGTCAGTGATTCATCTTCTGCCTTGGTCTTTTAAAAAGTAGGAAGCATCAGCATAGAACAATTTAGAACAGCAATAATAAAAATATTACAGTAAAAAATAAAATATCACAGTAAAAATCCTAAGTATTTTATGTTTCAAAGTTTGTACTAACATTGAGAAAATTCACATATTTGAAATACACTGATCTGAAGCTAATCATTACCCTTTTCACAATACAGAAATCTATTCCACACAGGTCAAGAAGTATTTCTTCTATCATTACTAGTATGGAGTGGAATGAACATGGTAGGGGTGATCATTCAATACACAAACTTTTGTGGGAACTGGTTTTACAAGAAATGGCTAGATATCTGTAGAACAGAATTTGACCAAATGCCTACCGACACTATAGATTTTTTTATAAATACTCTAGGTCAATTTATGAGTGAAATTCCTCATTTTGGTTAATCATATTATCATGCATGTTCTTATACAAGCCATAAGCCTAGATTTCAAATCTAATTTTCTGTTTTCTGTACTCTGCACAACCAACCACTTAACAAATCCACCATAGCCATTGACTTAGCACAAGTACGTGTACTGGTGGGTTTTGGTTAATTTGGTTTACTGCATGTTTTTTGGAGAGAGAAAGAGAGAGTGAGTAGTATGTGTGTATGGTAGGCAATGTGAAGGAGGTTCCCTATAATTGAACATAGGCTCTGCGGTAGACTAAATAATGGTCCCAAAAGATATCCAAGTCCTAATCCCTGGACCCTGTGGGTGTTGCCTTATATGCCAAATGGATTTTTGCAGACATAACTGAAAGATTCTGACAGTAGGAAGTAATCCCAGAATATCTGGGTATACCATAAATTTAATCACAAATGTTCATTTAAGATGATGGCAGTGGGAGATTTAACAGAAAACAGGAGAATATGTTCGAGACAGTGACTGGAGCTATGTACTTTGAAGACAGAGGAAGGAGACACAAGCCAAGAAATATAGGTGGTCCCTCGAAGCTAAAAGAAACAAGGAAATGGAGTCTCCCCACAGAGATCACAAAAGGAGCCTACAGCTTAACTTTGGGCCAGTGAAACAGATTATTGGATTTCTGACCTATAGAACTGTTAGAAAATACATTTATGTTGCTTTAATCCACTAAATGCAGTAATTTATTATACCATATGTACTACCAATAATATAGTATAGCAGCAATAGCAAAGTAATACAAGTTTCTTGTCTTAATTCTAAATTTAGAATCACTCTAAAAGGCCCATCTGATCATTTCATGGCTCCCAATTACCTAGCAAGGAAAGCTTACAAGAGTAAATCAAGATAGTAGTTCATTCTGCCTCTCTGATCTCTTCCCTGGGTGCCCTGTACTTTGCAGTCTAAAAATAGCAAGCTTTGCAGTAGTCTTAAAGTTTTTACCTAGTTCCTGAAGCCTCTTGGCAGCTTTTCTCTCTTCTGTAACACTAATTACATATAACTGTTATGGTAATTATCACATGGTCTTATAGTTACTGGCCTTTTCCTCTAAAACTATAAACTCATTGAGGACTCTCACAGACTAGCTCTATGTATGACACATAGAGCTGCATAAATGTTTCTCATATAAACAAATACTAAATCCATCATTCTGCTCATTAAATACCCAATACATAGGTTTTTATTTGGTCATGTCTTTTTATGTATCAATCATGCACAATTGTTACTTACATTGATAAAGCTTTCTCCATAATTCTACAACAATCTTCCACTACTAACATTACTAAATAAAGAAAGAAAAGAAAGAAAAGGAAGGACGGAAGGAAGGAAGGAAAGAATCTACACACACATTCCAAATATCCCAGGAATTCAACAGATGTATGAAAGTGTATTTATTTCATTTATCCCTTTGGATTTGCAGAACCTCAGCTCATTCTTCTAGGACCTCTTCATTTCAAAGGCTGCAAAATCTCTACAACCACTGCTGAGGTTTCACTCCCTTCACTGGAGCCCTTCATGGCTGTGGTCTCTGCTAAGTAAGCTGTTATTCCTTAATATTCACATGTAACCAACGGTTGGCAATCAGTTTTGAGCTGTAAAATGCCATGTCCATCACAAGATCCACAGGAGAGCTGCCTGCACTTTAAAGCATAAAGGGCATTTTCACAGTCCACATCGTCCTTTTTATCCTCAGAGCACACCCTCATCGTGGTGAATCATTTGGACTAGTTACTTTAACAATCACCAATCTTCTACCAACTCTTAAGACACTACTTCTCAATCTGTCTCATCATTCTTTATTTTTTTTAAGATTTTATTTGACAGAGACCAAGCAGGCAGAGAGGCAGGCAGAGAGGCAGGCAGAGCGAGAGAGAGAGAGGAGGAAACAGGATCCCTGCCAAGCAGAGAGCCCAATGCGGTACTCGATCCCAGGACCCTGGGATCATGACCTGAGCTGAAGGCAGAGGCTTAACCCACTGAGCTGCCCAGGCGCCCCGTCTCATCATTCTTTATTCATTCCCTCTTTCAAGCCTTCATTACAATATTTTCTCCTTTCAAATGATTTTGTATAATACTCAAGGATTTGAGCTTATCAATGTCAATAACAATATTTCAAATGAAATATAAACATGTTAAGCTATTCTCATAGCTTTATCTTGATCATTTTCTCAAAAACTTGATGTTTTAACTAAAGGGGGCTTTCAATGATTCCTTAAGAAATGACACTTTTTAAAGATGTTTTTACAAAAAGTAGTTTTCTTGACACTTTTTCCCAGTCATCTTTTATTAGATGTTAATTCCCAAATAGGATATAAAAGGATTCAAGGGTGCCAAGCAAAGGTCATGGTCAAGAATGCAAAATGTCCTGGCACATTTTCTAAATAGCTAAAATATTTCTTAGACATCTCATTAATCCTCTTTATGAGGTAGGAAGTGGTTATTGTCAAGTATTGAGACCCCTTCCATTTCCTTTGAGTAGGGTCTGGCTTTCAATGTCAGAATTCCCAGTATCCCATTAATTCTCCTTCAGTGAATGCATCTAACCAGGGGCTCCTGGACCTTTTCCCTTTGATTCAGATGGTGATTACTCGATATTAAAAGTGACTGTTATTTGATCTCTGCTGTTTGAACTGCGTTGAAAGATACTAGTAAGTTCATATAACATAGTCATGTAATTGATCATGTGCCAAAAAACCAAATTCATATAGGTTAGACATATAGGTGAGTAGGTCTCTTAAAGCTCCTCTAGCAATGGGACAAAGCTCCAACACTGCAGAATATGCCATTCCAGAGGAGCCCCCCAAATCACTAATGTCCCAAATAATATTAGGCAGGAAAGTAAAAATGAGGAAATCTCACAATTAGGGCTGGCATTTTTGATAAGTAGGTAGAAAATGGGTGTTTGAAGGATATAAGTATTGAGACCCCTTCCATTTCCTTTGAGTAGGGCCTGGCTTTCAATGTCAGAACTCCTAGTACTCCATTAATGCTCATTCAGTGAATGCATGAATGGTAAGAGCAGAGCAGAAAGCAGTTTAGAAAGAATTAAGGAATTTGGGGACCTAGAGAGTATAATACCATTAATATATTTGAAATCGATAACATTTTCTTATTTCTTGTTTTAGATCTTATCATGTATCATAATTAATTGCATAACATTTATCTTAGCATGTATAAAATGTAAAAGGTAATTAATAAACCCAAGTGTTCTAATTTTATTACTAAAACTAGGGTAAGGCTCAGGGGTTTGTTCCTAAGAAATGAGGCTGTAGTCTAACTACAAACGTGAGAATCATATTTGAAAGCAAATCTGAAGAAATCACTGAGCCCGAAGCCAAGGGCCTCTTTAATTTTGTCTGAATAAGAGAAACATTAGTCCCTAAAATTCAGTTGACATTAAGTCTTTAAGAAGGAGGACCTGTTTTGTCCCGTGTTCAATAATGAAAAGTGGATGCTAGACAGGGTCATATTTTTTGGTAGCAGAAAAAGAACTGGACTTCAAATAGAACTTTTGGGCTATGATCTATCACTTCCTTGCTGTTTTGCCTTAGAGGGAAAAAGATATTTGATTGTTGTGAAATCAGTTTATAATGACTTTAATTTTCATTAAATTGGACAGGAAGTGGTTAACACTTACACCTTGACATGTTAATGCCAAGTTTAATGCCAAGAAAGGAGATGGCACAACAAAACAAGCAATCTGATTTCAACTCAGATTCCAAACAAGAAATGATGTATCTCCCCAAGGGAGAGTTTGAAATGCCACTCTCATTGCCCGAGCACATGGAACGCTAATTGTAGCAGAGAATGGAATTGGCAGAAGCACACTCGTGAGGACAGGAAATATTTAGGTTAGAAGGAGAGAAACCAATTTCCAATGTGATCAAGGAAATCATATTACCAGAAATTAAATTTTTCTTTACTTTTATTTTTTTAATGCGTTCTCATGTGAAAGTCACAGAAAGTATTTAAGAACTTGAATTTTGTCTGTGTGTCTTAGAATTAGGCCAAACCAGCTTTTACCACATGTGCCAAGGCAAAATCACATAAAATTTAAGCATTCCAGCATACATTGGATGGGAACAGAGCCTACAGAGGATGTGTATTTTATATCATTTTAACCATTTCCAAATGTAAAGGCTGAGTTCAGTAATCAAGGGCAAGTAGTAAGTGAGCATCTGAGTAGATTGTGTGGATCACAAAAAAGGGTTTAAGCAGCGTAGAGAATGTTCTATAAATCTCACTGATATAAACATTACCAGTGACTCCTTGAAATGCTGAGGAACGGATACTGAGATCTGAACTCAGTGTGTATCATGTGTACAATATTCAGCATGCATGTGGATGTGAAATGGTTCTTATTTCAGAATGGTCTCAAAGATCTGCAAAAAGTATTCTTGTTCTAGTGACATATCTAAAATTCCAACTTATTTGTTTAAAATAAAGGACACAAAATTCTTTGTCCCAGCACATACTAAGCACACAGTAAAGTGAAACGGAGTTATAATATGAACATACATCAGTTGTTTTTTTTAATTATTTAATGGTGTGATCTCAAGTCTGAATTTTATTTAGTAGGCAATGGAAAACTAGTTAAAACATGTATTTAAACGTGCACATGTGTTAATTTTGGAAAAGAGGTTGTGGGAGAAGAGAGTAAGGCTTGACCACTTGGTTATTATCTAAAATTAGGTAACGGTATTAGCCATTCTCATTTTTTTTTTAAGATTTTATTTATTTATCAGAGAGAGAGAGGGAGAGAGAGCGAGCACAGGCAGACAGAAATGCAGACAGAGGCAGAGGGAGAAGCAGGCTTTCTGCCGAGCAAGGAGCCCGATGTGGAACTCGATCCCAGGACGCTGGGATCATGACCTGAGCCGAAGGCAGCTGCTTAACCAACTGAGCCACCCAGGCATCCCGCCATTCTCATCTAAGAGAATCCTATACTAGGTCAGCAAAATAAAGTTGTAGATTAATATTTATCTTGAAAATAATTTTGTGATTTGCCACTAGAGGTTTAAAGTACTTGGTTACAAAACAGTATAGTTTGCCCTTTGGTAAAAATATATGTTAGTGTATGCATGTATACTGTGCATATTACATGCACATACTACATGCAATAATTTCATAATAAATGTCTTATAAGATATAAACAAGTTTAATTTTAGCTTTTCTGTTTTTCACAATTATCATGCTTTTTATGAAACATCCTTTTGAAGGGGGGAGGAGTAGAGGGGGAGAGAGAATCCCAAGCAGGCTCCACAACTAGCATGGAGCCCAATGTGGGGCTCGATCTCACGACTCAGACCATGACCTGAGCTGAAGTCAAAACTCAGATGTTTAACCAAACTGAGTCACCAAGGTGCCCCAAAACACACTTTCTAAAACTTATCCAAAGCTGCAAATAAGAACACAATGTAAATTGATATTTGCATATTTTAGTGCTTATATCTTTTTCTCAAATGTCTTGAAAGCTTTATTAGAACAAAATATTCAGTATTATTCAAAAGACAACCTGTTTATGTCTCTACTGCAAGAGGGTACTAAACTTTGGAAATTTTTTCTGTGTATTTAAGAGTGCTTGCACTTGAGAATAAGAAGTAATAATCATATATTCAAGTAAATAAAAATTTAACATTTTATTGTGTATTATAAATGTTATTTTCTATTTCCTAGTTATATTAAATTTTATCCCTATTATAAATCTCAAATTACCTATTCATATATATCAAGCAGTATTAGTGACAACACAAAGCACATTTAATACATTGTAATAGATCATTTAAAAATAAGAAATAAAAAAGCCCAAATGTATGTTGCTATATATATGTGCATGTGTATGTGTGAATGAGATTTCTTTACATGTAAGAAAATACAAGAAAAGTAAATGTAAATATGCCATCATTACAAGAGCATGTTAAAAATCTAAAAGGCTCACAAAATAGAATTTCTTAATCTAATAGAAAATCATTACCTATGTTATCTGAATTACAAAAACCTACTTGGTATAAAATTATATTTTCTGCGTACTACGTTACTTTTAAATTTGTAACTGAAAGGTCTGAAAAATACTAGTAAAAGTTTATAATTTACTTGTTTCAGAGAAGCAGAATTGACTTTTATAGAATAACTTTCCCTTCTATGCTGTATCGCATTGCCCTTTTTAGAGTCCTAATCTTTATAAACTTGTCAGAAATAGGTAAACTTTCTATCCTATCTATATTTTCTCTAAGAAAATAAAATCTAACTTGTGAAGAAAATGTGATGTTTAACAGAATGCTATCAGAAGATTTTAAATTATAGCAACCTCAACAAAATTAGAGATTCTATAAAATAAATTTAAGTTTTACAAAGCAGCCAATATTATTCATAACTGAATTAGGTTTGCTCCTCATTGATATCAGCTTGAAACCCAAACCCTGTCCCCTAATAAAATAGTTAACCAGATGGATTTATTCTCATTCATCTTATACCATTTCTTTCTTTTTTCTTGATTCTGAAAACTTTGAGCCCTCATAGTTCAGCACATATCTAGATGCTCTGCTGACATCCAAATCTCTACATGTGCCATTTCCTTAGTCTGGAGCTTGAGGCACACATTAAAACAAACCTCAGTTTTATTTGGCTAACACCTTTCTCTTATTTCCTTTTTTTTTAAGCTTTTCCCAAAAATTTCATTTATTTATTTGACACAGAGAAAGGGAATACAAGCATGGGGTGTGGGAGATGGAGAAACAGGCTTCCCTCTAAGCAGGGAGCCCAATGCAGGGCTTGATCCCAGGGTCCTGGGATCATGACCGGAGCCAAAGGCAAAGGCTTAACAACTGAGCCACCGAGGCGTCCCTCTCTTCTCATATCTTATGAGTTTGTTTCCACTTAGAGACTGTATTTTCTTTTAAGATTTTATTTGTTTATTTGACAGAAAGATCACAAGTAGGCAGAGAGGCAGGCAGAGAGAGAGGTGGAAGCAGACTCTCTGCTGAGCAGAGAGCCGGATGCGGGGGGAGAGGGGGTTGTGGGGGGCTCTATCCCAGGGTACTGGGATTATGACCTGAGCCAAAGGCAACCCACTGAGCTACCCAGGCGCCCCTAGAGATTGTATTTTCTTTGCAGAATGTGTGTCAACCCACAAACACTAAAGAAGGTATTCTCTCCACCTGTTCTCAGAACACAATCTTTTGTGATTACCTGCATTCTTTCTTGCTCTCCTTTATAGAGTAACAGATCCTGGCTTGCAGGATCTCTGACCAGCATCCCAGGGCCTGGTGTAGTACCTTATGTTAGGCACTCAATCCATCTTTGATGAATGAATGGTGGATATTAATTCTGGCATATGGCTCAAAAGCATTTACTGCCAATCAAATTCACGAGTTAAACTTTCCATTCATACTCTTGTTATGACAGTTTATCTTTTGATAGCTTAAATTAAACTAAATGGGTTGTTTATAAGTATAAACATATGAAAGGATTTATTAAACCAAATGTCTTTCGTGGCAAAGAAAATATTGTGGATTCAGTAAATCTCTTAGTTGATTCTGACACACAGGAAATTAAATTTTCTAGCCTCCCTCTCGGTTGGGTGGGACCATAAGACTGATTTGTGGTGACTAGAATGTGGGTGGGAGTAATATATGTTATGCTAGCCTCTAAAACTTTCCTCCTGGTCCTTCACAACCTCTCCACACTTATCTCCACACCAATGGAAGCAAAGAGTCTATTAAGAACCACGTAGAATTCCCCATCACCAACACCAGCTTACTTCAAATGATTCAACAAGGTGATTCAAATGAGGGGTAAAGAGTTTTACCAGTTACTAGACAGTTACAAACCAGCATAGCCGGTTAGAGGAATTAGTCTGACCTGGCTCAAACAGCAGTTTGCAAAATTTTTTTTAAAACAATATGGTGTGCTTACAATACCTGTGGGGAAAACTTGATAATTTTAAGGGGGATGCTATCAAGAGAGTTTAAACTACAAGGCCCCTTTACATAACAACTTCAACAAAAGTTAGAGATGAGGTGAAATTTAAATTTTAGAAAAAGAGTATTTTATTCCAGTTTGCCTCCCTATAATGTCTTGTCTGTGCTGTTTATCAGCATATACAAAGTAAAAGGTTATATTATGAACCCAGGTACATATTAGCCAGATTTAACAATTATTAACAATTTTGTATGTAATTATCCCTTGTTCCTTTAAGGTTGAGTCCTCTCAGTAAATCCAACACAGAAGGTTATTTCACCCATAAACCTGAAGTATGTATCGTGTTGACAACTGTTGTATAAACCATACCTTTTTCATATTTAAAAGTTTTTTAGTTAAAATCTCTTAATACCACCTAATATATGGTCTATACCCACATTTCCCTAATTATCACACAATTATTTTTAGTTGACTATCCACCCACTTTTTGAGTTATAGATCTAGTTTCTTTTATTCTAGAGCCTTCAATTTTTACTTTTCTGGTCATTAATTTTCTGGAGAAGCAAATACTGGCCTGTAGATGGTCATACAAGTTTGTTTCTGTGTGTTTATACAATTTGATTTATAACTGAGTTTATTTGGCTGGCTGATACAGTCGCCTCTGAGCTAAAACATGATGTTTTGGAGAGTGTTGTGGAAAATTCTAGACTGGAATCAACTGCTGCTCACACACACACACACACACACACACATATGGCCTGGAGAGGTGAAGAGAATTGGTAGAAGAACGTGGTTAGGTAAAGTAAAGGAAGGAAACATGAAAAAGTATCTCTTCCATCTTTTCTGAACTTCCAGCCTCCAGCATGTGTCCCGAATAGCATCTCTACTGTACCTATTTCTCTTGACTTTTTCTGGTTATGGCCTTATTCTTCTGTCTTTTTTTCCCCTCTTTTCATCCCTAGATAGGTTCTATTAAACAACAGACTCATGAATGTTATGCTTTCCAATTTTGGAATGTGTATGTGTCTACACACACACACACACACACACTCTCTCTCTCTCTCCCCCCCCCCACCCTCTCTCTCCATACCTACAGCCTTATATAGAATAAAACTTTTCAGGGATTCAGTATAGTTATTTGGAATCTATTAGATCATTTTAAGACTTTGTTTAGAACCCACACTAACAGATTAAAACTATCTGTCCTAGGACTAATTTGGCTTCACCACTGAGCCAAGCCCATTCTAAGGATTCTACTCAATTTCCTGTGTATACACAGGTCTGTTCACTACAGTTCTTTGAAAAGTGGAATATTAAAGCTTTACATGATCTCTAGAAATTGTCTGACTTACCCCTTTTCAGTATTTATTTCCCTGTTTTTCTGGCATGTTATTACTCACATATTCGGTCAAAGACTTGAGAGACTCCCTGCCAATCCAGCTAGTCTCTAGATCTTCTCTGCACACCCCCACCCCAGTGCTCACCCTGGCATCCCTGAAATTGGAACTCTAGATCCTTAATGGGGTGGGATCAAACAGCTCCGTATATAGCCCTATTCCCTGCCCTACAGCAATGAGAGCAGTCAGAGAGGAGGGAAAATCATAGGATTTGCCTCATTTGGTTCCTTTCTGTCAGACATCATTGTCCTACTTTGCCTGTATTCCAGTGCCTGAAAACTATAATTTCCTGTATTTGGTCTAGTTTTTATTTCTTATATATACCTTAGTTATTTACAGAAGGACAGGAAGTCTATTCCTGTTATTCTACACTACCTGGGAATGAAAACCACTTTCAGCTTTTTTTTTTTTTTTTCAAGATTTATTTGAGAAAGAAAGCATGCACATATGGGTGCTTGAGTGGGGGAAGGGACAGAGGGAGGGAATCTTCAAGCAGTACCTGGCGGATGACACGGCCCACATGGGGCTCCATTTCACAACCCAAGAGATTACTGCCTGAGCTGAAACCAAGAGTCAGACATTGAGCCTACTGAGCCAACCAGGCAAACCCCAGGTTTCTTTTAATTAGCATTTACATAAGAATGTAATTTTTATTTTTTTCACCTTATTATTTTCATTATTTCACTTTAATCTGGATCTCTATATTGAAAGCTAATTTCTTTTTTTTTTAATTTTTTATTTTTTATAAACATATATTTTTATCCCCAGGGGTACAGGTCTGTGAATCAACAGATTTAAACACTTCACAGCACTCACCAAAGCACATACCCTCCCCAATGTCCATAATCCCACCCCCTTCTCCCAAACCCCCTCCCCCCAGCAACCCTCAGTTTGTTTTGTGAGATTAAGAGTCACTTATGGTTTGTCTCCCTCCCAATCCCATCTTGTTTCATTGATTCTTCTCCTACCCACTTAAGCCCCCATGTTGCATCACCACTTTCTCATATCAGGGAGATCATATGATAGTTGTCTTTCTCTGCTTGACTTATTTTGCTAAGCATGATACGCTCTAGTTCCATCCATGTTGTCACAAATGACAAGATTTCATTTCTTTTGATGGATGCATAGTATTCCATTGTGTATATATACCACATCTTCTTGATCCATTCATCTGTTGATGGACATCTAGGTTCTTTCCATAATTTGGCTATTGTGGACATTGCTGCTATAAACATTCGGGTGCACGTGCCCCATTGGATCACTACGTTTGTATCTTTAGGGTAAATACCCACTAGTGCAATTGCTGGGTCATAGGGCAGTTCTATTTTCAACATTTTGAGGAACCTCCATGCTGTTTTCCAGAGTGGCTGCACCAGCTTGCATTCCCACCAACAGTGTAGGAGGGTTCCCCTTTCTCCGCATCCTCGCCAGCATCTGTCATTTCCTGACTTGTTGATTTTAGCCATTCTGACTGGTGTGAGGTGATATCGCATTGTGGTTTTGATTTGTATTTCCCTGATGCCCAGTGATATGGAGCACTTTTTCATGTGTCTGTTGGCCATCTGGATGTCTTCTTTGCAGAAATATCTGTTCATGTCCTCTGCCCATTTCTTGATTGGATTATTTGTTCTTTGGGTGTTGAGTTTGCTAAGTTCTTTATAGATTCTGGACACTAGTCCTTTATCTGATATGTCGTTTGCAAATATCTTCTCCCATTCTGTCAGTTGTCTTTTGATTTTGTTAACTGTTCCCTTTGCTGTGCAAAAGCTTTTGATCTTGATGAAATCCCAATAGTTCATTTTTGCCCTTGCTTCCCTTGCCTTTGGCGTTGTTCCTAGGAAGATGTTGCTGCGGCTGAGGTCGAAGAGGTTGCTGCCTGTGTTCTCCTCAAGGATTTTGCTGGATTCCTTTCGCACATTGAGGTCCTTCATCCATTTTGAGTCTATTTTTGGGTGTGGTGTAAGGAAATGGTCCAATTTCATTTTTCTGCATGTGGCTGTCCAATTTTCCCAGCACCATTTATTGAAGAGGCTGTCTTTTTTCCATTGGACATTCTTTCCTGCTTTGTCGAAGATTAGTTGACTGTAGAGTTGAGGGTCTATTTCTGGGCTCTCTATTCTGTTCCATTGATCTATGTGTCTGTTTTTGTGCCAGTACCATGCTGTCTTGATGATGACAGCTTTGTAATAGAGCTTGAAGTCCAGAATTGTGATGCCACCAATGTTGGCTTTCTTTTTCAATATCCCTTTGGCTATTCGAGGTCTTTTCTAGTTCCATATAAATTTTAGCATTATTTGTTCCATTTCTTTGAAAAAGATGGATGGTACTTTGATAGGAATTGCATTAAATGTGTAGATTGCTTTAGGTAGCATAGACATTTTAACAATATTTATACTTCCAATCCAGGAGCATGGAACATTTTTCCATTTCTTTGTGTCTTCCTCAATTTCTTTCATGAGTACTTTATAGTTTTCTGAGTATAGATTCTGTGCCTCTTTGGTTAGGTTTATTCCTAGGTATCTTATGGTTTTGGGTGCAATTGTAAATGGGATTGACTCCTTAATTTCTCTTTCTTCTGTCTTGCTGTTGGTGTAGAGAAATGCAACTGATTTCTGTGCATTGATTTTATATCCTGACACTTTACTGAATTCCTGTATAAGTTCTAGCAGTTTTGGAGTGGAGTCTTTTGGGTTTTCCACATATAGTATCATATCATCTGTGAAGAGTGATAATTTGACTTCTTTGCCGATTTGGATGCCTTTAATTTCCTTTTGTTGTCTGATTGCTGAGGCTAGGACCTCTAGTACTATGTTGAATAGCAGTGGTGATAATGGACATCCCTGCCGTGTTCCTGACCTTAGCGGAAAAGCTTTCAGTTTTTCTCCATTGAGAATGAGAAAGCTAATTTCTTTTAAAGAGAATAGGAATTTGCATTTTATTATAGTCTGACAATCTCTAAAATTACAATTTTTGAACCATATATTTAATAAGATTATTGAGGCAGTTCTGCTAAAATATTGCTATTTGTGCCAATTGTTCTTCCTTTCTCCTTTTAATTTTTTGAGTATAGTTGACACACAAGTTTACATTCACATCAAGTGTACAAGATAGTGATTCAACTTTTTGATACATTAGGCTATGCTCACCACAAAAAGGTGTAGGTACCATCTGTCACCATACAACCCTATTAGAATGTCATTAACCATATTCCTCATGCTGTACCTTTGTTCCCTATGACTTATTCACTCAATAACTGGAAGTGTAAATCCCCCACTGCCCTTTCTCTGTTTTGCCCATCCCTGTTTTCCTTTTTTTTTTTTAATCTGCATTATTTTGGATTAACAATATAATCTTTTCTATTCTCACTGTTGGCTTATTAGCTACATTTTACTTAATGTGGTGTTTACTCTAGGGCTCACAATAAGACTTTTCAACAGTATATTTTGTGTTTTTTTTTAATATTGTCATTCTTTTTATTTCCACCTATTTGCTCAACAGCCATTGCTTTCATTATTTTTCAGATTTTGAAAAAGATCTGTGTGTCGCATTTACCTTTATGCTGCTGTGTTTGTCATTTGTGATACTCATTATTTAGGTTGAAAGTTTTTACATTTTCTGTAAAAAGCCAGACAATAAATTGTTTAGGCTTTAGTGGCTATGTATAGTTTCTGTTCAAAATGCTTTTTCTTTTTTAAAAAAGTAACATTTTAACAATGTAAAACATTGTAAAAAATGTAAAACAATGTAAAACATTCTGACCTCTCAGGCTGTTCGAGAAATAGAGACAGACATACACATCCCAGGTCAAATATAGCTGAATTTTACCAAATCCTCATTTAGATGCAAAATTTTATCAAGTGTCATTTTCATTTTTCACCAGTGCTTCCTTTCATACTTATCACAAAGGTCTGATAACAGCGAAATTTGTAAGCTTTTGTTTGCCTAAAAAGTCTATCCATTTTTGAAGCATATTTTTCGCTTGATATTCAATTCCAGGTTTGCAGTTTTTTTTTTTCTTTCAGTACTTTAATGAGCTTGCTTCACATTGTCTTCTGGCAGTTTAACTTCTGTCAAATCTACAATCATTCTTCTTTGTTCTTCTAGGCAGAAGTGTCATTTTTCCCCTGGTTACAATTTAGATATTTTTTCTCAATTACTGTTTTTTAGTTTTTTGATTAGCATATGCTCTGCTTTATTCAGCATGGTGTTCCTGATTTTTTATTTTCCCATAAATTAAATTGACTATTATCTCTTCAAATACTATCTAGGCCCTTCTGTATTCTCTCCAATGTTAGCCAACTCAATATTGTCTCACTAGACATGATAACCAGTTTATTTACAGTCTCTTTCTCCAGGATTTTTCCTCTATTTTATTGCTGTATCAAGGTCACAAATCTTTCTCTTCCATGTCTCTTATTACTCCCATTTGGTGTTTTATTTTACTTTTACATTTCAGATATTGAATTTACATCAAGTAGTTTCATCTGAGTCTTTTGTAACCTTAACTACTCTTCCCTTCATGTTCAGGCTTTATTTTAAATCCTTGAACATATTAGACGTGTAATTATTCCTTTAAACTCCTTGTCTACTGATTCTAGCTTTGATTTTTCTGCATCTGTTTTTAATGATGGATCTGTCTCCTGATAATAGTTTCTATTTATCTACTACTTTGCATGCTTAGCAATCTTGACTGTAATTTGCAGTTCTGCAAATCATTTCTTTTTTTAATGCTGAATTTTCTTGTATTTTTAAAAGATTATTAAAATTTGTTCTAGGTCACAATTTATCCAAATTCCTTTACTTTATTCCTTTTGATGCTTGATTTCAATTTGGACAGTTCACAGCAGATTTACCTCTGGATTTGTTTAGTCTTATAATTAAGGTGGGACCATCCTGGCCACTGTTTGATGCCCTGTGTATTAAGAGGTATTTTTATTTGCAATGATGAGAATGCCAATTCTTCTCAACCCCGTGGGATCTTCATGAATTGTTTTGCCTACTGTTTCGCAGTAGTTCCATCCCTGGCCTCCCTGGAAGGTGGGTCAATACTCAACCAAATACTTGAGAGGCTCCTTCGGCAGGTCTCCACAGCACACCCTCTTCTCTCCTCCCCTCCTCCCTAGAGTTTCCTCTTGTATCTACCCACCTACCAATCAGCAATCTCCTCTATTTCTGCTATTTTGCCCTTAAAGTTATAGTCACTTTGGTTTTTACAAGTAACAGTCTATATTTCCAACTCAACTGGGTTATGTCTGGATCCCCCCATACCTTGACATTTTCTATGACATGGATAGAAACTTTCTGTAGGTAATACACTAGGAGTCAATAGGATCATATTTCCTTTTTCTCATGAGATTTCCTCAAGTGGTCCATGATCATAGACCTATGCTGCCTACATTCAATGTCTGAAAACAGTTATTTATCCAACCACCCCCCAATATTATTATAGTTTACATTTGTAACAGGGTGATTCTTATTGCAATTAACCCTCAAAGAGTTAACATAAAACTGAAAAAGCACCTTTAATACATAGTTCAATGTACACATTTTTGTGTTAGCTAAAATAACTACAGCCCCAGTCGTGATCATAGCCTTTTATTAGTTCCTCATCTTGATCACAAACAAAACCTGGAATTTGCTTCTAATCAAAAGAATATGGCATAAGTGAAGGATCTGGCAGGCAGTTAAATACCCTAATGAATTTACTTTAAGTCAATCAAAAGGGAGAATACTCTGGTGGCTCTAATCTATTCAGGACAGTCATCTGAAAGATGCTCAAGAAGTCAGAGATTTGGAGTAGAGACTATTGCTGACCTTAAAAAATCAATTTAAAAAGCAGCCAAGAAATCTTTACCACAATGAAATGTAGTCAGTCAACAACCTGAGAGCAGTTGCCAACTGGATCCTTGCCTATTGAGCCTTCGGATGAGAATGCAGCCAACCAATACCATGATTTCAGGCCTGTGAACTCTAAGCACAGAGCTCAGCTATGCAAGTCTCAGCCTTCTGACTTAACAGAAATGGTTACAGAAAATGATTGCCGTTTTAAGTCATTTAGTTTGTGGTAATTTGTAAGGCAGCATAGGACACTAATTAAACTAAACATAATGAACTATTCAAATGATTCTAACTATTCATTTAACTGCATTAAATGCAGCAGCTACAAATAGAGACATACTATTTACTAAATTGCCACAAGTTAGTACTGTGGTCTAATTTTCCAAGTGGTGGGCGCCTGGGTGGCTCAGTGGGTTAAGCCGCTGCCTTCGGCTCAGGTCATGATCTCAGGGTCCTGGGATCGAGTCCCGCATCGGGCTCTCTGCTCAGCAGGGAGCCTGCTTCCTTCTCTCTCTCTCTCTGCCTGCCTCTCAGTGTACTTGTAATTTCTCTCTGTCAAATAAATAAATAAAATCTTTAAAAAATAATAATAATAATAATTTTCCAAGTGGTGACGCTTTTTGATCACCACCTCATTTATTCTCAAACCTGTTCTTTAGAGGACCTAGAATCCAAGAATCTCTTGGCCCTAACAGGACTTCTATTTCATTTTATTTTCCCTTGTCACCTTTACATCTTTCCTCTACTCTTACACAACTTAAAATATAAGGCTAATTATTAACGTCTTTCCCTTCTAAATATTCTGCTTTCACATGCCCTTTCCTTGCTTTGCCATACTGTAGAAAAACCTCAAAGCTAGAAAAAACAAGTCATCATTCCCAGTTTTTTGTTTCACTCATCAAAAGTGTCCAGCCAAAAAAAAAAAAAAAAAAAAGCAAAACAAAAAAAAAAAAAATATTTTAAAACCAGAATGGCTGCTCCAAGGGTAAAAATATGACAAAATTACCCTGAATTACTATTACATATTTTCTTTTACTCTCTACTTTGCCAGGCTCACTTAGAGTTTATGACCTTTACTTCTAGTTTGCTGAAAGAAAGCAAAGCTCACAAGAGAACCTCCACATAACTTCCACCCCACATAAGAACCCCTACTATTGTCTGTACCTGCCTGTTCCCTATGTATTTCCACAGAAAATCAAGCAATCCCTCCATTTTTACACTTGTTTCCATCCTCTCTAGCATACTTAGGGACATTACTGAAGCAGTTTCTTCTGTTTTCTTCTACAACATCAATACATCCCTCTATTGGATTATTCATCTTATTGTCAAACTGTATTATTTCACTCTTCTTTTTCCATCAGTTACTGTTTCCTCTTTGTTGACTTCTGAAAACTAATACTCCTTAGAAGAACTGCCTGGAATCTCTGTTGTAGGCTGTGTTGTGTCTGTTCCCCAAACCTCCAGTACCTAACAATGTTACTATAATTGAAGATAAGGTATTTAGAGTGCTAAAACAGTGAGCAAATTAAAATGAGGAGAAAGAGTCACCACACAGATGGGCACTTAAGTTAGAGCCATGACCCTGTATCCCTAACTAGAACCTGTGGCCCTACTTAAACCCGGAGGCCCTAAATTAAAAAAATAAATAAATTTTCAGGCTCAAAATCTTATGAAATTTACCCTGCTCATTTTCAGACTTGCTTGGGACATGCGATCCTTCCCCCTTTCCCTTAATTTCTCCCTTTGGAAATGGCAATGTCTGTCTTATACCTGTGCTACAACTGTATTTTGTAAACAGATAACTTCTCTGGTTTCACAGGTTCACAGTTAATGAACTTTGCTTCAGGATGAATTATACCTTGATTCTCAATCATAGCTGATTTACAGGACATTTGGGTGAGTCAATGAATTTAGAGTTAAGGTTGGAACAGGTGGAGACCTTTGGGGCTGCTGGGATGGGGTGAATATATTTTGCACCAAGGCCATGAAGTTTGGGGGACCAGAGGGCAGAGTGCTATGAGCTGAATTATTTCTCACCAGATTTCATACTGAAGTCCTAATCCCAAATATCTCAAATGTGACTATTTTTGAAGGTACAGTCTTCAAAGAGGTAATTAAGTTAAAATGAGTTGAGTACAGTTAGCCCTAACCCAGTATCCCTGGTGTACTTACAAAAGGAAGATACTAGGAAACAGATACAGGGAGGAAAGGCCACATGAAGGCCAAGAGAAGAGATGGTCATCTACCAACCAAGGGAAGAGGCCTAAGAATGAGGGTGACCCCGCTGACATTTCGATCTTGGGTATATAGTGTCTCAAACTGTGAGGAATTGAATTTCTGTTATTTAAGTCAACCAGTCTGGGTACTTTGTATGGCAGCCATAGCAAACATGCTCCTTTTTCTCACTTAGCCAAACTCTTAACTACGCTTTTGTCCTCATTTTGTAATTATCATTGTCAACACCATCAATAAACTTCACGTTGTGAAATTCAATTTTCTCTCTCATATTACACATCCCTTTTGACCAAAAGTCAACATTCAACACAAATGATCAGTATCACCTCTTTGATAACGTTTTTTTTTTTTCCACCTGGTTTCCAGACCTTTACACACTCTGGGCATACCTGCTATTCCACTGTTTTTCAACCCTGCTTTTTAAGATAAGAGTGCCTCCATCCTCTGTCTTCTTTACTATGACTATACAACTAATTCCACATTTTAATTTCTGTCTCTAGTAAGATTCTTTAAAATACATACACCTCTTTGATAACTTTACCCATCTGTTTAGTAACCTGTCAAATTCAACTTGTCCAAAATTGACTCCTGTTTCTCCCAAACCTATTCCCTTTAGTATCTCTATATAGATTTTACTATATATTTGCTGGATTAATTTGGGTTCTCAGGAGAAGCAGAACCAGTAAGTACTGTGAGACAATGAAAAATACTTTTAATCCCAATCCACTAATCCCATCAATTCTTTTAAAGTGCAATGAAGTGCTACCCCCATTAAGACACGATTGAAGCTTGCAAACAAGAAACTGATGAATATCAAAGGTCTATTTTTAGTAGCCATTTCTTCATGTGCTTTATCACAACATAGAAAACCAAAAATAGCACTCAATTTTACTGTGGGCAGTTACAGTGTCCATTAATTGTTACTCAGGTGAAGTAATTGGTGGGGACAAGAATAATATAATGGTGAATAAGCAAATTAGTCTTTCTTATCAGTAGGATAAAATCCAGTGCATGAGATCATTTATAAGTCTATAATAAAGAGCAAAGATACATTAAATGTTATGGAAAAGAAAATACAATTTCCGTGTCTATGGAATGTGTAATACTATTTGTGTGGAAATACGAAGGAGTGAGGTGGCATGGAGAATTTTCAGAAGTAAATTTTCACTTAATAATAATGATAGCCATATCTTGGCTTCTCTGCCCACTCACTTCCCCCATCAACAGGTCCATTTCAAACACACTTAGGCATTCACTATAATATATTTATCCTTTACTTTGAGGCTCTCCTCACTAGATTTTTTTTAAATGTTTTATTTATTTATTTGACAGACGAAGATCACAATTAGGCAGAGAGGCAGGCAGAGAGAGAGGGGGGGGAAGCAGGCTCCCTGCTGAGCAGAGAGCCTGATGTGGGACTCAATCCCAGGACCCTGAGATTATGACCTGAGCCGAAGGCAGAGGCTTTAACCCACTGAGCCACCCAGGAGCCCCTAGATTTTCAACTTCCAGATAGCAATAATTATCTTATTACTATAATATTGTTTCCTAAAATTAAGTTTTAGAAACTGGAATAATGAAGTCACTAATATTAATGTGTATCAATGGCCTTTTGTACTTGCTGGATATCTTACATACGTGTTTGCTCAATAGATCAAGGTAAGGCTCCCAGAAAAACTTTAAAATATGAATTTCCTTCCTGAAATATATTTCCCTTATGTCCCACTGCAGTCATATTTTTTTCCTTGTCTTTTGGTGATGCTGTCTCCAACGAGGTTAACTGGATTTTAGAGTATAGCATGCTGCTATCAATCTTACAAGCAATATTTTGAGTGTGCTATAGTGGGATACCATTTACCAGAAGTAACTGAAAAACCTCACTGACAAGATGGTCCTACAAAGGACAAAATATCAAAATAATGATGTCCGAACAATCACAAATTCACACTGAAATGCCAGGCAGAACACTTTTGAACCAAGTGACAGAATAAAAGAATAATTTACTAAGGTATTTCTTATCTATTGTACCTCACCCCTAAAAACTCATTGAAGCTATGTTGAAAACTACATTACAAGCTATTGCTGCCCTGAGCTTCAATAATGTGTAAAATGCCAGCAATGCACCTACTATAAACACATTGAAAAAGCATCTTACTACATTAGTGCCTCCAGGAGTGGAGACCATGTTTATGGAATTGGGAAGTTATAACCCCATCTGTTATGTATGTCAAACAGCTTACCCACAGTAAAAAGGCTGCCACGCAACTTCACACATATCAGACAGGGACAATGGCACTTGGCAGGGTGAATAAAACAACTACAACATTTGTTTCTTAGCTCGTTTCTCTTACCTACTCTAAGATTTGGCTAATATATTGCTGTTAAAATAATCTCTCCCAACAAAGTATTAACCATGTTACTGTCCTTAGAGCTTCCTTAAGCCATGTTCAAAGACAGTATTAAAAATTCACTCAAATGTAAAGCACCAACGAATGGATCACACACAAAAAAATAAAGGTTGAAAACTCCCTTTTATGAATTGAAAAGGTCATTCAAATTAGTGCTTCCTCCCATTCCCTATGATCAAAACAACTCCGTGTGAATTACATCTTGTCTTCTATAGGAGAGCTCACTGGTCAGCTACTCACAGACAGAACCTGGGAGCTAATTAAAAATTCAGAATCTTGGGCTCCGTTCCAGACCTACAGAGTCAGAATCAGCAATTCAACAAGATCCTCAGGCGATCAACAGGCAGATTAAAATTTGAGGAGCACTTGCTAGGATCAAATCAAATAGAAGAATTAACCTAGAATGAGGTGTCACAATCTGTGTCTGCAGAAATTTAAATTAGGATTTCTTCCTCTTTTTTTTTTTTTAATATTTTATTTATTTGACAGAGAGATCACAAGCAGGCAGAGAGGCAGGCAGAGAGAGAGGGGGAAGCAGGCTCCCCACTGAGCAGAGAGCCTGATTCGGGGATTGATCCCAGGATCCTGAGATCATGACCTGAACCAAAGGCAGAGGCTTAAGCCACTGAGCCACCCAGGTGCCCCTAGGTTAGTATTTCTGGAGAGATGTATGTTCAAGTTAGTTTGTGAAATGTTAGACTAAATGAAATAAGCAGCTATCTTTACTGCCAGACTGACAGTTCACAGTAAGTTCATGTGTACTGTCACTCTCCCAGAGAGGTTAATGGTATGCAGGATCTCTTCCTTAAAGAATGGAGAAACATTCAGCCACTCAAATGAATTATTGCATGCCAAATATACACTAGGCCTGAACTGGTAAAAGAATATAGTTTGTTTGTTCTTTCTTTCTTTCTTTCTTTCTTTCTTTCTTTCTTTCTTTCTCTTTTTTTTTTTTTTAAAGGAATGATACAGGGGCACCTGGAGGCACAGAGGGCTGAGCCTCCAACTCTTAGTTTCGGCTCAGGTCATGATGTCGGGTCATGGGATTGAACCCCACTTGGGCCTCTGCATGCTCAGTGTGGAGTCTGCTTGAGTTTCTCTGTCTCCCTCTCTTTCTCCCCCTCCCTCACCCCCTATCCCCTGCACTCTCTAAAATAAATATTTTAAAATAAAAAGAAGAAATGATCTAGCTTAATGCATTTCTATTATTTTAGTAGTACCCAGATATGCACTTTATTAAAAAGGAACTACAGCTGCCAGTATTCTTGACTTAAGATGGGTTTCAGTAAAAAGTGCAGCTAATACACAAAGCTTACTGAACATTGTAACTCAGCCTAGCCTACCATAAACATGCTCAGAACATTTACATTAACCTATAGTTGGGCAAATCATCTAATACGAAGCCTATTCTATAACAGAAGGTTGAATATTTCCTATAATGTATTGAATACTGAACTGAAAGCGGAAAACAAAATAGTTGTTTGGATACAGCGTGGTTCTGTGTTAGCTGTTCACCCTGATGATCCTGCTGCCAACAGGGAGCTGTGGCGGCCAACACCCAGCATCGCAAGGGAATATTGTACTGCATGGTATTGTACCATCCCAAGAAATGATCAAAATTCAAAATTAACAAGACAGGAAATAACATGTGTTGGAGAGGATGTGGAGAAAGGGGAACCCTCCTACACTGTTGGTGGGAGTGCAAGTTGGTGCAGCCACTTTGGAGAACAGTGTGGAGATTCCTCAAGAAATTAAAAATAGTACTTCCCTATGACCCTGCAATTGCACTACTGGGTATTTACCCCAAAGATACAGATGTAGTGAAAAGAAGGGCCATCTGTACCCCAATGTTTATAGGAGCAATGGCCACGGTCACCAAACTGTAGAAAGAACCAAGATACCCTTCAACGGATGAATGGATAACGAAGATATGGTCCATATACACTGTGGAGTATTATGCCTCCATCAGAAAGGATGAATACCCAACTTTTGTAGCAACATGGACGGGACTAGAAGAGATTATGCTGAGTGAAATAAGTAAAGCAGAGAGAGTCAATTATCATATGGTTTCACTTATTTGTGGAGCATAGCAAATAGCATGGAGGACTAGGGAGATGGAGAGGAGAAGGGAGTTGAGGGAAATTGGAAGGGGAGGTGAACCATGAGAGACTATGGACTCTGAAAAACAATGTGAGGGGTCTGAAGGGGCGGGGGGGGGGGTGGGAGGTTGGGGGAACCAGGTGGTGGGGATTAGAGAGGGCACGGATTGTATGGAGCACTGGGTGTGGTGCAAAAACAATGAATACTGTTATGCTAAAAAAATAAATAATTTAAAAAAATTCAAAATTTCAAGTATTGTCCCTACTGAATGCATATTGCTTTCACAACATTGTAAAAGTTAAAAAATTCTAAGTTGATCTCCCCGAAGTCAGGGACTATAGATATATATGTTCTCATGTGGAAAGATGTTCATCATATAAGAAGTGAGAAAATATTTAAAAAGTACACATATAAACCATATGTGTCATTTGTTATAAAGCATATATGCCATATATTGTATAATATATATGACACCTTTATGCTGCAGACACATACATACACAAACAAGTATGGGAAGAGAAAACACACGATTCTTTGTTATCCTGTGTGCGCCAATGAGATACTTGGAATGGGAACTCTCCCTTCTTAAAATTTCTTAGCAATAGTTTTAGGATTAATATTTACTGTATGGAATTACAAGAATTTTCTAGTTAAAAAAAAAATGCTTTTTGCCCAAATGCCACTATTTCTATTGTTAAGTAGCTAACTTTACTATTTTTCTCTGACCTTTTTAATAGGTCTTTTGGCCTTTCTCCTAGGAATCATTTCCATTAGAAAAAGTAGAGTAGTAGGCAGAAAACAAAATAATTTCCTGATAATGACTCAGACATATTTGGCAGAAGAATATTGTAGTAGACAAAATAAAGTTTTAGAATTCTCTGTATAAATAATTTATCCCTCCTTAAATTAAAACTAACACCTTAGACCCTCATAAAGCCTTGGTTGATCACAAATCATGCCATTAGGGCCCATCTATTGCCCCATCTCCAGGGCTGAGTCATTATTCAGGGGAAAATTAGTTCTTTTTACTTGGGAATCCCTGTGCCGTCACTGTTGCTCTGGCGCCCCCTGGTGGAGAAAAATCCTGCAGCTTAGGAAAATCAAGGAGCAACCCAGTAGGAATCTCCTGTCTGGAAGATAAATGTGTTGCATCTTTCAGGTAACTTCTAAGATTGGAGTACTTTAGGATGAAAGTACATTTCAGTTACATTGATTTAGTGCTACGGCCTTCTGACAAAGGCACTATCAGGCCCTCTGTGGTGCAAGCTTCTCTGTGCTTCCTGTGGGTTTTTAATATTTAGTATAGCAGCTGTGCACAGTCAAGTTCAATATCCAGAGATGAGCGAGATAAGGTCACCGAGCAAACCCGATTGGCCAAACTCTTAGGATTTAACACATATGTGTGTGTGCTTCCTATCTGAAAATTTGGCCCTGTATTTTGCGGGGTAATCCTACAGTGCCCAGAAGAGGTTGTGAAGGCAGAATTATCAAGTTGCTAGAGGCAGTCTTTGAGGTCGGATAGATATAGGCTGTATGTATACTGTAACAGCATGTATACATTGGTGCTTTTATCTATGAAGTACACAGGATTGAATCAACATCTATTTAAGAGAATTATGAGGTTTAAAAGGCAATGCATGTAGAGCATAATACTTAGTACATATTAAGCACTTAAGTCAGTCATATGCAACAGCTTTCTTTGGAATGCAAATAAAAGTAGTTTTTCATTTTCTTTAGTTTTAATACTAGAAAACTGCAGATGTCTCTCTTCCATTATCTGAAAATCAAACTGTACAAATAGTAAAATACATAAATAGAGGTGTGCAAAAAAGCACAACATATGGTGATCATCCAGCAGACTTCAGTTACCCCCAGTTATTGATGGCCTAGAACACGCTATATATTCTGATAAAACACTGATAATCCCCTTCACCATCTCTCAAAAGGGAATGCCTCACACCCCCACTATTTCAATTTGGCCTAACCTGTGGGAGATAGAAATACTCTTCAAATCTCTCTCAAACTGAGAGATCTTTCCTGTCGTCATTTCCAGGTGGTCATTCAAATAGGCGAGGGGAAACTCCCCTCTCCCAGGAGTCAGGCATGTTTGCTGTTGCAAAGGAGTCACAAAAGTACTGATTCAGCCCAAGCGGTAGACATGGAGTCACGGATGGCCATCTGTTGCAATTATACTGACAGATGCAACCTCTTCACTGAACAACAACACCTGAAAAGTCAATCCTGAGTGGACCAGCTGCATCGGGTTCCCACAGCCGCATCTTCTGTTTATCCAGGCTCCCCAAGTGCAGTTTTTACCTCCCCAGGGCCACAAGTCAAGGAGCTTTTTAGTGTTCAAGCACCCCGGTGAATACTAATACTTTTGGGGTTTTCTCTAAAACTAAACTGGGTGTCTCTCAACTAAAGTTCTGTCATCTGAACGGAAAGCACTGTTCTGGGGAAGGCTTTTCCTCCTCAGCATTTAACCAAAGGCAACCATTTTGTTCACAGCGTTCTAATACTAGCCTCACATCATTAAAGCAACTGCACACAGCATCTACTTTGTATCCCTACCGTTTTGTCATTACAAGGATATGCGGAAGCCTCAGCAGCTTTCCATTACAATGTATATTACACATAATATAGATACATACAATTTCTAATGTCTGTGTAGTCTCCTTTAAGGTACATTACTACAGAAGAATAGGGACAATTCTTTATATATATATTGTCTGTCGACATGCATGTGAAGTATTTGTAAGAGGCAGCTGATACTTTTCAATGCTTATTTCTTTAGGTATATCCCTAAATATTGTACAAAGGCACATACATATCATGCTTATAATAAGATACTTCTCTAGCTACTTCACCAGTATTAACTTTAAAAATTCTCCTGGCTCAAGGAAATCCCAAAAATGTGTAGGTGTGGGGAAAACTGAGATAAGGGGACAAACTGGACCACCCTACCCTAGGCATGTGGGGTGGGTGTCTTTATGATAATCACCTGTGACCAACAAAAAATAATCAGCCCCTAAAAAGGAAGTAAGCCATTCAATGGGTTACCAATAGAGATGTTAAAAGCCTTTCCTTCCTGGGGTTAGCCTTTGATGAAAGACCAACCCTAAAGGCCCTCATTGAAAACTCTGTCGGGATCCCTCCTGCCCTTGAGAGCTTTTTCTATACCTTCACTTAATAAACTTGTATCACTTAAAAAAAAAAAAAATTCTCCTGGAAGCCCTACTACATCCTATTGCTGCTATAACCAATTATTACAAACTTAGTGACTTTAAAAAATTTATTATCCTAGTTCTGGAGGTCAGAATTCTAAAATGGATCTCACAAAGCTAAAATCAATTTGTCAACAAGATCAGTTTTTTCTGGGGGCTCAAGAGGAGAATCCATTTTCTTGCCTTTTCTAGCTAGGAAAACCTTCTGCATTCCTGGTTCATGGCTTAATTCCACTCTCTGCAAAGCCATCAGTGGCCAGTCATACCTTTATCATGCTGCATTACCCCTGCTCTACTTTCATCACATTTCCTAACTCTAAATTCCCATTGAATTTTTTTTTAAGATTTTATTTATTTATTTGACAGAGATCACACACAGGCAGAGAGGCAGGCGGCGGGGGGGGGGGGGGGCAGGCTCCCTGCCAAGCAGAAAGCCCGATGCGGGGCTTTATCCCAGGACCCCAGAACCATGACCTGAGCCAAAGGCAGAGGCTTTAACCCACTGAGCCACCCAAGTGCCCCTCCCATTGCATTTTTAAGAATTATTTCTCCATCTCAAGATCACATTTGCAAAATCCCATCTGCCGGGTATGTAAACGTGTAAGGCACCATATTGAAGAACATGGACGTTTTAACAGGTCATCATTCTGCAACACCTACTAAAATCATCCTCATCTTACATATGAGGAAACAAACTCAGTTGAGGAATTTTTTAAAACATTGAGGAATTTGTCCAAGGTCGAACAGTTAATTAGTGGCTGAGTTTGGATTTGAACACAGGCAAGTTGGCTTTAGTGTCTCAGCCTCTAACAATAACAACTTAATATTTGTAGACTGAAAGAGCGAAGAATGAAGGAAGAAAGGGGACAGGGATCTATTCTTTATCTGCACAATCCTATACAATGCCAGCTGGCATTTAATGAATTAAACTGTTACTTTTAGTTAAATAATTACAGGGAAAAAAACACCATTGAAAAGAGAACTTAAGGACAAAAGAAACAATGCCCTAAAATAGTAACTATGGGTGAGAGACTGATCATGTTTGCTGAACCAACTGCCAGAGGAAGGCTGAAAAATATGAAAACACAAAGAATCACAGTAAAGGATAGATTGTATGTTAAAATAACGCACAACTTTGAAAAGAAGAAAGTGAGGAGGTTCTGAAGAGGTGATCAAAAAGCCCTAAAACAACAGAAACCATAAAATTCGTATTTTAATTGGTCATCCAGGAATGCATCTAAAATGGGAATCCCTTCACGTACCATTTCCACTCTCAAACTACACAAAATAATCCAAGTCATTCGAAGTATTACATCTTCTGTGTTGTGTTATAACATGTTGGAACCCCAAGCTGAATGCTAATAAAGGATCCTTAACCAATTCAGAAATGATGAACTGAAACCAGGAAACAGAAAAAAGCAGAACACACTCATTGACACTAATAACTTTGAAATTAACCTCACTGAAGTCAGGATGTCAGTATTCAAATTCATGATCTCCAGTAACATGAAGGTTAAGCCATGGTGTATGCCTCCCAACAGGGACTGCATTCTGGGTAACACTGGGTAGATGGTGTGTGTCACAATCTCCGATTATATACTCCTTTTCAGGAAAAACAAGAGAACAAAAACAAACAAAAAACTGTTCTTTTCCCAAATATATTTGAATTTATTCACATTTAGGAACTCTCACAGTAAGCATTGTGGTCAGAGGCATAAAGGATGCCAAGTTCCCAGTTACATGCTTGGGTTTAAGACATGAGAGGACTATTTTAAATACAAATATTTATAACACTGATTTATCTTATTTCCAGAGAAATTTGTATTCATTGGAGTCAGCTTAGAAAACATACATAACTAAAAATAATGTTCATCTATTATAGAGTTTCTAAAGTTTAGTCACCTTTTTTTTTTAAACAACACATTTTGAACAAAATGCTTATGGACATTTTGCCCTATTAAATACCATCTTGTCTAATGGCTACATTCTATTCTGTTATAAATGCAAACCATAATGCATTTAGCTAAACTGATTTTATTTGCAACTTAGTGAATTTAGTCACGGAACTGTAAATTTCTCTAAAATGTTTGCTACACAATCCCTGCAATAACACAGTTCCAGGATATTTATCACTACTTTCCATCCAACTGTATCATAGCATTTCCGGTATCTCGAAATTTCATTGCAAGGGATAGTATCTTTTCATTAAATATAGAACTCAGGAAGAGTTTTTAAAGCCCTATTTAACATTCTAGGCCTAGAAATATAATCAATAATGGTCACTTTAGAAAAGGTTGCTACGATATGATTTTTCATTGTTCCTTGTTGTATTTGCATGATTTCTCTAAGATTACAGACTATAAAATATTCTACAGCATCTTTCCCTGCTCCACCACTGCAGTTTCCTCAAACTAGCGAAAAATACCAGGGGAAAAATGCATCTTATTATCAACAAAACAGGTAATTTCCCATGAAAATATGTGTAGAGTACCAAAGAATTATTCTCAGGGGTAGTCAGAAATGGAATATATCATGTGATAAAAACTAAGCATCACTAACTATTCATACTGTTGTCACTATTTAATGTTGGGTGATATGAGACAATGAAAATCCAGACAGAGAATCAACAAGTGAAAATATTCTTTTCAAGTGAATTCCTTGTTTTTTATCTTGTTGCCTATAACCACAAAGCAAATTGGACCCATAAGGAAACACTGCCCTGCCCTTGTCTCATTTATATGGCAAAAATAATGTTCACACAAAAAAGCCCAAGTGTGTGGTTTTAAGTTTGTGTGATGAAACCTAATTGGTACACACTAGATTCATTATTTTTTCCTTAAAAAGTACATGCATTTCACATACTTTTTTTAGATAAACATTAATTTTTCAGGAAAATCACACAAGAGCTGTAAGTACTCCAATTTAAGACTGGATTCAACAATACAGAGAATATGATTAAGATTACTCTATTTTTACAGATCATTTATATACATGAGAGTAAAATACATCATACTATAATCTCTCATGGAAAAATACTTCAACTCATAAAACTGGTATTTCAGATATCAAAGTACTTCATGGTAAGATACTTCAAAGTCAAATTAAGGTACATAAAAATACCAATGAACTGTGATTTTAAAATATTCCTGATTCAATTCCTAATGAAACCTGCAGATGACATTTCACCATTAAAGAGTGAGGATGATGGAAGGGTCATGGCTATGATTTTCTACCACTTCTACTAGCTCTTTATAGAAGGACAATCCTAGGATAAGCCCAGGCTGCGAATTGGTTTTATGTGAATGGAGAGAGGTTTCTCAAGTCCCTGTCTTCTAATATATGCATACTTCACAAAAGACCAGAAAAGAATTGGTCCCTACTACTTCAGAGGCTTAATGTCTGCAGTTTGGTGTCTTTTCTACTCTAAAAACTACTGAGGAGATTTTTCAATTCCTGAAGAAAACCCCTTCTTCCCCTAAGAGCAGTGCCTAAACCTTTAGGGAACGATTCCTTGGAGCCGACCACAGTCCCATTTCACTCAAGCCCGAACTCCATGTTCAAGATCTCCGCCTCTGAGCCCATTTCTCCACAGCAGAAATGGCGGTCGTTATCTAGATTCACCTCGTCACTGGAAGATTTACTTCACCTACAAATTGTTGGGGGCAGATGTGACCCTTCCACAGTGATAGGTTATAATAAACTTTAAAACCAGGACTGGACAAAAGTAGGGCCACTTATATTCCTTTTAAAACTAAATTAAGCACACTTCCCAGTACAGAGAAATTTCATTATTTGTTAATACTCCAACCACTAAAAAAAACAAAAAACAAAAAACTATACACACACACACACACACGTATTTTATAAACACATATATGTATATATGTGTACATGTGTATGTACATCTGTGTGTGTGTATATATATATATATACACACACACACACACATATGTGTGCATATATATAAAATTCTGAATATCCTGAGTTTATCTTTCCTTCTAGTATCAGGCAGGAATAGAATGACTTGACTAATGAATTAATTCCAGGATACCAAATAAAATCACTCTGCCAGGACAGCCACCTTTACTGATATCACTAATACTCAGGCTATGGTGAATAATCTACATTTTGGATTACCTCTAATATGACAGATGCTGCGCTCGGCACTTAACACACACATGGCCTTTGATGTATCTTGTAACACCAATGAAAATTTTAGGTACACTGAAAATGAAGTCTTATGGCATAGTTGGCTCTGCCTCTGCCTCTTTCCAAGGCCTGCCACTTCCCCAAGACGCACCATCTCTGTCCATTTATACAAAGCATGTATTGTGTTCATTTTAAAGAAATGTGCTTGTCCTCTATTTATAAAAATAAATCATCTAGCTTGGGGAAACTGGCTGGATCCTCAAGGCAGGCCCTCAGCTCCAACCACACTTTTCCTTCTATGCATCAGTTACAGTGTATCTCCAGAGTCTGACCTTGCACGCCACTCAACAAATCCCCCTCAGGCAGCCTTACATCCCAGTTTTTCCAACTTCAGCAGTACCTCACCGAAGCTTTCGTTCTAACCATGCGGCTGCATGCTGTAATCATTTATATCCCTCTCTTTATATTAAAAAGCAAGGTACCTGAAGATATGAGCCATGCCTGTAATCCTGGTGTTCCCAGTTCTTAATATATTGACTGGGAAAGAAGAGGAATTAAATAAATAACTGTTGAATGAATTACTATGTCTCAAGAATGATGGTTTACTGTGGAGGGAGGCAAGCTTCCCCCTGGCAGGTCTGGTCTAGAAAGAATGCCTGACATTGCAAATCATCGCTTAGAGCAGTCTTCCTTCTGTGTAATTGTTTCAGCATTTCCCACTTAATCAAGATCATCTTATATGTATATTACCTCATTCAATCTAGCCATCTCACAATTTACTTGATCATTTTTATCTAAAGGTTTTACGGTTTTTTTTAAGTGCGGTGCTAGGGGGTACGTGTGTGTGCACATGTGTGTGAGAGAGTGAGCGAGTGAGCATGGGGATGGGGGGCAGTGCATACACAAATAGTAAAGCAGCAAATTGTTTTGAAAATGAGTAGTGAAATCAGCCACAAATAGCCCAAGAATTGAGAAGTCTTATCCTGGTGGGAAGGCAGAAAAGGTAGTCTCCGATAAAGGACAGTATCATGAAAAGATGAGATGCGTAATCAGGTTATAGAGTTAAGGCTGAACGAAACTTCTGGAGTGATTAGCAGATCAAAGATGTTTATCTGAATGCTACCGGAATGCAATCTGAATGCAAGGACCTCTCCATTTCCTTTATGATGAAGTATATCAAAATTTCTAAAGATTCTTCTATTTTTAAGACATCTATATGCTTACAGTATAACTAGATGTCCTCAACTGGAAGGGATATAGCAGTGTATGTTTTGTTGTATTAAGTAACACTTAGGGATTTGGGAAGACAGAGAACTAGAACAATCAAGCTGTTAGGTGATGTACAAACATGTCACCGCAACAGCTTTACTGAAACCTCTACTTCTATTCATTTTATCTATTAGAATTCTTGGCGAGCCTTTGGGGAATAAGATACTGTTGTTGCCAAAATGAACGAACAAGCAGCGAAGGTATCCATGTTCTAACAGAAAAAAATGGGGAGGGAGGGAGATAAGAAACAAAACTGAACATTTAAAGCAGAGAGAACAGGTATCGTGCTGGCGATGGAAGAACCCGAAGAATCAAACCAGTCTCGGGGAAGCAGTGGAGAGAAGCACTACAGGAAGCCTCTACCGCCACGCACGGGCTGCTACGACGAAACGAAGACACGAGCTACAAGAACCCAGAATGGGGTCACCCGACTCTCTCCCATCCATTTTGTGGCTTCACTTTCTCTGCAAATCCCATTTTCAGACTGACTATTAAAGCATCTTTACAGTGCTGTAAAAAGTTCTGGTGAAGATGCCGATAAATTCAGAAAAGCTCCCCCCACTTGTTTTGGAAAAAATAATGTGGCAGAGTGAGACATCCTAATGATTAATGCTTGGGTCATAGGTCATGTGCTCCCAAGTCTAGGAGGAGATTATGTTAAAGACAGGGATATGGAATAAACTCAAAAACAAAACAAAATAAAACAACAACAACAAAAACCCACTAGATCTAAGATTATTATGGAATAGAAGTGGGAGGGCAGTAATTCTTCTCCCAAAGATTTATTGCCGCCAGAAATATTCACATTAGCTGCACAAAGCTTAGCTTACCTGAGAGTTATATTCTGTTCATAACACACTAACTTCACAAGCATATTAGAAAACATGTGAGATACTAAACTAGGGATTACCTTGGGTTTCCCATATATGTAATGTTTGGAAAGGACATTATAAACCTTTGCTATTTAAGTGTTAGTCAAGCTCTGTGACATTTCTACATGACACATACCTGCATATGGAGACCACAATTGAAACATGATTTTCTACAGAGGCACAGGAGCAACCCCAAGTCTTTTCCCAGCAATATCAGCATAAACCAATGTTTTCATTGCATGATAAAGTATTCCGAACTTAATGTAGAGGGAGGACAGGGAGAAGCAGACTCCCTGGCGTATTGCTATATTCAACAAGCAGCAGCACCAACTGCCAATTCAGAAGAAGGGAAGGAAGATCAAAAAGGTAGAAGGAGGGAGAGACATCCCAGGTGTCAGCAGTTCTGAAGGGGCCACTGTAATGGCCTTGGTATAAGACAAGGAAGAAAAATTTTCCTGGATGCATCGAAAGCTGGGTTTTTGCCCACTTGGGCAGTTATATTTGTGTGAGAGAGGTTTACAACTCAGGCAACACATACTGTAAAGTATCAGCTGAATTAAAGCTTTAGCTCTGAAAAATATACCCTGTATCCAGTGTTATGAAATTATGGCTTATTTTCCTCCATTGCAGAATTTATATTCAATAATATTAGGATGAAAAACTGAAAGCAGCTTCAAAAAGTGATTAGAAATCAACACTACGCTACAGGAAAGTGAGCATAAAATTTGCTAACAGCTTTTCATCACCTACGTCACACATAAATATCATAATAATAATACACATGACAGAGTATCTGCTTAGTTATCACAATATTGCAATTCTCAGAAGTTTTTTATTCCAAATTTCATTTTGGAGTAATATAAAAATACAGCAGTAAAATTAAAAAGCAACGGAAAATAAAGAGAGAAGGAAAAGGCCTTAGTTATATGAGTAGGAAAGAATTCTTTTAAGCAAGATTAGATCTGCAATACATAATAGGTCAAAGAAGCAAATAAAGAAGTTGTATTAAAAGGCAAGATTGCAGTATTATACATAGTATAATGGGTGGACAGAATGAAATCTACAACCAAAGGGGAGCCTATATGTGAAAGTATAGGCTGATGCGTTTACTATTATCTAAAAAATAAAAGATCTCCAAAAATGAAATCATCATTAGTTACCTACCTATAGTATAAAATGCTTTCAAATTAACATTTCTCTATATTGTCTAAACCACGGCCTGAAGACATTTCACCCAGAATCATGCTGCAAAAAAAACAGGACTAAATTTGTAACGGATCATCAGCTTTTAGCTTTCACATCATACTATTCTCCAACTCTACATCTAAACACTGAGAGACTGAATTCTTTTTTTTTTTTTTTAAGATTTCTATTAATTTATTTGACAGAGAAAGATCACAAGTAGGTAGAGAGGCAGGCAAAGAGAGAGAGGAAGGGAAGCAGACTCCCCACTGAGCAGAGAGCCTGATGTGGGGTTTGATCCCAGGACCCCAGGATCATGACCTGAGCCGAAGGCAGAGGCTTAACCCACTGAGCCACTCAGGCACCCAGAGAGACTAAATTATTAATACTTATTTGAATTGATACTCTTTGCGGAAGTTATTTCAGAGGAAGAGAATTTCTTTCACACTTAGGAAAATAAGCAGCTGATACCAAATTAAAAGAGACACTGGTAAATGAAGATCCTTTTTTCATAAAATTTGATACCTGACTTGGAAAATAAAATATAGAGATCCTAGTAAACCATTTTGAATCATATATAAGTTTGCTCTCTTTACTTACCTGATAATACACTGTAGAAGTAATACAGATGTTTAAGATAAGGGTCCAAATATAATGAACAATGACACCATTCTTGTACGCTTTAAGATACAGTTGTGGGGCTTATTTTTATCCTTGACCTTATATTTAAATCCATTTTTGTCCCTCTCAGTAATCCTCCACATGCCAGAATTCAATTTCTGACGAAATAATATAATAGTATTTGCCAATTTCTCTGTCACCAGAATCTCTTCTTTAAGGAAAACGCTTCACCCAAATTGGAAAATAACCATGTATTTCTATTTTTTTCCACTTTGTATTTGTTCTTGCACCACTACTATTATAAATGAAGTCCTTAGTTTCCCTGATTAAATGTTTAGACTTCAAATTTAATCCCTCAAAATAAAACTTTCCCCCAGACATTTGTCACAGTAAGAAAAAACAAATATAGAAAATAAAATATACAAAAGTACAAGATATATAAAATATATAAAAAGATTTACTGTGAAGAGAATTTTTGTAGAACACAGAAAAAGTCTAATATTTGCACAAAAAATCAAATGCAACAAGATTAAGCTGTTACTAAATAGATTTATGTTCCTCTGATGTGAGATTTTGAGAAATTCCATATAGATAAATAACTTTTCTGATGGTCCACATTTGATATTTCAAGGAATAATGAAACCAGTTCTTAAAAGAGTGAGCTACTAAGTAGTATACTAGAAATGATTTTTTACCATAAACATATATTCTTAAAAAATATATGGGTAACACTAACTTCTTTGGTAGAGAATTTAAAAATCTGAATTTCAAAAAAAGGATATGTAGTTAATATAATTTATTATTTTGAGATAGAAAGATTGTGCATTGCCCATAGAGCTAACTAATATATGTCTTTGTATATATCCAGATGATTCTGTTAATTTTCAATCACCAGATACTTAATCTTTAGTGGTCTATAAAAGTCAGATAATGATATTAATCTAAGTCAGAAGAATAGGACACCTGCTGGTATTAGTGATTCTCTAAGCAGTCATTTTAAGAATTGTTTAGTGAATTGATACAAATAATTTATACAAAACCTGTAAATTTCATATAGAGATATTTGTCATGCCAGGTGGAGACTTTCAAAAGTTACAGGTTTGAGGGGCACCTAGGTGGCTCAGTGGGTTAAAGCCTCTGCCTTCAGCTCAGGTCATGATCCCAGGGTCTTGGGATGGAGCCCCATGTCAGGCTCTCTGCTCAGCAGGGAGCCTGCTTCCTTCTCTCTCTCTGCCTGCCTCTCTGCATACTTGTAATCTCTGTCTGTCAAATAAATAAATAAAATCTTAAAAAAAAAAAGTTACAGGTTTGATTTTGTTTTAGTTTATTCAACATCTATGTTGTACTCAGGCATTGCTTTCGGTGTTAGAAATAGAGTAAACAAAATTAATAAGTATTTGCCATCATGGGGTTATTAGGTGTGTGAGTCAGAAAATAGAGAAAACATATAGACAGAGAGTGACAGATTATCCAGAAAAACAATTTTGATAATTGAATGTTGAGTGCCACAGTGACCAATAGTGACCTATTTAGGTGACCTTTGAAGAACAGAGGACATGAGAGAGTACACATACCTTGAGTAATACCTAATCCACAGTCCTGAAATACTCATTCTCTCAGAGAAAAGGCTGCTGTATATTTAGTTGGTTATCTAAGGTAGATGTGGTTAAATGACACAGAAAGGTAAGCTAGCCTCAGAAGAGATATATAGGGTAAAATAATTTTCACCTTGAGGTCTGCAGAATTTTTTTTGGAGAGCATGGCTTGGCAAAATGTACAGTAGAATATGTGGATGTAATCAGAGGAGTTTTAGGTGGAAAAAGCCATATGATCAGAAATATGGATACAGAAAATAAAATCTAGAGTGTCACCAGTAGTAGCAAGCCTGTATTGTTGAATATTGGTTTTATTTTTTAGAGTGATCAATTTGAAGTAAAGCTAGAATTCTAGCTGAGAACTTTAGTCAAAATTAAATGTGGCAAACGTGGAAATGAGATTTCTCACGTAGTCTCTAAATGAATAAAAATACATTCTCTAATCACGCACTTGTTCTTCTTTCCCCTAGAGTAGACATAATAAAAAAAGATGTCACATGGAGAAAGAAAAAAAGTGGGAACGAGATATTTCTGTGGTAAGACAGTTACAGAAATAACACAACTATGAGTAAAGATACATCCTTAAGATTTGCTTTGATGGCAAAAAGCATAATCGTTAAGGGAATAATACTCGAAATCATGTTTACTTACTTCTAATTAAAAATGGATATATACATCTATACTCATGCTTTCTAAAGACTACGGTCGAAATTAGCGGCAGGAGTCCTAGGACTCTTTCAACTGTACCCAGAGTTTTGTTTTGATAAAGCGCTCCTAATTCCAGAGTTCCTCTCCTATGCCCCAGCCCAATGCGTGTGCAGACATCTATCTGAACCCATCAGCATCAATCTGTGGGACTTGGGGGAAGGGAAACTGCTGCAGATCGATGATCATTCTACTTTCTGTGCCATGAGGAACAAAGTCCCTAGTCTCTGACCCAGAAATCTTTCATCTTTTGCCAATATACGTGAAACTGTGGCAGGCTAATTTGTTAGCTTGCAAGTAAGGTAAAATATCAGCCCCTTGACATGGGTTAAAAGGATAAGTGAATCGGTTCAAAAGAGTTACCCAATATATCACTCCATACCCAGTGACTGGAATCTCTGAGAGGAAAGCCTGGAGATTTGAATTACTGTCAACCTCCCCCAAATAATTCCTACTAACACACTCTTTCAGAACCACAATTTTAGTACACTATTCATTCTATCAATGATTCAAACAAGTTAAATGTCTCTTTTTGTCCCGAGTGTAGAAAATCAGTGGATGCAGAATGCACACAGGTTGGCATGTTATGGACAACAGCATGGCAAATGAGGTCTTTTCTGTTCCAGAGCTTAAAAATTAAGTTAGATTTCTCCAACTAAGAATTTTCCCTTAGCCTCTTGTCTGCAGAAGGACCTTTCTTCTGCTTTATATGGGTAGAGTTCCTAGATGGATGTTAAAAATGTTCACTTGACAGTTCTTAGATATGACAAGCTGATTGCTCTCATTTACTTTTACTCAGTGGCCAGATGATATCAATTTCAGAGACTCAAAGGTTTTCTGATTTAATTCACTGTTCTTTTTGCCTTATTTCTTTCTCTCTCCATTACTTTCTTTCACATACTCCTGCTTCTCTGGAGTTCAATCACCCTTTATTTTTTTTTATTTCCTCTTTCTGCCCTGTCACTATTCAGTACTTTGCACATCAATTTTTATCCATTATGCATATTTTGCTCTTGTTTACACAGAAAATGGGAAACACACATATATGCTAGTCCACATAACCTGTTCATCAAAAGCAGGAATAGGAACTCCACTTATCTATCAAACTTATCTAGAGAAGGTACAATTGGTGTTGTGGAATTGTGTGTAAAGTTATTGTTCCCCAAGGAAGACCTAGGAGGGGAATACTGGCTATCGCCTTAATAGAAACCAATCTATTCCGTGCCTTGGATATTCAAATTGCTTATTCTAGCAACCTGGGCTGCCACCCCCAACACTGTTCGCCTATAGCTCTTTTTGGCTTCAGTGACTTCAAAATTAATAGACTGTTAACAAATACATTCACAGTCTGCAGTGGATAAAAAGGGATAATTTAAACATGCTATTTAGGAGAAGAACACATTTTATCTAATATAGTGTGGTAAAGCAGCACTAATGCTATCTCTCAGGGGTTCTTGCTAATTAAGTTGATAATAAGGGTCACAGTGGTCAATTTTGAGATATAAGGAATTTTAAAACCATGGAGGGCATTATCCAGTATGATCAAGCTTCACAAAAACAGTATCCATGACTAAAAGCGGGGGAAAATTCTGGGATAAATATAAAATACATTTAAGACAACTGTTTCTGTATAGTTGTGTATTCTGTATAATTATGTATTTTTTTATCACCTACCGTGTTCTAAAGTTCAAGGCCTGATTTTTTTTTCCTTTTGCAGATGAATGCCTCATGTTGAATGAGAGTATATCATTAAAAGTAACAGACTTTTTGTTATCCTATATCTTCTTTGAAAAGATTACGAGACTTTCTTTTATCATTCATGAACCATTCTGTATTTTACCTTTTGGTAGAGGAAACAGTATCATTTGAATTTAAAACCAACTTGTTAGAAATAATCTTTAGCCATCTTTACATTCTATCTAGACAGGTGAAATGGTAAAGAACAGCTATTAATTTGTGATATCATATTTATAGCTTTTTAACCTGGTATAGTCTTTGAACAGAATGACAGACCATAGGATATTTTTAATTCATCCTGGAGTTTTTATGATAGCTTAATCATGTATTCTCAACTAGGAAAGTTAGGTAATGGAGTAAGTCTCACCCCAAAGATTTTAGCAAGTTGTGTTTTATTCTTATTGTTGTGTAGTTGATGTCATTTTCTCTCATATAAAACAGGCGCCCAAAATGCAAATTTCCTCTACCACCATGTAGAAAATATTTTCCATTTACTTTATATGATTCTAACATAGTTCTATCATGTCTTCTAAGAAAGCAATGGTTAGAATACAATCCAATTTTGATTCAATAGCTCTCTTTCATGATTTAATTGCCCACAAATCTCATTATGCTTTTATACATAAGATCCTGTAGAAACTAGAAAGCATTTGAACTGGTATCCACATATCACAACATTGTTAAATCCTGGGTTTTAATCTATTGGCACTTACATAATGAGTCAGCTGATTTTTGGACTTAATATAACTCAGCTGCATTAAAAAAAAATCAATTCAGGTAATGTGAGATAGTTATTTTTAAGAGGCACTCATTAAAAATACATGTCCTCTATTAATATACACTTATTCATTCTAACTTAGTTTTATGAAATCAGCTAATATTTGTAAAATATACTAAATGGAATTAAGAATCTGTGTTGTGATGTCAGAAGTTGTCTGAAGCAGCCACTCTATCACAGTTGAGAAACCTCACACACGTCCCTTCAACTCTGAGTTTCAGTTCCGTTGTTGGTAAAGATCATTTAAGGGGAAAGTGTTTACCTCCAAAAGTTGTTTTAAGAATGGTGCCTGTGTAGGGTCCCTGGGTGGTGCAGTCAGTTAAACTTCTGCCTTTGGCTCAGGTCATGATCCCAGAGTCCTGGGATTGAGTCCTGCATCAGCCTTCCTGCTCAGGAGTTGAACCTACTTCTCCCACACCCTCATCTCCCCCCGTTCTCTCTCTCTCTAATTAAACAGAACCCTCCTACACTGTTGGTGGGAATGCAAGCTGGTGCAGCCACTCTGGAAAACAGCATGGAGGTTCCTCAAAATGTTGAAAATAGAACTACCCTATGACCCAGCAATTGCACTACTGGATATTTACCCTAAAGATACAAACGTAGTGATCCGAAGGGGCATGTGCACCTGAATGTTTATAGCAGCAATGTCCACAATAGCCTCTGGAAAGATCCTAGATGTCCATCAACAGATGAATGGATCAAGAAGATGTGGTATATATACACAATGGAATACTATGCAGCCATCAAAAGAAATGAAATCTTGCCATTTGCGACAACATGGATGGAACTAGAGCGTATCATGCTGAGCGAAATAAGTCAAGCGGAGAAAGACAACTATCATATGATCTCCCTGATACGAGGAAGTGGTGATGCAACATGGGGGCTTAAGTGGGTAGGAGAAGAATCAATGAAACAAGATGGGATTGGGAGGGAGCCAAACCATAAGTGACTCTTAATCTCACAAAACAAACTGAGGGTTGCTGGGAGGAGGGGGGTTGGGAGAAGGGGGGTGGGATTATGGACATTGGGGAGGGTATGTGCTTTGGTGAGTGCTGTGAAGTGTGTAAACCTGGCGATTCACAGACTTGTACCCCTGGGGATAAAAATATATGTTTATAAAAAATAAAAAATTAAAAAAAAAAAAAACAGAATCTTTAAAAAAAAAAAAAGTGCCTGTGATCAGTGGAGGCAGTGAGGGGGTTGACCATAGTGCCTACCACTTGCTTAGAGTTAAAACTATCAAGAGTTATTTTTAACCACTTTTTAAAATATAAGAGTTTTCTCTTCAAGGACAGGTTTTAAATTTGTGCTTTATATCCATGAAACTATGAAGTTTAATATACTGCATTTTTAATGTAATAAATGAAATAGGAAATTCTTAATATTTCATTGAAATTGAAACCACAAATAGAACTTAAATTTACAAGATTACCATTTGATAGGTTGTGAGGATTTTTTTTTTTAATAGGACATTTTCTTAGTGTGGCCAAATTTGGAAATAAAGAATTCTGGAGGGGCACCTGGGTGGCTTAGTGAGTTAAGCCTCTGCCTTCAGCTCAGGTCATGATCTCAGGGTCCTGGGATCCAGCACACATTTAGCTCTCTGCTCAGCGGGGAGCCTGCTTCCCTTCCTCTCTCTCTGCCTGCCTCCCTGCCTGCCTGTGATCTCTGTCTGTCAAATAAATAAATAAATAAATCTTTAAAAACGTTGTGAAGACCACCTCCTAGGCAAGATTAGTATTCCCTTCCTCTTAGTTTCCATTCTGTGCTCTGCACTGCTTTTATCACATGCTTTAGCACAAGCCTTAAGTACTGTTTTTTGTTTATGGATTTTATCACATTGTAAGTAATCTTAGGGAAAAAGATCTTTGTATTAACTCACATTTAACACTACCTTTGATATTATAGATATTCAATCAGTTTTGTGGTATCAACTACATAATTTGGATTCATGATATTAGAAATTAAAGTTTTAAAATTTCAATTCATTTCACTGCTTTATTCCTAAGGTCATTATTACTATCATTAGCCAAACACATTAAGGCATATGGCAAGTTTGGACTTGCTGTCTCTCTGGTGAATGAATCGACCCTTCTAGTGTTAATAAAAAGACATGATACATGTCTCTGCTGAGCATTTAATTGTTAATAGAGGACCTTTCAGAGTTCTCACTTCTTTGTCCTGGCAATCAGCAACATTGTATACGGCACTTCTCTGTCTGCTTGAGACCCCAAGGACCTGAAATGGAAAGGACTCCTGCCGACACTGTGTGCAACCACGCACACAGTTGAGAGAAAAATATTTTTGTATTAAGCTGATATTTTTAGATTTTCCCTGACTTTTAGACTATCCTGTATTCTGATACAGTGCTCTACATACACCATGTTAGACAAAATTTGAAAAAAAAAAAATCAACAGGACTTAAAATTTTCCCCCAAAATATGGAAGACAAACATGTACAAGTACTCAAACTCCTATTATATGAAAGCCATATGTTTTCTTCATTCAAGGAAGCAAGATCTTTCTTAGGATGTGACTTTGATCTTAGTGTCTTTCTTAGGAAGTGACTTTGAGTAATAGTCTAAGCAGATAAAAATAAATAAATATATGTTGCTAGATTATGCATTTTCTAAAATAATAATTATATAGAACTAGGTTAAAAATTCACATGTGTGGGCCTATTAGGAGATAATCTATAAAGATGAAAATAGATGCATTAAGGTAACGATGCTGGGTGATTTATAAATTATCATAATCTTGGGTGATTTCCTTTAATAATTAAAATAATAAATTTCAGAGCCCTCTTATCTGGTCCCCTAATGTTTGCAAAAGATCTTTCAGATCTTAGATCTGAAACATTTTACATTCTACATTCAATCCTTAGAAAGGATGAATCTAAGATGGAGAAGGCCCTATTCTTTAACACTGAGTTTTAGCTACATTAAAGAGAACTTAATAGAACCCACATAAATCCATATTTGCTTTAATGAAATGAATTAATGTCCATGTATCCCACATTCAACAATAAGAGATTCACAAAATATCTGCCAAGCTGCATTCTATTTTATATTCCTTAAAGATATTTTATATCATAATTGTGCTTCTTGGGCATCATTTATTCAATTATTGCATTTGGGCTTAACATATAAAGTTATATACAAAAGAAACAGCCAGAAATCATGTATGGTAATATTTTCATATAATGTGGGAAAACCCCTTATTAAAAAGAAATGAATTAAATGTGTTCAGGCAACTAGACATTTTTAGTCTATATATCTACTAAAAAGTATACAGTGAAACATTCCCAGTTTCCTATGTATAAAAATGCACTCCAGGGGCACTGGGTGGCTCAGCAGGTTAAAGCCTCTGCCTTCGGTTCAGGTCATGATCTCAGGGTCCTGGAATGGAGCCCCGCATACGGCTCTCTGTCAGCAGGGAGCCTGCTTCCTCTCTCTCTACCTGCCTCTCTGCCTACTTGTGGTCTTTCCCTCTGTCAAATAAATAAATAAAAATCTTTTTTAAAAAATGCACTCCAAATGCACTCCAAATCAATGGCTTAAAATAACAGCAATCACTTATTTTGTTCATGATTCTGTGGGTTGACTGGGCTCAGAGAGTCATTCGTCCCTCTGGATGGCTCATGCAATTGCAATCTGAAGGTGGCTGAAGTTGAGGGCATCTAAAAATCTTTCCACTCATGTTTCCGGCACTTGACTTGGGAAGATCAAATGGCAGGAGGTACTGCTGGGGCTTCCCAGCAGTTTTATCTCTATTTGATCTTACTCTACAGTCTCTCCATGCAGTTTCACAGCAGCTGAACTTCCTACATGGTGGTTAGACTCCCAGAGCAAGTGTCCCAAGAGAGATCAGCAGAAACCTCCTAGAAGACCTTCTCTAACCTGCTCTTGGAAGTCACCCAGCATTACTTCCAATGTATGCCATTTGCTGACACTGTCAAAAAGGCTCCCTTTTTCAAGGGTAGGGGATACGGTTTCTGCTTTGTCAAAGAATTTGCCGACGTGTTTTTAAACTACTTCTGAGATACAAAGCAACATTATAGGATTAGACAGCCCATACTATGAAAATGTGAGTTTTGGAAATCCACAATCCATACTTTAGGAATTGTCTCATCTGAGTCATGTCACTAAAAGCACTGTTCAATTTACTGAAGCAGAATTTTCCCAGTGAGATCAAGAAATGGTTGAATTCCTCAGCATGCAGCAATTTTACTGAGCAAGCAACTTTGTATCACCTGATGCTTCCTCTGCTTCCTCAGCAGCTGAGGCATCAATTGTCTTGAATTTCACTTCCATTCAAAGCAATAATGTGTTATTGACGGTGAGACATGCATGCTTGGCATTTAGAAGTCCTGCAAGGCAGCTGTTTTGTTTCTTCCAACATTAAAGCGATTACAGAAGATTAAATATAATATTTGTTTGAGACCAAATAACACAGTACTTGGCAGATTGTACAATTATAGTTTCAAAACAAGTGATTAAAAGAATGATATTATCCTTTGTCGAAAGGCAACCTGATTTACAAAGTAGATTTTTTATAATTCCACCAACATCTGAGCAAAGCAAGTATTGATTTTTTTAAAGTTGGCTGCCATTTAAATGGGGCAATTAGTTAAAGACTGAGAATAAGCAAAATTTTGCAATGCTACTGCTGTTGGTGCCCTGTGACTAATTTAAATCTTTAAAAAGACACAGATTCTAGGTCTCTAGAGAAAAAGCTCAGAGGAAATTTTTTCAGGGCTGGTGTGCCTAAAGTTACAGGAGAAAACAAGCTCTCTCCAGATCTGCCTTTTAAGGCTAATAACATTCTAATTATAGAGGATATGGTTGCCACTACCAGCTGAAAGCATTTTGTGGATTTAAAAAGCAGACTGAAGTGAAGCAACACAGCTAATGTAACTGTAGCATCTGTGGTTCTCATAGGTTTACTCAGCCAAAACCAATATATCTGTCAAGGTGACTCAAAGTCTGAGGAGGTTATGTTATCTCAGGTATGTTAATAAATCATTTCACAAATGACTATGAAACATTTACTCTTCGTGTCCTCGATAATATCAAAAACTCTGAATCACTTTAAAGAGTTTTAAAAATACCTTGCTACTATGAAGTGCTCCCTCCCAAAAAACTTAAATTTTTAAAGATTTATTTAGAAAGAATACATGTGGACACAAAGAGAGCACAAGGGGGAGGAGGAGAGGCAGAGGCAGAAACAGACTGTCTGTTGAGTGGGGAACCAGATGCAGGGCTTGAACCTGGGAACCTGCGATCACAACTTGAGCTGAAGGCAGACGCTTAACTGACTGGGTCAGGCAGGTGCATCCCAACAAACTTATTTTTTTTTTAATAGTACCACCTCCTTTTCTACATTTGCTACATTTGATAAGTTGAGGCAATTATTTGACTAGCATATTCATCGCTTAAGCTATGAAATTATTTTTTAAATGGAATTTTCATGACTAGAAACCATGCTGCACTCAAAAATTCTGCATTTTAAACCTTACTAGGCAGTCTAGGACTCGCACATGGCCTTCTAACCTTTGTTTACCTCATAATCTGTATGGAAAGGATAGTTACAATATTCATGATTGGCTTACATTTTCATCATTTTGAAAAGAAAATAGAAATTAAAATAGATTAAATATTGCAAATGCTTCTTCCCTCTAAATGTGAAATTGCAATATGAAGATCTAGATTATATAGACCAAGAAGAAAGGATTTGGAAGCCAATGAGTAATTTTTCAAAGAACAATTTACATGTATTGCTTGTGAGAGTTAAAGGGAAACCTCACTGAGTGGAGTCAGGAACACAGAAGAGGAAGCTACACCCCTCATCATCAAACAGGGAATTTTCAGTTAAAGACTCCAACAGACATATAAATTACAGACCCCCAAAAATCATCACCAACAGGAAAGAATCAATTACAGCTCCCCAAAGGTTAAGACAACAATGCCATCTCCAAGAAATTGGCTATCCCTGAAAGTCAACCTATGTAAAACCATCATTACCCTGAACTGAATTTTTTTTTGTTCCATACCATATGCTTTTATTTTTATTTATTTATTTTTGGGGTACTTAGAATTTTTTTTATTGCGTTATGTTAGTCATCCTACAGTATTTCATTAGTTTTTGATGTAGTGTTTCATCATTCATTGTTTGCGTATAACAGCCAATGCTCCGTGCAATCTGTGCCCTTCTTAATACCCAGCATCAGGCTCATCCTTTCCCCCCAACTCCCCTCCCTTCTAAAACCCTCTGTTTCCAGAGTCCTTAGTCTCCCATGGTTTGTCTCTTACCCTGATTTCTCCCCCTTCATTTTTGCCTTCTCCTAATGTCCTCCATGCTATTCCTTAGGTTCCACAAATAAGTGAAACCATATGATAACTTTCTCTGTTGACTTAGTTCACTTGGCATAATCTCCTGCAGTCCCATCCATGTTGATGCAAAAGTTGGGTATTCATCCCTTCTGATGGCTGAGTAATATTCCACTGTATATATGGACCACATCTTCTTTATCCATTTGTCTAACCTCAGTGAACTTTTATTCAAAACAACCCCTCTCCAACTTCCTCCTCCTCCTCCATAAAGTAATTTCCCTCTCCCTTGTTGGGCCTGCCTATGGTTTTGCCATCATTTGCACATCCTGAATTACAATCCTGAACCAAAGCCATTTTTACTGGTAAAATAACTTATTTTTAAGGGTCACATGCTTTTACCTTTTAAAATGAATTTTTTGGGGCTATGAAAAAGAGTGGAACTGAAAACAGAAATAAGGACATAGCATCTTTCCTGGGGCAGCTGCAAGGCAACATGGCCGAAAAGATTCTGGTAAAATTCTGACACTTCTGACTTCCTTCTGTTCAGAGTTCAACACTTCAAGGATAAATAGATTCTTTAGAGATTTTTTTCTGACACATTTCAAACTTCTCCACCAAGACAGTATAATTCGAATTTTTTAATGATTAGAGAATATATCCAGGTTATTGAGGGAAATTAAATGTTTCAAAAAATCTTACAACCCGGGGCACCTGGGTGGCTCAGTGGGTTAAAGCCTCTGCCTTCGGCTCAGGTCGTGATCTCGGGATCCTGGGATCGAGCCCCGCATCGGGCTCTCTGCTCGGCGGGGAGCCTGCTTCCTCCTCTCTCTCTGCCTACTGTGATCTCTGTCAAATAAATACATAAAATCTTAAAAAAAAAAAAAAATCTTACAACCCTAGAAACCCCCTCCATGATGATAGAAAAGAAAGACGACAGCATCGTCACTGAATAAGCCCAGAATGTGGGGCCCGTCACAGGCAGTCCACCACAAAGTTTGCAAAGAAATAAAGGAATCTCACCTTTTTATTTAGCCACCCAGGTACCAACCATTACATGTATGTTTGCAAGATAAACAACTGGTCCTCCTGTTAGAGCATTCATAGCACCATTTCTCACATACGGTTCATCCCAAAATTACTTGGTAGTTTAGGTGACCATCTTTTCCCCCCTTTGGTTAAAGCCAGTTAGATAACAAAATTCCCATTATCTTTATAACAGGAAGCAGTTATACAACTTAGGGTGAGGTGGCTGCCACGGTTAGTCCCTTACAGTTCTCTAGAGACTGGGAGATAGAGGCACTATCTTCCTTGATGGTTTCATTTCTTTAAAAAAAAATTTATTTATTTATTTATTTATTTATTTTCAGGTCCTTAAGAAAGACATTTCTAAATCCTAAAGTCGGGGGCATATTTAGCTTTTAAGAAGATTTGTGTACTCTTACAAAGACCGGGAAAGAACTTACAAGTTTTCAAAAGCAAATGCTCTACAAAGAGAACATTTACTTATTTTAAATGGAGAATTAAGCCTCTTAATTTATATTTGCTCCTACTTGGAAAGTGCATTCTTATAGCAGAGAGAGAAATAATTTGTGTAGTACAAATTAATCACTGATGGATAAAAGTCTAAAAACCAGAGTATAAAATGATTTTTTTTTATGAAGATAGCCCTTGACCCCCACTCCAGTGTGCTTTCCATTCACTATGATTGCCTCTAGAAACAGATTTCTGAACCAAGGAAGAAGGAATACACCTGGAGTGAGCTATGCACTCTTAATTCATCCCTTTTCTTCCTCTTCTATGACCTTCTTCATACAGGAGCTCCCCAATGTCCAATGCTCACATCTAATGCTCATAGTGACAGTAACAAACAGAGAGACATTTGTAGGCTAGGTCCATTCTTCCATGGGAGACAGCAGTAAGATTCCACACCCTTGTAACTTTATAGGGGAGCTTTGCAATGCAGGGAAGTAATGAAACAGGAAATCATACAAGGTTTTCTAATGTATCTAGACTGATTTTTCCCCAGAAAATTATTTCACACAAATTGTTCAAATCCATCCTACCCAAAGTAGAAAAGTTTGTGTTCTAATTGTGATTGCCTGACAGATAACTGTGAGTTTTCATCTACCTGTACAAATGTTAAAACCTTTACATGCCCTTAACATTTGGTAAATAAGAGGCAGAAGGCATAAATTTAGAGAATTACCTCTGACTTTTGAAAGTCATATTTTATCTTGGCTAAGTATGTTAAAAAGCCGTAATTTTCTTTGGCTTTAAGGGGTTACAGAAACTGTTCTAACTCTCCACCCAGCTATGGGGCTATGTGACACATAATGCCAACAAAGCCACTAATGTGGAACAAATTTACCTTAATTTCTCAAGTGTGTATCAAGTCATTTAAGCCATCTGCCAAAAGAATGATAGCTCAGACAAGAGCCATAAAAATCCACTGATTTTATTTAAAGTGAAAAACCATTTCCATTGCCAAACAGTCATAAAAACAAGAGCCAAAAGCAGTATTGGATGACAAACCTAATAGGTAAGAGTTGGAGGGACTGTTACAAAGGGCTATGAGCCAAGGAATACAGGAAATCTCTGGAAAGTGGAGAAAGCAAGGAAGTGGATTTTCCCCTAGAGCCTCCATAGGGAATGCAGCCCTGTTGACACTTTCATTATTAGACCTGTGAGATCCATCACCTCAGACTTCAGAACTCTAGAACCATAAGATAATAGATTTATTTGTGTTTCAAACCAGTCAATCTGCCGTGACTTGTTACAGCAGCAATAGGAAACTAAAACAGTAATGTATCCCACATCCCTCACTTTTAAATTATCAGGCTAGTTGCCACCATAAGCAACTGGCTCTCGATGCCACTCAGAATTCTAGAACCAAGATAGAACATGTATGCTAGCATTGTCCCACCCAAGTAAGAGTGATAGGTGCTAGGATATTTATCTATCAACTTCTACAAATCTCTGGTTGAGGGTTGCTCCTGGGGAAGTGGGGAGAGTGCAGTAAAGATCCCCTTGTTGACTGACCTGTGATTTACAGACTAAGTTCCCAAAGTCAGAAGAAGCTCTGAGATAAAGCAAGGCAAGGGCTGACTTTAGAAGAAGGGCCAATATGTATGAAAATAATGAAGGCACATGTAGCATTTAGATCCACTCATGCCCAACATTTTATTCTATCCTGTCATTGATTACTCAAGGTAGTGGCTAACCACAATTTCTTTAAAAAAAAAAAAAAAAAAAAGAGCTTTGGACCATTTTTGTGACAAACTATACTCCCTCAGTTCTGCGGTTGTTACCAAGGTCACAAATGATATCATCTGTCTCCTCCAGTATCAGTTCTAGATTCTCTTTACCCTTGATCAGCACTTCTGTCACTCTAGATTGCTTTTCTAGTAGGGAAACCCAGGTCAACACCCCTCAGGAATCTGAACTTCTGTTCACCCTGCCACTGTCTGACCATGATTGCTACAATTCTCATTTACAGTTATAACCAGGCATGTAAGCACCCAGAGTATTCCTGGTGAATCCCTAATCTCCAGATATAGTCATTCTCAATCCCATTAGGGATCAGGTTGGGCTAGTTGTTATGTTAGCAATTCAATTTTATCTCACAAAAATCAGGGTTATTTATCCAAGGTAGTATAATAACTCCTTTGTCTGCTAATCTACAGTCCTATAGTGTCCAAAATGGCCAGGCAAAAGACATAATTGGGATTAGTGAGAATCTTGCTGTGCTACATGATAGAAGAAACCCTTATTCTGCTTCAGCAACTAGACCTCTGCTCAGCAAAACTGAAATGTAAAGGGATGGGAGACACAATCTCAAGTGAGTGACTAGTGATTTCCAATACAGTCTGGTCCTCCACTGCAAGGGAAGCAAGTTTCTTTATATGTGGTCATTGAGACCACCTGATTTTACACCAGACCCTAAGCTATCAATTCCTTTTATCCATGGATGCATCAATGACACTAAACAACAAATGAATTGCTCAGTTTTATACTCACTATTGTTTTCGTATCTCTAAAACGATAGACATATTGCATAAGCCAACACATTTTATTAATAGCCACAAGTGAGAGTCATTTTAATTCTGTTTTAACACTGTGCCAGGGCATATCGTGCGATCATGTTTTTACAGCCTCTGACCAGCCAGAGAGTGAGGTGATCCAATTCCAGAATTCTATCCTGAGACTCTCTTTCCTATGTCCAGTTCCAATAAAAATTATCTTAGTTTAGGTTCTCCAGAAGAAGATTCCATGACAAACATCCAGAGGCAAGTTGTTTATTTGGCAAGTGATCTCTGGAAACACGCAGTGTAGGAGTCAGGAAGTGAGATAGGGAGTGAGATGGGGAAGCGAAAGGAAGATACAAAAGAATGCACTGACACACAAGTTACCTCTGTGGGCAGGAGCTTAATCCAACTGAGAGACTGCACAGAACATGTAATTCAGGTTATCCCACCCAGGGGCAGCTGCTTGAATGCTGTTTCAGGCATCATTAATTCTCTTGCACTCTGAGCAGACTAAACTTGGGGGGAAAGTTCTAGCATCAGGGTGGGGTGGGGGGGACTTTAAGCAAATAGAAGTTAGTGCTGGAAGTCAGAAGTTGGGTCAGTGTGCAAGGAAATAGTTAAATATGAGGGAACGACACTGACCCACTTTGCTACAGCCAATAATATTGTTTCTTAAAACCTAACAGTATAACCATTTCCTTCCCTTGGTGACTTTTCTTACTCCAAACAACAGAAGACATGGAAGGGAGGGGAAGAGGGAGAGAGGGGAAGAGAGAGGGATGGAAGGGAGGGAGAAGGGAAGAAAGAAAAAAACAATAGACCATCCTCTCTGCTTATGAACAGATATATTTATGGCTTTATTTTTCTTGAAATTCCAAATTCCAAACAAACATGTCCTGAGTCCATCTAGAACTAGAGACCACCATTTCCAGCCCATTTCTGTATTAGGCTATCAGGATTGCTATGTAAGTATAGATAGGAGAATCACAAATTGCTTGTGTTTGCCCTGGAATCCCAGGTTATATTGGCACCTGAATTTATCTTTACCAAATTTCTTTGCATTCCTTTGCCAAGAGTTGCAGTCATCTTAAACATTATCCTTCTATTTTCCCAAGAGATTTATGGTTCCAGAGTTTATATTGGCTGGGATCTATTCTATGTCAAAAGCATAGCTTAAGTAGCTGTTCCTGAGGAGATCCAGATTTTACCACCTTTTTTTTAGTTTAACATTTGCTATAATAGCAGCAGACTTCCTGCCGTGCTATTCATCATGGCGGCCAGTGATTTCAGCCCTTTTTCAAAAGCACGAAAAGATACATTCACTGGTTGTCGAAATTTTTTCTTTTTCAAATATTTTCCAACCTTCTGAAACCTCAAAGCAAATATCAATAACCTACAAATATAGAGATGACCTTTGGAGAACTCAAAAATTAGATATTTATTCTTCATGAAGGACTCTCAACCCGTTTCCTAAGGCTGTTATTCTGAAAAATGGTATTATCCTTTCAATTTGTTCTTTAATGTGGAGGTAAACTGTTCTTCTGTATTTACATTTTAAATATGCTGTCACATACATACGCAAAAGACACTAGAAAAAAAACACTTAATTTGGAGATGACAAATACCTTTTTTAAAAATAACTTCTGTCTATCCCAACTCAAATCACATTTTGGATTGGGAGAGCAGTCTTTCTTCCTGATAAAATTCTCTTATATAGTGAAATATTTAAATACAATAAAATCTATAGGACAATGTAGATTTTAATGTAGACAATGAAATTTGTATATGAAATGATAATTTTTCCAGTTCTGTTAACGTTCAAATACACATACATGTATGACAATACCTTTAGGCTAACTAACACACAATAATCATTTGAAGTACAGATTTAAAACATAATTTAAAGCATAGGTAGTAAGTCAAATAATCGCCCTCTAAAATATCCAGGTCCTAATTCCTTGAACCTCTAAATGTCAATTTAAATGGTCAGCAAGGTCTCTGCAAACATGATTTAATTTAGAATCTAGAGATGTTGAGATTATCCTGTATTACCTAAATGTGATCACAAGTGTCCTTATGAAAGGGAGGCAGAGGGAGGTTTTATTGCAGAAAAAATGTAATGCAACAGAAGTGTCATGAGCAAAGAAATGCAGGTACTTCCCGAAGTTAGAAGAGGAAACAGATTTCCCTATAACCTTCCAGAAAACCAGCCCTCTGACACCTTGCTTTTAGCACCATAAGACTCTGTTTGGACTTCTGGCCTCCAGAACTGTAAGATAATAAACATGTGTTCTAAATCATTCAATCTAGTAATTTGTTATAGCAACCATTAAGAAACTAATACAGCACACAAAAACATTCTGAAAGAATAAAAACAAAACCAGCACTGGGGTGGGAAGCAGGAAACTGGATTTTAGTTGCCAAAATTTTATTACAAAAAGTAGGAGTTGAAATTTCCAGCATTTATATGAGTAAAATGGCTAAAACTCTGAGGATACCTTCAGATATGGGAAACCTTCATATCTACCACATCTCTCTAACACCTCATGAATGAAACAGTAACACCCTAAATGTTAACTAATGTCCTAAAACTGATTTTTGGCAAAATAGTAAAAATTGATTACATATGCCTTCTACAACTTTTTATTAAGGTATCTTCTCTGTAAAAGCTATATGGTTTCCATTCACTCTTACTGTCCTTCTGTTCAGAAAGAACGCAATACATTTATTTTCCATAGTATGCAAGTTAATGATGGCTAGCTTTTATTTTAATATAGGTCATAACCTTAGCTCAGAATGGTAAAATACTTTCCATTTGATTGTAAAGAAGTGACAATCATCCCTGATGAGAGTGTTTTCCAAGTCTCTAAAAACATATTTAAAAATAAACTGCCAAATATGCATCAATTCAAGACCACCTATGGCCAAGTGACATAGTATCAGCTCACAGGAGCCTGGATGATTTAGAGTACTAAAGATGTCCTACAGAAACCAAAAATAGGGGCACCTGGGTGGCTCAGTGGGTTAAGCCTCTGCCTTTGGCTCAGGTCATGATCCCAAGGTCCTGGGATCGAGCCCCCCAGTCTTTCCTTTTTCCCAAATATACAACCCAAAGGAATGAATTCTGGACTAGTTTTGATGTCCCAATAGGAAAAGACAACAGGTATATTGCAAAGGATAAGGTTGAGGGCAGCTGGTTCCTAGGGTTAAACTACAGACGACACTGTTCCCACCAATGAGGCATAAGAGCATTCCAGATCAAACACAAGTGTTGGGGCGCATAGGTGGCTCAGCCAGTTAAGCTGCCAATTCTTGGTTTCTGCTCAGGTCATGAACTCACATTCTTAGGATTAAACCCCACTTGGGCCTCCATCCTCAGCAGGGAGTCTGTTTGTGGTTTTTCTTTCCTTCTTCCTCTGCCCTTCCCCCTCCTCATGCTCTCTCTCAGAAATAAAACAAACAAACAAACAAACAAAACAAAACCCCTCAAGTGTTTATGATGGACTGCACTAACAGTTTCACTTCCTTCTTAGTCCACAGTGAGTTGAACTGAAAAGTAAAAATTGAATTGGAGAATTCAGTATGGGAAGGTCGAGAAAGGTAAAGTAGATGACAAAATAAATTTTGAGTAGGCTCTACATTTTGTGCCTTTTGTCATAAGAAATAGACCATGAATCAGTGAGTATATCAGCTTTTACATAGGACTTTAAATAGAATCATAAGAAAAATAATTATGGAAAATTAACACCAAATATGGCATTTCTAATCAACCTGAGCCTGAGGAAAAGAGATTTACATGACATTTTCTAGGTTCTAAGAGACAAACAAAAAAGACTTTTAAATATAGACAACTGGTGGTTATCAGACAAGTGGGTGAGGGATTGGGTGAAACTGGTGAGGGGGATTAAGAGCACTCCTACATATATGTACGGAATTGTTGGATCACTATATTGTACACCAGAAACAAATACAACGCTGCCATCATACTGGAATTAAAAAATAATATTAAACAAGAATGTAAGAAACAAAACACAAAAGATAAATTTAACTTTAGATCATGAATAGGAGGAATAAAAATGAGTGGGTTGGGGTTACTACAGGTTGAAAGCAGAGTAAGTTGTTTTAAAGGCATGGTTTTGAGCATAGGGATTCAGGAATTTTCTGAAGGCAGAGTTCTAAGAAAAAATGTGCTTTCATTTGGAAAGTGGAAACTAAAGAAGAATTTCAGAAACTATAGGCCCATTGGGGATTTTGTGATCAGGAATCCACACGGATCTCGAATCATATAATCCTGGGCTACACTTCACAGTTTCAGCCTGGTTTGCTAGATTCTTTCCTTTGGTTCCCAGAGATTACTGTCTGGATAGGACTATCCAGAGGAGAGGCAGAATGGAATAAAAATAAAGGATCAAGTACTAGGAAAAGAACAGTGTCAAGGTGAAGCCTTAGTTCTAAATAAAATGAAAGAACTACTTAGTCACTCATCGATCTCTGCTTGGTAGCGGTTCTACCCCTGCAAGAGAGGTTTATTCCCCTTCAGAATCCACAGGGGAAGTAGGAGCTTGAACCAGAAGGTATAGTGACAGATGCCTTCATACACATGAAATATAAGCTCAATGCTATCCATTCCCTGCATTGAGACTATTATTATTTGTTCCCTAGTCATAGATGAGACATTAGAATTTTTAGGAAAGACCGCTATAAGAAGTTCCAAACAAAAAAACAGGTCAAATTATGAAGTGCTATAAGTCAGGATGGAGGACAGGAATTAAACCCAAAACAACTAAAGCAAGAGCCTAAAAGCTTAATTGTAATTCAAACAGTTGAAGGAAGAAGAGCCCTGGATAGAATATTTTCCAAATTTCTACAAACATCTGTATGAAGATACACAGGAAAAAATTTTAAATGATACTAAACCCAAAACATTTTACTTCCATGCAACCAATGTCTGAACTAACAGTTTATGAAAATAACTAGCGATATATTCAGGCTTAAAGACATTTAATCTTCCCATTCCTGTTTCCTTCCCCCAACCACTGAATACTACTAAACTTTCTGAAGATCAAATGAATTAGCAGTCATACCTGTATTACGTATTAGTTTATTGTGAGGGTACATGCATGTTATTCACACCCCTTGTTCCCTAACTTCCTCCAGAAGTTCCACTTCCAAATGTTCAATTTTCAGAAGCAAAAAGTGGGTTTAAAAAGCTGAAAGGAATGGTTTTATTGCATTTTGGGAATAAAATTATTGTGTGTGGATAAGGAGAAAAATCTTTCCATCAATCCTTACTGAGGATGGTAGATTTCATTAACACCAGTTGGAAACTGGAGCTGGAGCTGTGTGTATCAATTCATACTTGAAATATACACAAGTAGCTGCACTTGAACCACCAGAACACACACACACACACACACACACACACTACTGGCAAACACTGCTGTGGGGTAATGTCTTCTCATTAAGAAATAAACAATGTGTTCCATAAACTAGTATGTATAGAGCCAAAGAGGGGTGGAAATCAGCATCATACAAAAGAAGCAGGCACAGACTACCTCAAAAGGCCAAACTCTGCTGTACATCTGTAAGATTAAGAAGTGCAAAGGGAATTCTACCTAATCAGCATCCATCCCCCTCGAGCCCAATTCTTCCCAACTCAGTGGTGCACACCAAGTTCCTAAGCATCCAGTAACGTTGCTCAGGGTAGTTTTGACAATCTAAGAGTGACTATTCTACTTATTCCATGTTTATATCACACAAAGAGAAGATTTAAATGGTCTGGTTCTGCTCATAAAGATCCATATTAAACACAGTTTGACACATTTGTGAAGGACACTAATGTAGTTTATTTTGGAGTACCCAGATTATGGAGTACCTTAACTCTTAAGAGGTCACCTAGTATTTAAACTAGTTTCCCCGAGGAGCGAGGAAGAGGAAACACCCACGCAAACTCATGCTCTTTCTTACTAAAATGGCTTTGCCTAAACTCAAGCCTACTTTACTGATGAGTCAATTGTACCCAGAGACTTTAAGGACTCCTTATGCCTAACCTCATTTTGGCCAAATGTCTAAAGCACTATGTACTTTATAATGGCTGACTTTCCCTGCTTAAGCTAGACCACCAAATTTTGCTCTACCTATCACTGCAAAAGAAAGTACCCTTGAACAATGCAGGGGGAGGGGTTTAGGCCCACTGACCCTCTACACAGTCAGAAATCCACATATAACTTGACTATCCAAAAACTTAACACCCTACTGTTCAATAGAAGCCTGGCTGATAACAGCCAATTATCACATTTTGTTTACATACTATATTCCATTTTCTTACAACAAAGCAAGCTAAAGAAAATGTTAAGAAAATCCTAAGAGAGGGGCGCCTGGGTGGCTCAGTGGGTTAAAGCCTCTGCCTTCAGCTCAGGTCATGATCTCAGGGTCCTGGGATCGAACCCCGCATCGGGCTCTCTGCTCAAGAGGGAGCCTGCTTCCCTTCCTCTCTCTCTACCTGCCTCTCTGCCTATTTGTGATCTCTCTCTGTCAAATAAATAAATAAAATCTTTAAAAAAAAAGAAAGAAAAAAAGAAGAAAGAAAGAAAAGAAACTCCTGAGAGAAAATACCTTTGTAGTGCTGTACTTTAGTTATCAAAAATCTGCATATAAGTGGACTTACACAGTTCAACTGTAAATCCAAACAGAAGCAGAGATGACTACCTGTTCCAGGCATTTTGTAGCCCATTAGGGTATCACTTTAGGTCCTGAGGAGAAGCTGGCAGAGAGCATCTTCTCTCAAACAGGGCAGGACTGGCTTTCCTTCAGCTGCCACGCCCACATTTGGTCATTAACCACTACATTCCCCATCTAATTCCCTTATCTTCAAATGAAAGATAGACTTTATTTCTCTAATGCAATAAACGTTCCCAGATTTTACTAAATCTTTCAGACACAGGCTTGGAAAAGCATAGGAAATTTGAAGTGCAATGAGTAACACACAGGTCAGATTCAATCTGGGGTGGTGGTGTGCTCTTTTCAGAGAACAGGATACAAACTGGTGGGGAGAGGACACTCAGCAGAAAAACAGAAATACCATGAACCTCTCTAAGGCTACTTCCTCTGGGCTGTTGTGTCCAAGGGAGACTAATGAGATGAACCATTTCCTCCCTCAAGGTATTTTGATAGTATCTTAGAGTTTTCCCCTACCCAGAAACCTTTAAAATGGATTTGAGCAGGATAGTTTTTTTCCATTTAGTTACCTTAAGGTCACAGCATACAACCAGCTAAGTTACACACTTTTGTTTTTCATTTCAAATTATATCAGATAAGTAGTACAACAAACTCACAAAGCCCTAGACTGCCACACAACTAAAACACACTCTACCTGTGTGTACCTTGTATCAGAAATGCCTCCAGTTCAGTAAGATTTTTTTTTAAATGTAACAGGAACATTTTTACTCTTTGATTCTCATGTAAATCATTTTCTTGGTGATTTCATCTACTTAATATGCAAAAATTCTAAAAATTTTATCTCTAAGCTGAACTACCCTACTGAAACTTCCACTCCTATGTCCCACTATCTCCTTAACATCTATACTTAGATGCCTAATAGACCTCTCATATCTTCTGTGCCTGTGGCATTTAGCCTCCAAACCTCCAAAATGGCCCTAGTGAATTACGCACCCATTATTCATGCCTTTGGAGACTGCTGCCACATTGATTCTCGATAGGGTTATGTGATTTGCTTAATTCAATAAATGCTAAGGAATTAGGTGGTACAAATTCAAGTTCTAAGCCTTATGAAGGCCTACCAAGTTCTGCTTTTGTGCTTTTGGTGCCCTATGCCATCATTTAGGCAGTCCAGCTACTGGGCTAGGGAGACCAAGTAGAGATACCGCATGAAAAAGCCCCATAAAGAGAGAGAAGCCCATCTGGTCTCCACGTCCTAGATTTCCAGCCATCCATATCAAATTACTAGACATTTGTATAAAGCCATATTGGACATTTCAGCCAGGTCAGTTTCTGCCTAGCAATAAGACTCCAAACATGACATTGAACATCATTCCTCAGAATTATGAAGGCATAAAATGGCTGTTGTTGTACACCAGCATGATTTGGGGTGTTATTTAAATAGCAACTGATAACCTCATCTGGATGCCTAAGGCACATTCTCATTTGGATGCTTAAGGGACCTCTTACCCTGACATCTTTTTTTTTTTTTTTAAGATTTTATTTATTTATTTGACAGAGAGAGAAGTAGGCAGAGAGGCAGGCGGAGAGAGGTGGGGAAGCAGGCTCCCTGCTGAGCAGAGAGCCCAACACGGGACTTGATCCTAGAACCCTGGGATCATGACCTGAGTGGAAGGCAGAGGCTTTAATCCACTGAACCACCCTGACCTCTTCTTCCCACATAAACATTCCACCTCTAGGCTTTCTCGTTTCAATTGCTGCCAACTTTGTGTTTTTTCTGTGGCCTTTTATTTCTCATTCTGTACAGTCATCTGTTATGTCATTCTTCAGTCTCTATTTTCAATATGTACCCAAATTCCAACCACTTTTACTACATTCAGACCTAACACTCTTCCCTAACCCAACATCATTGCTACCCTGGATTACTCTAATAGCCTTGTAACAAATTGCCCTATTTATCCTTGCCCTGCTACAGTCTATTCACGACACACAGTAGTTAAAGAAAGTACTATCATTACTTTTTTCCCAAATGTCTCATTTCAAAATCCAAAGTGTTCATACATGCTATAAAGCTCACATAACTTGGGGGCACCTGGGTGGCTCAGTCGGCTAAGCATCTGCCTTCAGCTCAGGTCATGATCTCAGGATCCTGGAATCAAGCCCTGCATCAGGCTCCCTGTTGAGTGGGGAGGACTGCTTCTCCCTCTCCCTCTAACTCCTCCTGCTTGTTCTGTCAAAAAATAAATAAAATTAAAAAAAAAATACTCTTAAAAAAAAAAAAAGCAAAGAAAAGCTCACATAACTTGTTCTCCATCTCCAAACTTCCTGATCATTTTTCTTATTTTCCTATGTTCACTATGCTTCAGGCTTTCTGACTCTCCTGATGTTCTTCAAACCTGTCTGGAACATTCCCAGCTTGGAGCCTTTCACCAGTTCTTCTCTAGGCCTGGAATGCTCTGCCCCTACATATCTGCAAGAGTCACTCATTCTTATCCTTCACACAATGGTTCAAAAGCCTCCTTCATGAGGCCTATCCTGAACATGCTATTAAAATTCCAACTTTTTTCCCCAAATACTACAGAGTCCTTTACTACTTTTTTCTCCCCCCACCCCCCCACCCTCCACCCCCATAGCACTCATACAATACCCTAAGCAATGTACTTGCCACAGTAGTAGTTTTTGAGTATTCCTTGCTAGAAATATAAGCCACCTAAGGGCAGGAATGTCTACTGGCTCAATAATATATCCCCTCACACATTCTGTGTTACATAGTGGGAAATCAAATATTTGTTCAATTAAGTAGGACTCAATGCCAATGCTTATGAAATTGCTTAAATGAAATCACATGTATTTGAAATCAGAGTAAGATTGGTATATCAGGTCTATTATCACTTCATGACTGGCTTTGGCTCTAAATTGTCATTGTAGGTGTCACTCACACTGTGTATATAGTTATAGATTATTATTCCTCATTGCTACATAGTATTTCGTTGCATGATTATAGCACAGTCTATTGATTCTACTCGTGACAGGGATCCTGTCATTTTCAGTGTGGGTATTGGGTCAGTTTTGTAGGACTGTTGTAACAAAATATAGGAAGGTGGCTTAAACAACAAATTGGCTTCCTCACAGTTCTGGAGGTTAGAAGTCTAAGATCAAGGTGCCAGCAGGTCTCATTTCTCCTGAGGCCTCTCTCCCTGGCTTGAGGATGGCCATTTTCCAGCTGTGTCTTCACACGGCCTTTTCTTGGCACACACATCCCCGGTGTCTCTACCTTTTCTTATAAGGACACCAGTCATATTGGACTTGGTAGTACCCTTATGACCCCCTTTAACTTTACCTCTTCAAAGGTGTTATTTCCAAATACAGCCACATTGAGGGTTAGGGAGATTTGGGAGAGAAGACACTTCTCTTCCTAACAAGAGGTATATAACATACCATGATACAAAAGCATGGTGATGAATATTCTGTTATGTTTTTTGATAACTCTATATCCTTATGTTTTAGTTATTCCTAAAAAAGAAATGTCTGGATAATATACCAGTTTTCAGATTGAATTGATTATTATTATTATTGATTATTATTATTTTTTTTTTTCAAAATATCTGTGGCAATATTCTCTTCCATCAGATGCACTTGAGAGTTCTGATTATTCCATCTTTAGTCTACAACCTTGTTGTATGTGTGTGTATGTGTAATATTAAATATAAAATATTCTTGAGGCACCTGGGTGGCTCAGTTGGTTGAGCACCTGCCTTCAGCTCAGGTTATGATCCCAGAATCCTGGGATGGAGTCCCACATTGGACTCCCAGCTCCATGGAGAGTCTGCTTCTCCTTCTGACCTCCCCTCTCATGCTCTCTCTCCCTCTCTCTCTCAAATAAATATAATTTTTTTAAATATTCTCTCCTCAGGTTTCACTCATACTTGTTTTAGGTTTTTTGTATGTCTATGGTAAACAGACTTCTAAGAAGGCCTGATGATTCTTGCTGCCCTTTATCCACTTCTATGTAAAATCCCTTCCTTTTGAATGGACACAGAAAGACTTCCTTCCAGCCAAAACACATGTCCAAGGTAAAAGAGTAATTACTTCCAAAATTATGTGACATAACGTCTATCTTAGCAGACAAGAGAAACTTCTACTAGCCTTCACAAATTAAACGTTCAGATTCTGAGTGAGAGGCACACTGGAGAGGGCCATGGGAAGGAATTGCAGAAGATCTTTAAAACCTGAGAGCAATCCCTAGCTAACGTTCAGTGAGAAAACAGAGACTTGGGTTCTTTAGACACAGAATTTTTCCAGTCACTTCATGAGCTTGGAAGAGGACCCCAAGCTTCATAAAAGAATACAACTTGACTCACAACTTGAACACAACCTCATGAAACTCTAAGCAGAAGACCCAGTGTGATGCTGTTCATAACTCCTGACCAATGACAATCGCAACATAATAAGTACATGTTTTAAGACGCTAAGTTTGTGGGAATTTGTTGTACAGAAATAAACAGAATTCTGTGTACCTCTTTTTTAAAAACATTTTCTAATTCAATGTTTTATGCTTCATAATATCTAACATCGGTTAATAATTTTTGAGCTATTTGTATTTAGTTACATGGATTAAGGATATATTAATGGGTTATAGCATTTTTGACTTGCCAGCTATTTTCCTTCAGCACATTATATTAATCTTAGTCTGGTCTCCATTATTTAAGGTATAAGTCCCATCTTATTTTTGTACCTGCAAAATACATCATTTCGGGTTTTTTCCTGCTTTTAAGGCTTACTGCTATTTGGTTTTCCTAAGTCTTGATATTTAATAGTTTGAAATTTTTTCTTCCATTTTCTCTTTGTATTACTTCTAACCTCTTTCTCTTATCCTTCTAGCTCTCCAAGTGCATATATTAGACTTTTCCACTGTATCCCATATGTCTTTTATACAATTTCCTGTGTTTTTTATCCCTTTTCTCTGGATATTTTTTTTCTGAAGTCTTATAGTGTACTCATTTGCTTTTTTAACTATATTTAATCTTCTATAACATAACCTATTGAGTTATAAATGCCAGTTTTTAGTTCTATACTTTTCATTTGGTTCTTTTCAATAGATTTCAGTTCTTGACTTAAATTCTTGATTTTGCCTTACTTCCTTAACCATCACAAACATTTTTATCCTAAAGTCCACATCTGGATTCACAAGGTTTTGGTTTGTTTGCTTTTTTACTGTCTATAGTTTCTCTTGGTTTCCCCACTGAAGTTCATGTTTCTACATATGAAGTTACCATCCCATGTGGGGGCAAGCAGCTAGAGTAGGAGGTTAACGATGACAGAATACATTAAGCTTGGTGGGTAACAAGGCCTGCTCCACTTTGGTGGGCACTGAATTCCAAATTCTTCCCCAGTGCTTGAATCCTGAGATACTAATCAGTCTCTTAACTTCTCAGCCATAATTACAGAACTGGAAGAAGCCCTGAACTAGAAGTAATTCTAAGTGCCAGAGTTCCTTCCCTCTTTCTCTCACATTGTTTCCAAAGTTTCTCACTGATTTGTTAGCTCTTCCAATACCTTTAAAAGAAATCTTTAAAAATTAATTTCTTCCAACTTCCTTAGCTATTCTCCAGAGGAGAGTTGGTTGCAACCACACTCACTGTCAGGAGAAGAATCTTAATGTAAGTATTTTATTAACTCAGTGGCCAAGTAATTATTCTTAGGAAAAACAACATGTCCCAGGATAGGTAAAATAATTGACCCAGGTAAATAGGTAGCTAAAGCACAGTTCAAAGAAGAGAGAAACAAGTTAAAGCCTTGGGCAAGACTTTCAGGTCTTATAATAAAAATACACTTTTTAAGTAAGAAATTTGCAGCAACAGAATTATCCAGTACAGTTGTATAAAAGAACATTCATCTAGACTACAGTTCATCTGTTTGCCTTTCTAAGGTTCTATACATTTAGTCTGGGCTAATTTATAAACACTTCCAAGAAAGAAAGTTCTCCAGTATACCTGAGGATCCCCCGCCTTTCAAAACACTATTTATGAATAATTAGAGTATTTTATATTGATGCTTATATCCAACACATTGTTACTAGCATCAGACCTTATCATCATGTGGAAAACACATCCAAACTCTGATTTTTCTCTCTTAACCTTGCACACATATCAAAGCTACATGATACAAATAAAAAGAGAGGCAAATAAAGTATTGATCATTTTAGGGCTTGAAGGATTCTAAAGTGGATAGTTCAACATTTGATTGAATAATTCCCTAAGGCATGACAAAAAATAAGTGAAGTGGCTGCAGGATTTAGCTGTGTTCTTTTTTCTTTGATAAGTGGCCTGTTCTTTTGTAACAGTAACACTTTGAACTGTTTCAGAGCAATTTAATAGCTATTAGCTCTTTTTTATCCTCAAGGTAGGAAGAACAAGTGTTATTATCCAGAGAGGTTAGGTGAACTGAGAAGATCACAGAGCAAATTAGCACAGAGCAGAGACAAGAAATTCTTTGGGCTTTGTGTTTTTCCATTATACCACATTTCCCCCTTGTGATGTTATAGGATACATGACACAAATGTATATGTATTATGGTGAGAAAATGAACTTCCCCTTTACACACAAACTGTTAAAACTACTTCAATGCATGTAAAAAAAAAATTCTTAAGAGATGCAGTCGATTAAAACTGCAATAAGTGTTGTTCTCGACACAAACAGCTGTTCAAACAGTATTCCAAAGGGACAGGCAATCTTACAAAGAGACACTCTAGAGTAACATGAAAGGAGAGACAAGGGAGGCAAATGAGGGAGCCGCTGAAGCGTACCAGCAAAGCAGGAAACTTCAGGAGCCAATAGGAAGGCTGAAAATTCGACTTCTCAGGTCTGTAACATGCTGAATTCCAAGGATCCCTGCTTGGGGCTGTTCAGAGTCTCACAGTAAAGACCTTATTGGTATATTCACATTTATCAAGATATTTATCATTCTCTTGAGCCGTTCAAAGATATTAGAACGATTTTTTTAAAGGTACGCCTCTTTTACCAATGTTATTGTTCTAGCATGTGGGCATATAAGCTAATATTTTTCAATATTCTTTTAGAACACCACAAATTGGCCACCATTATGATTTTGTAAACTCAATATTTGCCTTAGTCATGTAATTGTTAATATTTTGCTAATGTCTGCTATTTTAGTCATGTAATTCCTAATATTTTGCTATTTTTGCTATATTTGCATCTTATACTTCCAAATGTAATTTTTTATAAGAACATTTAAGTTTTTAGTCAAATTCCAGTTAGTTAACATATAGTGTAATAGGAGTTTCGGGTGCATAAAAGCTCGTTGAATTGGTATATTGTACAATACCCAAGGCTCACTACAAGTGCATTTTTTTTAAGATTTCATTTATTTATTTGACAGAGATTAAAAGTAGGTAGAGAAGCAGGCAGAGAGAGAGAGGAGGAAGCAGGCTCCCCGCTGAGAAGAGAGTCCAAATGTGGGGCATGATCCCAGGACCCTGAGATCATGACCTGAGCAGAAGGCAGAGGCTTTAACTCACTGAGCCACCCAGATCCCCCTACAAGTGCATTTTATTTTCCATCATCTATTTGACCCATCCCCCTACCCACCTCCCTTCTGGTAACCTTCAGTTCTCTATAGTTAAGAGTCTATTTCTTGGTTTGCCCTCCATTTTCAACTTCCCTTTTGCTCATTTGGTTTTTAAATTCCACATGCAGTATTTATTACATTTAGAAGGGTCTCTATTGAGAATTTGGTTAGCCTAAAAATAGTTTCCATTATAATATTAAAAATTTCCTCAATCCATAGTTTAAATGAGTTTTTTTTTCTTATATTTAAATGGTGGGTAGGACTTCCTCCTTCTATGATTGCTACTGAAAAATTAAACGTTAGTCTAGTTTTCATTCTTTATAGGCTGTTTTAAAAATCTTCTCTTTGCCTCTGATGCTCTTTAGCTTGATTGGTTATCAATCCATTTTGGTTATTTTCTAATTCTATTTTAGTTGCAGAAATTGGTTCTTTTTCAAATGTTTGACGGTAAGTTGCTACTTACTTCATGTTTAAGCTATTTTATTAATATTTGAAATGCATTGATAAGTGAATTCTATACTATGGACATGATAATATACCTATCATTTTTTTATGCCTGATTGTGCTGATGGTTATTTCTCTGGACTCAGGATGGTTGGTTTTCCCATGTGATTTTTGTCAGGTTTTATTGTGAGCTCTCTCCCTTAAGCCTTTATCCATGGAGTTCTTTAAAGCCTGAATATGAAATAACTCCACTGAGGATTTGCTTCACTTTGGTAACTGAAGCCAATTTAAATTTTTGGCAGTGCATTGTTCAGGACAAAAAATATAAATTCCAGAGGGTTCCGGTTCAAGATGGTGATATAGGAAGATCCTGAACAGCCCTCCACCCACAGACCCACAGAATCTATAGCAACATATGGAAAACTCCCTTTTGTGGGGGGAAAAAAAAGAGTGCAAAGGCTAAGTGACAACTACACGTTGGGCAAATGGAAGAAAACCACCAAGTGGATTAAGAGTCTGAGAAAGAATCTCACCATAAACCCCACTCCTGGTGCAAAGACCCATAACCCACGGGGAGCTCAAAACTGGGAACATCTCCCTGAGGAACCGAGGATTTAAACCCCATGCCCGCCATTTGAACATTTAAGACCTACACTTGAGAGACATGCTCTAAACACCTGTAACTCTGAAAACCAACAAGGCTCGTTGAAAAACCCACAAGACTGTAGCATCAAGAGAACTGCTCTTAAAAGGCACACACATTCAAACTCACCCCCATCTAGAGCCCACGTCAGAGGCAGCTGCTTATGGCCAGACTTAAAGGGAAGGAAGTTTACCTGCTTATATTAAAGCTTTGGCCTGTGGGGCAAGGAACTAATTTAACACACAAATCTAGGAGCCTGCCTTAATATTCTCTGGGGATAGAGAGCAGCAGTCACCATCTTCACACTCTTCCTTTGCCATGCTCCAGAGGACAAGTATCTTCCAGAAGGGAGCTTTTACACACATCTGGTGCCCTGATTTTAAGTGTTCTCACTTACGGGATGCTTCTTTATCACCTGGCTCCAAAGACCAGGGGAGTTAGCATCCCTGATCCAGTGGACTTTAGTAACTGGTGTCACTCAGAAAAACTCCCACCTTTGTGCGGGGTCCTGATTTTTGTCACTACTGCCAAGGAACACCTCTACATTGCCTGGTTCTGGTATTCAATGAGGCTTGTGCTCATGGGCCCCAAAGGACTGTAACTGACACTTCCATCATCACTACAGCATTATTTACAATAGCCAAGATACGGAAACAACCTAAGTATTTATCAATGGATGAATGGATAAAGAAATTTGGGGGTGTGTATACAATGGAATATTGTTCAGACATAAAAGAATGGCATGCCATTTATGACAACTTAAATGGACCCCCAAGGGCATTATGCCAAATAAAGTAAGTCAGAAAGACCAATACCATATGCTCTCTCTTCTGTCTAATCTAACAATTTCAAAAATCCCTCAGATAGGAAGAACAGACCTTTGGTTGGAAACCTTTGGTTTCCCTTTTATCTGAAACCAAAGGAGGTGGTCTGTTTCCAGTTCACACACTGGTATTCTTGCCTTTAACTCGTTTTTTTTTAATGTGGGGTGTTTGATCCAACTTTATTTCTTGGGACCTGGGCTTTGTCTCCTTTTCTCTCATCTCTAGACCTTTTAAAAATCCATATGCTGTACTAGCAGACAGTAGCAGAATTTTCCAGAATAAGCAATAGCATAGTAGATGGAATTGGGATTTCTTGTCATTTCTGGGATCTGGGTATTACATTACTTTCCTCTAGCTGTGAATTATATTTTTCTTTTTTAAGACTGACTTCGAATTTTGGCCCAAGTGAGATCTCTGAAAACAGAAATGCCATTTTTATCATTTTATTGTCTGTGTCCCCTTCCAGAAAGTCTTGTCCTTTTCAATTTGAAGTAACTCAGGAGTGAGGGAAAATAAGTAATACAGAAATTGATCAACCACATTTGAAAATATGAATATAGGATAGTCTTTACTCTGCTTCCATTTAAGAACGAGCTATTTCAAAATTAATCCAAGTAGAAGTTCTAAATGATTATTTCTAAATGAAAACAATCACAAATTGCCTAGAGAATTTGTTTATAATCAGAACAGCTTAGTTTAGACTGGAAATATTTTACCCAAGAAATACAAGTACAGAACTTTCTTTTGGTTTTTAAATCCTGTATGCTTTGTCTTGTCACAGGGAGTATGTTTATCAATATCACTAAGTTCTCAGAAATGACCACGGGGATACAGGTATTCCCCACTTTACAGAAATTCACATTATACTACCTTGCTTTTTTTACTAGAGATCTACATTTCTCATACAAGCCAAAATTCTCATCAGATTTGTTAGTGAAATCAAGTACTAATGTAGGTCTTTCATATGCTAAGCAATTTAATGCAAATTTTCAGAACGTGGGAAACATTCTTTGCTTTACTCCATTTCAGCTTATGAAAAGTTCCATAGGAACATTCCACTCTCAGATAGCGGGGGGAGGGGACTTGTACTTAAAGAAACGTGTGATAAATTCTGGCTCAAATCTCGTAAATCCTGAAAGACAAGGCAGAGTTAGCTCAAGCTGAAAGTTTTCACAAATATAAAGTTATATTTAGAAGAAGTCCAACACACACATTTTGCACTCTGGAAGTTGATGACAAATCGGAAAGTTTTGGGAAGGCCAGTCTGTGAGTTGAGTCTCAGAATATGATCCTGCTCAAAACAGAAACTATAATATTGCAATGACAGGACTTATTTCAAGACACTTTGGTGAATAAAAATTCACACTTGGATTGTAGGATTCCATTTACATTATGAACCAGGGAAAGTAAAGACAATGTATGCTTAAATAATCTGTATGTTATACCAGATCTTATTCACAGCAATTCAAATTCTTAATAGACCATGCCTATGTTCATGCATTCTTCATGGTAGAGCAGAGAATACTGGTGAAAATGCATGGATGCGAAATATTAACTTATGGTTCTGCTTTATCAACGTGGTCTATATGACCTATTGGTCTTGTGATACATATAATCTTATAGTTATCAGTAGGCTGACAGTCTGTTAGGCCTCTCCAGATTCCAAGTGTACATACTGAAATATTTCTTAAAGTGTGTATATATCCTTAGATTTCATAACAGTAATTTTTGGTTCTGTATTTGTAGTTAAGAGGATGAAATTTTAATTTTTTTAAATGTTTTTAAGATTTTATTTGAGACAGTGAGAAAATGCCTGTGAACACATGAGGTTGGGTGAGGATGGGGAGGGAGGAAGCAGGCTCCCGCAATGAACAAGGAGCCTGAGGCAGGGCTCGATCCTAGGATCCTGGGATCATGGCCTGAGCCAAAAACAGTCACTTAATGAACTGAGCCACCCAGGTGCCACAAGAGGATGAATTATTCATTCAAAAAATACTTATTGGGCAATAACTCCATCAGACCCTGGAGACCAGGAAAACTCAACAGTTAACAGAGAAGAAAGGTCTGATCCAGAAGAGCTTTCTCCAGTGAGGTGGCAAGGAAATAGATCTGTAACTCATCAGTTGTACGTAAGTGCTAAGAAAAATCAGTTATAGGCTAGAAGGTGATGGGTTCTATTTTAGACAGATTGTTAGAGATTGTATTCAACATCAAGTGAAAAACAGTAATAGCAAGATGAATTTTCTTTCAACTGTCTTTTAAAGCATTGCAGTTTTTGTGCAGTGATTTGATGCATGTGAACTGTTTTCAAGTAAGTTAACATTTACTTTGTAATAATAGAACTTGAACTTATCCAATTACCTCTCTTTTGACTCCAATTATAATAAATGACACGTTCAGATCCAAGGTTTTATCTAGGGCAAGAGACATGATTTTTGACATAGGACATAAAACATTTACTTGGCTTATATAAATTAGCTCATTAGCACTGTGCTCAACCAATTTGTTTAAAATATAGTTTGTAGTTTCACAACAAAATATAGATGTAGTTCACTATATCTTTTATATTAAAAATGTGTAATCATGGTTAAAGTGTTATGTTATGAATGAGTAAACTAAAGCAACATTATGTTGTTTCTAGAGATGACTGGATTATGCTTGTTTTTAACTGGCAACTCAAGAGCCAACAATAAGAACACAGACATCTATTGAGGTGGTATCTTCTGTGGTTATTCCAAAAATGTTTCATTATTAGAGGTCTTAATTTTCTCAGATTATTTTCTTTTACCCAGCTGAGTTAATACACTTACATCTGGGACCTAAGCTGTAAGAGGGATGAGGAATTCTTTATGTAAAATATAATGTAGGTAAGATGACTGTCATCTTGTTGATTGCTTCATTTCTGCTTTAAAAAAACCAGAGGTTATGCTTATATACATATTTTCCATGTAATCCTTCTGTTGCTTGATTTTTTAAGAAAAGCATTTCCAGAATAGATAGGTATGTAGTACAACAGAATGAAATTTATTCAAGATTTAAATGAATTGTCAATAATTCAGTTTATATTATCAACTATCTTTTTTCTAAATAAAACCTAAAGATTTGAAAAAACAAGATGAGTATATCAATAAACACTTATGTAATCTAATATGCTAAATCTTGACTAAATTCCTTCTTGTTCCATTTTGCAAACTCTTTATATAGTAAATAAAGTTAGTTTCCTAAAAATTCAAACTACACAGTTTGTACATTTTTTTCATAGAAATCACTGATTTTTAAAATATGCCATTGCAAAAATAGCATTTTTAAAAGTTACATTAGGTATAGCTCATGTTTATCAAAATTATGAGAGATCTATGGACATCTTGAGCTTTCAAAGAATATCTAAAGATTAGAAAATATTTTGCCTCAATTTTTTATATTATTTTAAGTTGCTATTTAGAAAATATTCTATTGTCACCAGTCTTTTTTAACCCTAATTTTTATCTTTATGTCTTTGTGTCTTTTTTCTAATTAGGAACATAAACAACTTCTGTGAGGAAAGTTGAGAAAATACAGCAAATATACAAGAAGTAAGAGTTCCAATAACAAAGATTCATTATCCTCACCTCAGCTGAAAACTGAGTGGGGGGGATCAAAGCCTTCCTTGTCCAATATTGTATATTCAGTTACTAATAGTGTGCCTGGAACATAACTGGACTAAGTGTTCACCCAAAGAATAGATTGTAAGTTATATACATTCTTCCTTTTAGTTTCCTGTCTTTATACACACACACACAAAAACACATGAGCACTTTCTCTATACAAATGTTCTATACCATACTTCTCAATTAAACTCTCTTCTATCTTGTCTACACTGTTTGTACCATCACTCTTTCCTTTCTTAACTAAAAATCTTAAGAAAGCTCATCTTTCAGCTACTCAACTGATAATCCATAGACAAGTTATCCTTTCTTTTTCCATCCAGCATGAGCTCAGTCAGTCCTCTTCCTGCCTATTTTTTTTTTAACTTTTTGCTGCATTCAGTCTCAAGACCTCCCCCATTTAATTGGCTCTACTGATGAGAAGCCCCTCTTCTGGAATTTACCATCCTACAAGCTAATAACTTTAAGGTTCAATTTGAGATTATTATGCTGAGTGAAATAAGTCAAGCAGAGAGAGTCAATTATCATATGGTTTCACTTATTTGTGGAGCATAACAAATAGTATGGAGGACATGGGGAGTTAGAGAGGAGAAGGGAGTTGGGGGAAATTGGAAGGGGAGGTGAACCATGAGAGACTATGGACTCTGAAAAACAATCTGAGGGTTTTGAAGGGGTGGGGGGTGGGAGGTTGGGGTACTAGGTGGTGGGTATTATAAAGGGCACGAATTGCATGGAGCACTGGGTGTGGTGAAAAATAATGAATACTGTTATGCTGAAAATAAAAAATAAATTTAAAAAAAAAAAAAAAAAAAAAAACAAAAACAAAAGATAAACACCCCACTAACTCCATTTCCCTTTCTAGCCACAGCTCTCTTGCTTGTTATATCACTGTAAAGCTTCTTAGAATTTAATCCCTTCTTTGGTTTTATGTTTCCTCACTTGCTAGTTAATCCTCAATCACTGCAATTTTCTTTCTGTTCTCATATTGCTCTTTCCTGCTTTCAAAAATATCAATAGGTGTCCATTGGCAAATTTACCAGACATTTCTTGCTGTTATGACAATGACAAGTGCATCTTCCTTTAAAATCATCATAAATAACCATGGTTACTCTTCACGTTAAACTTAATTATAACAGTGCTTATTAGAAAAGTAACCATTTATAATTAATCATACTGCTTAGCCTCTATTCCCTTTTTCTGAAGAAACAAGTATTTCCAATCTATGTATTCTTCTAGATCTAGTTTAAATATACACACATATAAAAAAGTATGTATTTTAGCTCTTAACATAGGACATGAGACTTCTGAAAAACTACTATAGTTTAAGATGATTGTAAACTCATCCTTAACAGCAGAAGGATGTCAAATTCCTGAAAATGATTTTATGAAAGAAGTGTATCAACTATTTGGAAGAAATCTCATTGATGTTTTCAAGAATATGTAAGAGAACATGACATCTATAAAGATAAGCAAGAAGCGATAATGAGAAATGCGTAGGATGGCAGAAATACAAAGTATAGAAAACAAAAATGAAAATCAACCAACTTCTAATAGTGCAATTAATACTGTAAAGGAAGTAAACACTGCCAAAAATTTAATTGCATATACTCTATTGTTCATAGGGGCTTCCAGTATATTGGATGGAGGAGTAGATCACATTTAGCAGAAATAAAATGTGGTAAGTTTAGAAGAGAGTTCAGAGGTATGACATTTATAAAGTTAGGTAATAGAATTCTAGGAAAAAGTTTTTGCATTTCTTTACCCATAGGAGCAAGGGGGATTCGACCCAAGAGTAAAGATCTACATTTTGCTCCAGGGGATTCATAATGTGGGATCTCACTTCACCTTGCTGCCCATCTGGTGGAAAGGTTCATAATGCAGAGAGGAGATTACAGGTAATATTTTAATATACAATTCAAATATTTCAATATTTAGAAGGACTAATGCAACTTGCATCCCTAGAAACTCCTCAAACGTAGCAGACCTGCAATAACTCCTGAGTTTCATCACTATCAGTATGAAGAATAAACCGAAAATATGTTGATTCCTCATGCCTTATATCAGCATGATGAAAGCACTAAATGGTAGACTGTATTTAATCATTGATCAGGAGCAAATCTGAAGAATATATAGGAATATCAATGACTAAAAAGCTGTTTTTTTTTTTAATTGCACATGTGGAAAGAAGTTTGACAATCACCAGTGAACAAATGAAGGAAAAAACAATTAGAAATAACTTAAGAAAACATTTCATAAGAAACATAGGTTTATAAATCAAGACTCTTTAAATCACAAAGACCAAGTTCTAAAATATATATAGGAAAATGGTCTACATTTAAATATATCCCAGGAAATAAAGAAAAAAGCAATTCAACAATTGGCAGGGAAAAACATGTTATCTCTTCAAGCTGGCCTCAAAATTTTCTTCTCCAAAACCATGGACTCAGATGCTCTTACCATGTATTTTCACCATGAGGGATATAAGAAACTTAGCAAAGACTTAAGATCCAACTTATTATAATGGGGAGTCATAAATCTGCTTATTCAAAGACTTCAAATATCATTTTAAAGGAATATATTTTACTTGGGTTTATACAGATATTTTATTTCACAATTTACAGAAGAGAGCGATTTCCTATTGATTGCTTTCTCATTTTCTTTCTGTCTTCCGTAGAATATAGCACAGCTTAGCTATAGATTGATGGAATCTGGAGCCAAATCACTCCCTACTTGTGAAGACATTAACTTATATAAGACATCTATAAAAGAAGAGATCAGCTGACCCAGTATGAGCCATGAAAACATATACACATAAAGAATCAAGAGACAAATGCATCCAGACAATCACAGCTTACAACTGCTTATTTAGAGGAGCTGAAGCCATAAACTCAAAGAAACACTGAAATAGTAATTTTGAAAAGCTGCTGGAAATGGAGGAGAAACTCATGGACCTAGAGCCTTAAGGAGCTCCCATATGTCCATGCTTCTTAAAATCAGGAAAACCAACATGTTCTAGAAAAAGATTTCATACCAATTCCCCGATGGCCTATTAGGGGCACAGAAAAAGTATTCCTTGTGAGATACACCAAGAGAGTTCTCCATAGCAAATGCCTACTTCACAGGGAGATACTTTGCCAGAGTTTTTTTCTCAGCTGATGTAAGGTAATTCCTCTGACTCCATTACCTTCTAGACTTTTTGTATTACCTTAGAGTATAATAGTTAATGGACAAGAGCTTTGAAGAAACAGACTGGGAAACTGGACAGGGAACGGAGTAAAGACCCAGAAGTAGAGCTATTATACCACTGGATAAACACTTGCAAACGTCATAGCCTCAAGACACAATCTCCCTGAAGTAATGATAATAACTGGAGATTACTGAACATGCCACCTTGCTGGCACCTTACCACCATATTAACAAATATAGGGCTCAATTATAGCAACAGTGGACTATGGCTGAATTAGATAAGAGATACAGAATCGGAGTATTGAGGTACGACAAAAATCAGGAGGGATAAAAATATATATACATTAAATGCAGGGACACTAGAAAAATCTGAAGCCACTGGCACCTTAGCTAGAGCAGATATTAAACACAGATCAGATCAATTCCTAACTAGATCACCATAAATTCTAAGGCTAAAAGCCTGTTTACCTCAGTTATTTTACAATACAACTCATCTCTCAGTTAAATTACAGTGCAGGCCAAAATATAAAGAAAATCACAGCCTAAGGGAAAAAAAGAAATCATCAGAACCAGACTCAAGTAGGACCTGTACTAGAATTACCTGAGAATTTAAATGAACACTACTATATTAAGGGCTCTAATGGGAACAAAATAGACTATAGGCAATAACAGATGTGTAATATGAGAAGAGATAAAAATTAAGAATGAAAAAGAAATATTAAAAATAAAAAAAAACAGAAATTAGGAGTTCTTTAATGACATCAGTAGACTAGACATCAGCAAGGAAATTGTCAGTGACCCTGAGTATAAACAATAAAAACTACCCAAACTGAACTTCAGAAAATCCAAGAACTGTGGGAAAATTTTAAGTTGTAATGTACAACTAGAATACCAGAAGGAAAAGATAGACGGACCAGGAATATTTGAATACTGGCTTAGATCTTTCCAAAATAGTCACAAAACCACAGAACTAGAAAGTATACAAAGCAAGTACCAAAATAAGTAAACAAAACCCAACACTGAGGGATCTTCCTTTAACTATAGAAAACCAATGGCAAAGAAAATCTTGAAAAGAGCCAGAGTAGAATAAACATATTTTACCCATACATGGATTTAAAGATTTTTGTGGCCCAGTATATAATTTTAGTGTGTGTACAGCATTCCAAGGATACAGAAAAAACATTTTAAGATACCATTCTTTATAAATCTCTTAAATTATGCTTGATTATATTACTCAAATATTTTAATTTTGCCCACATGGATTTTTATTATAAAACAATACAATAAAACTTAAATAAACAAGTTACTTTGTTTCTAGAATTCTAAATCAATGTTTTATATTTTGCTGCAGTGCTGTGTGCTATATAAGGATGCAAGCTTCTTTTGTTTATCTCCTATGGATGGTCAAAAATTGTTGTATAAGGTCTTATTCTGGTTAGTACATATAGCCTTAACTTTCCTTTGTCCTGATACAAATATAATGAAGTGTGAAATATTAATATTGGTCTCATTAAAAAATTTTAGTGGACTTCTCAAAATCATATAAACAAAAAGAAAATAATAGAATTTTTTAAAAATAAAACAAACTGAGGGTTGCTGGGGGGAGGGGATTTGGGAGAAGGGGGTGGGATTATGGACATTGGGGAGTGCTGTGAAGTGTGTAAACCTGGTGATTCACAGACCTGTACCCCTGGGGATAAAAATATATGTTTATAAAAAATAAAAAATTATAATAAAATTTCAGCTATGAAAAAAAAAAGGCCAGAAACATATGATATTGCTGGCTTTAGAGATGTATTAAAGAGGCCACAATATGAAGGTGGCTTTTAGAAGCTGAAAAAGACAAGAAAACATATTCTTTCCTGAAGTTTCTATGGGAAAAATAAATAAATAAATAAATAAATAAAAATCAGGCCTAGTGACACCTTGGTAGTTGATGAGACTATTTTGGGCTTCTGACAATCAGGACTGTAAGATAATAAACTTCTTTTGTTTTAAATGACAAAAAAAAAAAAAAAAGAGGAAAACTTCCAACTTATTATTCTACACCCAGGGAAATAACCTTTTTTTTTTTTTTTTTTTAAGATTTTATTTTTCTGTTTGTTCAAGAGAGAGGGGGAGAAAGAGCACAAGAAGTAGGGGGGCAGAGGAGACACACACTCCCCAATGAGCAGCAAGTCTAATGTGGGATTCGATTCCAAGACCCTGGGATTGAGACATGAGCTGAAGGCAGACACTTAACTGACTGAGCCACCCAGGTGCCACCCAGGGAAATATCCTTAAAAGAGGAAATTTAAATAAAGATTTTTCTCTTCAACATTCATGATAAAATTTTCCAAAATGGGTATATAGGAAATGAGCATACCACAATATACAAAGACCATATATAACAAACCCACAGCTGACATCATCCTCAGTGAAAGCTGAGAACTTTTCTCCTAGGATCAGGAACCAGAGAAGGCTGCCCACTTTTGCCACTTTTATTCAATTCAGTAGAGGAAGTCCTAGTCAGAGCAATCAGGCAAGAAATACTAGTTAAAATCATCCAAATTTTAAAGGAAATAGTAAAACTATCACTATCTGTAGACGGTATATTATTTATAGATAAAACCCAAGACACTACCCAAAAAAGAGTGTTAACACTAAATAATTTTTTTCAGTGAAGTCACAGGATACAAAATTCAATATATAAAAATAACTTGCATTTCTATATAGTAATATACTATCAGAGTTATCAAGGAAACTATCCCATTAACAGTTGCATCAGAGGGACATCTGGGTGGCTCAGGTAGTTAAGTGGCTGCCCTTGGCTCAGGTCATGATCCCAGGGTCCTGGGATCGAGTCCCACATCAGGCTCCTTGCTCGGCAGGGAGCCCGCTTCTCTCTCTCCCTCTGCCTGCCAATCTGCCTGCTATGTGCTTGCTCTCTCTCTCTCTGTCAAATAAATAAAATCTTAAAAAAAAAACTGCATCAGAAAGAATAAAATCCCTAGAAATAAAGTTAACAAAGGTAAGGCCTGTACACTGAAAGCTTTAAGATATTAAAGAAATCAAAGACAACACAAATTGAGAAAATATGCTGTATTCAAAGGTTGGAGAAATAATTTTAAGTCCACAGTATCCAGAACAATCTATAGATTCAATATAATCACTATTAAAATTCCAATGGCCACCATGATTCACAGACCTGTACCCCTGGGGATAAAAATATATGTTTATAAAAAATAAAAAATTAATAAAAAAAAATTCCAATGGCTTTTTCACAAAAAATGAACTACCCTAAAATGTGTACATACCCACAAAAGACCCTAAATAAATGAAAGCAATCCTAAGAAAAAACAAAGCCAGAGGTTTCATGAGCCCTGATTTCAAAATATATTACAAAACTATGGTAATCAACAGTACAGTATTCACTTAAAGAGCAGACACAAAGATCAATGGAACGGAATAGTGTGCCCAAAAATAAAGTCAGGCTTATATAATCAATTACATTATGACAACAGAGCTGAGATACACAATGGGGGAAAGTCTTTCTCTTCAATATTATGAAAAGGAGTAAGTGCAGAAAATTAAAGGAGTACATTTCTACACTTTACTTACATGGACAAGTCTTGACACCTAGATCTGTGGTGATGAAACAGTTCTGTATCTTGACTGCAGTGGTTACATTTATCAAAACATGTGAAAAAAATGTCATCTATAAATACAACTATGCACATTACAGCAGTTTTACTAGTGCAGATACTGTAATATATTAATGTAAGCCATAACCACTACTGGATATTGCGTGAAGAGTACAAGAAAACTCTCTGCAAGAAAAATCCCACATAAACATAATTTTTGTAATCTTATATCTTAAGGAGCTAAAAAAAGATAAAACCCAAAACCAGTAAAAGGAACGACATAATAAAGATTAGAATAGAAATAAATGAAATAGAAACTTAAAAAGCAATGGAACAGATTGATGAAACCAGAAGCTGGTTCTTTCAAAAGGTCAACAAAATTGATAAACCTTTAGCCTTGAGAGACAGGCAGATGGAGGGGGTTCAAACAAAATCAGAAATGAAAGGAGAAATAACCACTGACACAACAGAAATAAAGATTATAAGAGAATACTATGAGAAATTATGTGCCCACAAATTGGGCAACAAAGAAGAAATGGATAAATTCTGACTACTTGTGATCTCTGTCAAATAAATAAATAAAATCTTAAAAAAGAAAAATATACACATAGATCAATAGAAGAGAATAGAGAACCCAGAAATAAATCCACAATTATATAAGCAATTAATCTTCAACAAAGCAGGAAAGAATATACAATGAGAAAAAGTCTCTTCAAAAAATGGTGTTGGGAAAACTAGACAGTTACATGCTAAACAATAAAAGTGGACCCCTTTCTTACACTACACACAAAAAATAAACTTGAAACAGATTGAAGACCTGAAAACATAAAAATCCTTGAAGACAGCTTAAGTAGTAGTTTCTCTGACATCAGCCATGATGTCATGATGACATTTTTCTAGATAAGTGTCCTGAGACAAGGAAAACAAAAGTAAAAATAAAGTATTGGGATGGCATCAAAATAAAAATCTTCCGAAGGGCGCCTGGGTGGCTCAGTCATTTAGTATTGGCCTTCGGCTCAGGTCATGATCCCAGCATCCTGGGATCGAGCCCTGCCTAGGGCTCCCTGCTCAGCGAGGAGCCTGGTTCTTCCTCAACAGCTGCCCCATGCTTGTGCTTGCTCTCTCACCATCTGTCATAAATAAAATCTTTAAAGAAAAAAAAAATACTTCTGCACAGTGAAGGAATCATCCAACAGAAACAAAAGGCATCAAACTGCATGACAGAAGATAGTTGCAAGTGACATATCCAATAGGGGTTAGTATCTAAAATATATTAAAAAAAAAACATACAACTCAACACCCAAAAAACATATAATCCAATAAAAAAATGCGAGAAGACAGCAGACATTTTTCCAAAAAATACATACAGATGGCCAACAGGAACCTGAAAAGATGTCCAACATTACTCATCAGGGAGATGTAAATCAAAACTATAATGAGATATCACCTCATACCTGCAAAATGGCTAAAATCAACAACATAAGAAATAAGTATTGGCAAGGATGTGGAGAAAAAGAACTCGCATGCATTGTTGCTAGAAATGCAACCTGGTGCAGCCACTGTGGAAAACAATATGAGCACTCTTAAAAAGTTAAAAATAGAACTACTCTATGATCCAGTAATTGCAATACTGGGGTTTTACCCAACTTAGCAAAAACACTAATTTGAGAAGATATATGCACCCTTATGTTAATTGCAATATTATTTTTTTTAAAGATCTTATCTATTTATTTGACAGAGAGAGAGAGAGATCAAAGTAGACAGAGAGGCAGGCAAAGAGAGGGGGAAGCAAGCTCCCTGCTGAGCAGAGAGCCCGATGCGGGGCTTGATCCCAGGACCCTGAAATCATGATCTGAGCCGAGGGCAGAGGCTTAACCCACTGAGCCACCCAGGCGCCTCTATTGCAATATTAGTTATAACACCTAAGCTATGGTAGCAGCCCAAGGGTCCATCCATAGATGAATGGATAAAGAAGAGGTGGTGTACACACACACACACACACACACGCACACACACAGAATATTACTCTGCCATAAAAAAGAATGAAATCTTGCTATTTGCAACAGCATGGATGGAACTAAAAGGTATAACGCTAAGTGAAGTAAGTCAAAGAAAAATACTATATGATTTTGCTCATGTGAAATTTAAGAAACAAAACAAATGAAGGAAAAAAAAAAAAAAAGACAAACCAAGAAACAGACCCTTAACTAGAGAGAAGAGGAGGAGAGTTAAGTGGGGGTCAGAGGAGAGGTCGGTGGTGGAATGAGTAGGGATTAATAGAATATTCATTGTGATGAGCACTGAGGAATGTATAGAATTGTTGAATCACTGTATTGTACACCTGAAACATAACATTGTATGTTAACTCTACTGGAATTAAAACAAAAAAACTTGGGCGCCTGAATGTCTCAGTTGGTTAAGCCACTGCCCTTGGCTCAGGTCATGATTGAGTCCCACACTGGCTCCCAGCTCCATGGGGAGTCTGCTTCTCCCTGACCTTCTTCCCTCTCATGCTCTTTCTCTCTCTCTCAAATAAGTAAATAAAACCTTAAAAATAATAAATATAAATAAATAAAGAACAAAACAAAAGACCTTTGACTGGATGCTAATAGTAAATGTCATCTTACTATTACTATCCAGACCAAAAGGGTTGCCATTAGTTGCCTAAGATAGTAAGATTTCAAGTCCTGGATTATTGCAGTAATGGCCATTAAAAACTTATGCGAGGGCGCCCGGGTGGCTCAGTGGGTTAAAGCCTCTGCCTTCAGCTTAGGTCATGATTCCAGGGTCCTGAGATCCAGCTCCGCATCTGGCTCTCTGCTCCGCAGGGACCCTGCTTCCTCCTCTCTCTGCCTGCCTCTCTGCTTACTTGTGATCTCTGTCTGTCAAATAAATAAATAAAATCTTAAAAAAAAAAAAAAAACTTATGCGATAGGAGCGCCTGGATGGCTCAGTCAGCTAAGCCTCTAACTCTTGATCTGAGCTCAGGTCTCCATCTCAGAGTTGTGAGTTTAAGCCCCATGCTGGCCTCCCAACAAGGCATGGAACCTTGTTAAAAAATAATAATAATAAATAAAAAACAAAACAAAACCTTACGAAATAAATTAGATGTGCAGCAATCAAGAGAAATTGAAGTTGAAGCAGGTGGCAGGTAGGACAGACATAGAATCAGAGTTGTTATGATGTTCAAAGCTCCTGAAAGGAAGTCAGCCTCTTTGTTAGGTTCATCAGATCAAGCTTTAAGTGTCTAAGCACCCTGAATCATAAGCCACTAGATGGGATAGATTTTTAAATATTTAGAAATCACTACCTTTTGAATATCCTGAAAGCTTCCAACTCAATAATGATAGTATTGATTATAGTAATAAATTACCTTGTGTTCCTCTCAGCAAATAATGTCTCCAAATTAACTATTTCAGTCACATCTAAGTTTCAAGGTTTTTATTTATTTATTTGACAGAGAGAGATCACAAGTAGGCAGAGAGGCAGGCAGAGAGAGAGGAAGGGAAGCAGGCTCCCTGCTGAGCAGAGAGCCCGATGTGGGACTCGATCCCAGAACCCTGAGATCAAGACCTGAGCCAAAGGCAGCGGCTTTACCCACTGAGCCAACCAGGCACCCCACATCTAAGTTTCAAATTGAGTATCTGTGCTAGTAAGTTATGTTATTATCTCCCATAATGGGAACAATAACATAATTCAACTCAAAACCATTATCAAGAGTTTAGTTTAATGTTAAGGGTTAACATTAATGTTAAATGTTATATGTTTCGGAGTGATCTATACCTCAAACTTGCATAGAACTTCTTACACATTCATATTTTTAAATATACATAAAATATAAAATATGTATTATATTCTATAAACATAAAGCATTTTAAAATAATTATGTAACATTACCAGGCACTTAGCTATTTATAAAGAAGCACTTTCACTTCTTTTGTCTCATTGGTCAGAACAAACTTTTGAGGGAGGCATAATTAAGCCCATTTTAGAAATGAAAAATGACTGACTCATGAAGCGGCTTGCCCACAGACACATAGCTAGAAAATGGTAATTCTGACCCAGGGTTGTCATTCTTATGCCTAGAATTCTCACCTTCCTTTTAGTCTACCGAGATATGTAATTTATTGTTAAAAATGAAAATTAGTAAGGATGTAATATAAATGAACTACAGCTTTACCTAATAATTTTTAAATGTTAGTATAAAAATCAAATAAATTTCTTTAATGTAGACAACATGATAATTTTCAAATTGATCAGAGTAAGTCTGGGTAACAGGGAAAAAAGTGTGCAGATCAATGTTGATTTCTGTGTATTAATGAACCACAGGGTCGAAAGTAGTTGAATTCTGCTTTCAAATGGAGGATGATATAAAACCACAGTGACAGGAAAAAAAGAAAAAGAAAAAATAGACTGTGTTACTTAGCCAATACTTGCCTGCTTAGCAAGCTTGTTTTTTGTTGTTGTTAGCACGAACTTTAAGTGTTCCTGGTCTGAGACTTAAGAAGAGAAGTTAATACTAATGGAGGAAAAAGTAAACACATAAGAAAGGCCAGTGCACTTAAGGATCACAAATCTTGAGCTTTTTTAGCTCAAACAAATCACAATATAAAGTATTGGTTTATCTGTGGCTGAATATCTTACACGCCTTTTCTTGGTTCGACAATTACAACAACTTTATTTTCCTTGTCTTACAACATTGCTCTAAATCATAGATCTTCCTACCCTAAAACTTATAATTTACATACTGCATTAAAGAATGGAAGGCACAGTAATACCATGAGAGGAAGGTACAGAGAACAGAGATCCATAGTGATATTTTAAGAAAGGAAGAAAGTGGGTTAAATTCCACTTTCATATTTTACCAGACTGAACACAGACAGAATTAAACTTCATCCTTACTGAATGGGAGATGCTCACAAACCTAGGATTTCAGCAATTACATGCTCACTGTACAGGGAACATGGCTAAAAGAACAAGATTGGGAATATTAAGAGTTTTAAATTCTGTCGTGATTAGTGATTTCAAGTGATCATCCCCACATTTCTTCTCACCCAGCAAGAACGATACAGTGTGATGGTAATAAATATGGAAGGATCAGATTACATGGGCTTGGATCATGATTAGAATAGTGAAAAGCTAGGTGAAACTTAACAGCTTTAGTTCTGTTTCCACTTTTGTAAATGTCCATTAGTTATACTTACGGAAATAGTGCACTTAGCAGCTGCTGGCCCAAAGGAAGTGCTTGATGACTTCTCTAGCTGTAATTATTAGGAATGCATCTTTGTCAAATATGAGAACTTCTGGAAGAGAAAACTAAAAAGCTAAATATAGCTATTCTTGCTATCTAAGAGGGATGCTATAATAGGTTTAATGATAAAACAAATCTGGTGCCTGGGTAGCTCAGTTGGTTGAGCTACTACCTTCAGCTCAGGTCCTGATTCTGGAGTCCTAGGATGGAGTCCTGCATTGGGTTCCCTGCTCAGCAGGGAGTCTGCTTCTCCCTCTGAACTTCCCCCTCTTGTGCTTTCTCTCTCTCTCTCAAATAAATAAAATCTTTAAGAAGAAATGATTTTTTTTTTAATTTGATAGAGAGAGATGACAAGCAGGCAGAGAGGCAGGCAGAGAGAGAGGAGGAAGCAGGCTCCCTGCTGAGCAGAGAGCCCGATGTGGGGCTCGATCCCAGGACCCTGAGATCATGACCCGAGCCGAAGGCAGCAGCTTAACCCACTGAGCCACCCAGGCACCCCAAGAAGAAATGATTTTTAAAAATCTGTTTATTCCTTTTCCCTTAGGTATATTGGTAATGGAAAAGTAAACATTTTAAGTTCTTGTTATTTTGGTCCTGTAGTCCATGATTCATTAACAGAACACTACATTGGTGAGTTCAGGAAGACACAATAGTAAGCAACCATACTGAGTAGGCCTGGAGAGTTACACTGCTATGTAAAATGAAGACTGGAGTTTGAGAAATCTTCAAAAAAGATCAGGTTCCAGAAAATTGTGATGAAAATATGTGGAGGTGGTAGTCACAGGAAGAAAAGAAGTCCAGCAATATAGGTAGGTGCCCCAACCTCAGACAATTCTACCCATACACACACATGCATGTGGAAACGGATACATCCAAGGGAAATCAGGGGGAGGGTTTGGGTCTTACCTGGAACCATCAGCAGCAGAATGGGTACACACTGGAGGAATTGGATGCTGTCTTCACTGATTTTATAGAGGCAGAGATTTAGAACTTTAAAGAGGCTCAAAATATTTTTCTAATCTGCAGGGTGAATGGAAGATCTCCAGGCACCAAATAACATGCAACAGATTCAAGAGGATTTAATCAGACACTGAGGAAAGCTATTTAACTGGCATCTTAATTTTTGGATTGAACATTTATCATAGCTCATTCTATAGTTCTCTAGAACTGTCATCTACACTTCTCTTTGAAAAGTCCCAGCCTTGGTGGATGTGGTTGATTTTTTATCCCCATTCTTATTTTTGTATTTGTCCAATATTTGCTGAGAAATGTTGGAGATTTCTCCCTTTCTAGGTCTCATTTATTGGTTTTACAACCTTTTTAAATTGCCATGTCTTACTTTAGTACTATCAGAACATATGCTCTTTCTTATCAATATGAATGTTTATTTCCCTTCAACATGAAAAATAAGTTGTAAATTGCTATAGTATTCTTTGAATCATTCCTGATTCACACAAGGGAAGGAAGTTTATTTCTGTCTCCCTCTGAATTCATCATCCAGCAACCTAATCCCCTTTATTATTTATACTACCTCTTTAACTATCCTAACCCATTGTTTTTATCATTAAGAAAAGAAGTAACACTTTAATAGCCATAAGTAAAACTGTTAGAACAGGAACCCAAGTTTTGTTCTTAGCCCAGCCATACAGAGAGAGAGAGAAGAATGGAGTGTAGATTGGCATAGCCATGGTAATGGAAGAAAAGCTGGCAAGAGTAGATAAGTAAAGAGGTTAGCCAGGCAGAAGGAACACCAAATCTAGACTATCAGGAATCACGGTTGGTATAAGGAAATTATAGAGCAGATCCTCAGCTTTAAGAAACCCAATCTCTAGGGAAACTCATTAATAGCAATATAAAACTACCTTGGGTTAATATTTCACAAAATATTGTCAAGAAAGATTGAGGTACAGAAAAACTAATATAACTTCATAAGTTTAAGAATGAAGGTTAAAAGTTTAACATTCATATTTACGCCTTCAAAAGAGGCTAACTGAGCACATAGTATGTGCTAGGAACTGCTGTAGAATCTTAAGTACAGCAGTGAACAAAACTGGTTGGAACAGATAAAGATTCCTTCCTTCATGGGAATTATAGTGCAAGGATACAGGAAAGGTGAGAAGAGTAAAATCCAGAATATATTAGATGCTGTGAAGTAAAAGGGGAAAAAAGGAAGAAAGATCAAGAATGCTGGGGGTTCATGCAATGATGTATTGTGATTGAGGGAATTCTCAGACTGAATACTAAGCCAATTCTTAAGTGCAGATGCCTGATTGTTACTCATCTTCCATTAGAACACATAAAATAAAAATGTTTACAGGAGCAAATTTATGATTGCCATTAGGATTTATAAATAGGGAGCCAAAACAATAAAATTTTTATTTTATAAAAATTTTTAGACTTGCAACATTGAGGATTAGAAAGGGGCCATACTAAAGATGAGGAATGAGCACACAGAAGACAAGTGCGAATGATAACCAACATTTGACAACAGAAATGAAAAATGAAATCCTCAGGACAGAGACAGTAATGGCCAGAGCATTAGAAAAATACCAGCACCAGAGAGGTAGGAATCACCCAGGGGGGGAAAGCTTCAAAACTGAGCATTGGAGAGACTCAAACCCTGAAGTATGTTCAAGTAAGAAAATATGGCTATAAAACTAATAGAAATTAATTCATCAAAAACAAAGTAAATGGGATCACTGGATTCAGCAATATCGGAAGATCCTAGGGAGAATATCATCACTCACATTGTGGGACTGAAAGGCAGACTGTTGTGTCAAATAATGAGAGAGAGGCTAAGAGCATAAAATATCAGTTCACATAACAGATGCATGGCAACAATCTTCACCAGAGGAGTTTTTATAAAATCTTTATATATCATCGAGGTATTGCCTAATGGCGCTTATTTAGATTGAACTCACAAAATCATTGAGCATCTACTACATGCTATATGCAGTTCAGGACACAAACATACAGAAATAAATGAGATATAGCCTCTGCCTCCTGGGGACTAACGGTAGAGCTAGCCATTGATGGTAAAGATGAGCAACGAACAGTTTATTAGTGTGATATATTCGCTGCCCAGAGAACACTCTAGGAGCATTGACAAATGTGCTTAATATTTGTGTGTGGTATGGAAAAGGCCATTTTTAAATCGCACTGTGAAAAATGTGGAAGATGTTTGCCAGGCTTAGACTAGAACATTTAAAGGAAAAAAAAAAAATTCATTTGTACACAAATAAAAATTCATCAAGTGTTTGAAAATGGCAAATAGTGTAACTAGACCTTCCGTTAAGTATACATATGTGCACATACACCTATTTGCATGTGTACTGGGGTTAGGGTTAAAAGAAATAAATAAAAGCAAAATGAAGCCCATTTTTTGAAAGTTCAAGTGACATGGTAAAGTGTCTGATCTTTCAAGAAATGGAAAGCTGTAAGGTCTTTTGTTTTTTTAATCAGGAAAACTACATGACCAGAATTGTGTTGTAGAAAGATCCTTCTGGCAGTGGCTAGGAAGAGGAATTGAAGGAGAGGCAGGAGGTAGAGCCGGACTGGAAGAAAGGAAACCAGTTGGGCGGCTATTTTAACATTCCTACAGAAAACCAAGAATATACTGAACCAAAGCAATAGCAGTGGGAGTAGAAAGCAGGGAGCACAGAATTTAAAAGGTATTTAGAGCTTGAATTAAAGTGTCCTGGCAACTGACTGCATGATGGGGTTGAGCAGCAAGAAAGATTAAAAGATACCTGAGGTTTCCCACTTAGTCCCATTAACAGAGGAAAAAGTCTAAAAGCATGCTTGCCAAAAAAAATCAAAACGAGATTATGAAATTGCTTTTAGATAAGCTTTTGATTATAAAAATAGTTTGTCCAACATTGAATATATACAGTATAAAAGTAAAATGAGAATCATCACCTGACCCCAAAAAGCCACAAGGGTTACCACATTTAATCCACTTTTTTAAAAAAATATTTTAATTATTTGGCAGAACAGGAGAGAACACAAGCAGGAAGAGCAGCAGGCAGAGGGAGACTCAGGCTTCCTGAGATCATGATCTGAGCTGAAGGCAGATGCTTAACCAACTGAACCACCCAGGTACCCTGTAGTATATAACTTTTAAAATATAAAGTCACATAGCATTATGTATCGTGTTCATTTACTCATTTAAGCATTGCCACAATAAGTCTTTGTAACCATGCCTCTTATTTCTACATAATGCCATTCAATAAACCATGCTCCCATTCTAACATTAACAGTGATGAGAATCTTGCACATAAAGATTTACATTCAAGATTAAGCATCAAGATTATAGATAAATTCCTAGAAGTCAAATGATCTAGGCAAACAGTTAAACACAAATGAAGCTTGTGATATATACAACTCAATATTTTTCCTTCAAGTGACTTTCTCTCACATCACCGCAGGAGTTCTTTCTGACCACATTATTTTTTTTTCCTTTAGAGATTAGAATTTATAAGTCATCAGTTCAGAATTCGGACATACTGGTTTTAATTAATGATTTGATATTAAACTTATTCACATTTACTCAATTTTTCCAATTAGGTTTTTGTTTTGTTTTTCTATTTACTTGAATGAGTACTTTGTTATATTACTATATCCTATTTATTGTTTGGCTTTTTATTTTTGTATATTTAGAAGGATAAATTTTGAGGTTAATTCAATTGTTTCTTCTTTCAGTTTTAATAGAAGAACAAGTTTCAATTTTGGTTTTCTCAAATCATATTTCTCCTTGGAGTAGTACATTAATTCACAGAAGTCATGTATATTAAGATTTTAGTTTTAGCATAACTGAGAAAAGCCTTTTTTTTTTTAAGATTTTTTATTTATTTGTCAGAGAGAAAGAGAGAGGGAGAGAGAGCAAACACAGGCAGAGGCAGAGGGAGAAGCAGACTCCACGCCAAGCAAGGAGCCCGATGTGGGACTCGATCCCAGGACGCTGGGATCATGACCTGAGCCGAAGGCAGCTGCTTAGCCAACTGAGCCACCCAGGCGTCCCTGAGAAAAGCCTTTTATATCCATGCATTTCTTTATTCAATTTTATAGGAATATATTTAATATTTTGGGGGATTATGGATTCATTAAGCATACAATTATAGTTCACATCTGTTTATTTTCATATTAAGAATTTAGTATGTATTAGACTTCAGTTAACAGGAAAAGGGGGGAGAGATGTAGAAAAAGATTCCTAGTTTATAGTTCTTGGGCAAATTAAGAAATTTTGCTTTCATGCATTTCAACCCATCTATAGATTATAGATATGGATGCAGACAATAGATTAAGTCAAAATGCACAGTTCCTGTTTCTTTTAACTCAAATGAAAGATATAGCATAGGTAGAAAATGTTTTTGGAATTCAACAGTTTATCAAATTATGACTGCTGCTTACTAGCCTCAGGCATTTATGTAAATGATTTAAATTTCCATGTCTCCATCATTAAAATGATAATAGCCATCTTTTAGGTTTTTTTTTTTTTTTTGAGGATATGAAGCTTATTATGTATGGTAACATGAGACACAGCAGGTATTCCAAAAATTGGCCTTCTATATTTCCTCCCTTCTCTTGCCCTGCAACATTTCTAGCAAAGGATGATGAGCATGAATTTAACAGTAAGCGATTATAAGAGGAATGTAAGGTGACCAATTTTTTTAACTGTAAATTACTACATTATTAAAGAATGTGGGCACCTATTTCACATTTGACTTGTGATTTATCGGTATTCAGAGATACTGAATTTTAAAAGTAGAATATAAACAGATTAATAATTCATTGAAGAAAAACTAATGATTGTCTTTTTTTTTTTTCCCATTCCTTCCTCCCACCCCCTCACAATCCACAGAATGACTGGTTTCTTCTCCTATCATCTCAGGAATCCAATCAGTCCTTAAATTCCTTTTGACAGTTGATACTACACAGAATTCCTGTTTGATTTACCTTTGCTTGTTTTTAAAACTACTGTGCACATGACTACAGACCGTGTGTTAATTTTCCTGGAGTCAGTAACTGAAGTCCAGTGGGAACAGTTTTAGGATTTCTTCTGTAGATTTCTTCTGTAGATCAACTTTTCAAATGTGGCCATAACACATGTTGCATTTATCTGATCCTTTTTCTGCCATATTTTCCCAACTTTACAAAGAGTGATTTGCCTTAAAAAATAAAAGTGATAGTCCTGCACTGCCTAGTGTTCACTGGTCCATCCCAAAAGCCTTTGGTAGAAAATGAAGCAGCCTCAAATCAAAGCCTACTGTGAGCAATGCAGTAAATTTAGTCCCATGCATGTTTGTTGGCTTTACTTCACCCCTCCCTTTTGGAAAGTCTATTAAAGCAACAGTAAGCTAAGTTACATTAGTTTCTTCCTAACAAGAATACAAAGTATTTAACTGCTTTTGGCAGTCCAAAAAGTCAAAGTCAGATTTGGATGTTGTATGTTCAAATGAAAGAAGCTTAATAATGTGAATGTTATCAGATGAGGTATACCTGACGAGAAGTTCAAGCCAAAAATGAGTTATCACCCTGAAAGGGAAATGCAAAACATTTGGAACTTTTCTAGATAAGGAAACAACTTCTGAAAACAGCACACCATTTCTTATTACATGATCTTTCTGAACACAGAATTTATTCAGCTTCCTTTAAGATGGCACATAAAGGACGAAATATTTCTATGACTAACCATTTGGGTAAATTTGTTTTTATTGTTGATTTTTTATTTTGTTTTCAACTGATTTTTAATAAGACATATGAAGTATATTTTACATAAAAATTCAGCAATTTTAACGGCCTGTTTTAGTTTTGCCAAGTATAGTTGAGTAACCATCACATTAATCATGATACTGAACATTCCCTACAATATCCAAACTTCCTTTCCCACCCTTCAGTCAATTTTCTCTCTTGGCTCTCAACAACCAGTGAGGTACTTCCTATCACTGTAGTTTTGATTCTTCTAACATTTCGTATCAATGGAATCGTACTGAATTCAGTCTTTCACATCTACCTACTTTCATTTAGCATAGCATGCTTTTGTGATCCAGTCACGTGATCAAGTATAATCTGTTCTTTTTCACTGAATTATATTGTATAGCTATACCACAATTTGTCAATGCACTCCTCTACTGATGAACACTGGGTTGCTTTTAGGCTGTAATGATCATGAAGTAATGTTTGGAGTATTTGAGTACAAGGTGTTTGTGTAGAAATAGGCTTTCATTTCTCAGGTAAATACCTTAAGAGCAGCATTGTCAGGTCAGGTGGTAGGTTCTATTAAAGTTTAAAACTAGTTCATATGAGCTTACAAAGCATGTATCTTCTCTACACTGAGTGGGGCAGTTTACAGCATACTACAAATAGCAGATCAAACTTGTGAATTGTGTTGTTCCATATCTTTACATTTGTTATGATTTAGTACTATTGTTATGATTTAGTACTACTATGATTTAGTACTACTCTCTTATATGTGTCAATTTTAAATTTGCTTAGTCATTTATGATTTTGCTCAATAGATTCTATGCTTAGGCTCAATTTTTTGATGCATAAAATTTTATGATTGTGATTATTTATGGTAGATTTATTTTATCATGTAGTTTTTCTCATGACTAATGGTTTTCCTCTAATTTTACATAAACTTAACAGCAAAAGTCCTGACCTCATAGAGTTTAAGTATAACTATGTTATGATGAAGAGACTAAAAAAAAAAAAAAAAAGACAGTATATTGGATGCTGGGCAGAATGCTGGATTAAGGAAAAGGTACAATAGGAAAGAAAGGAAGAGAATTCTGGAGAGAATAAGAATGCAATTTAAACAAGGCTGCTGGGAAAGGCATCACTGAGAATTTGTATTTGAGTAAAGATCTCAGTGAAGGAATGAAAACTTCAAATGAGGGAAAAACAGAAAGAGGGAAAAGCAGTTAAAAGGTCCTGTGTGTTTGATAAATTAATCAAAGTCCAAGCAAGTGAGGTGAGCCTGGCATGAATGAAGGGACAGAACATAGGAGATAGTGAGTAAAAAGACTCCTAAGAGATTCATCAGAAATGTTAAAGCTATATGTGGAGCCTTGAGAAGCCTTTGGCTTAAAGTGGGAATAACATGAGAAGTCATCAGAAATATTACAGTAGGGAAATGGGAGATGATGATTATACCTTTAAGTTTTGGGGGGGGGGGCTATTATCTGGAGAATATGCTGAAGCAGGCTACTGTAATTCGAGTGAGTACTGCTGATATCTTGGACCAGAGTATAGCTAAACAGAGTTAAAAAGAAGTGACTGGGGGTGACTGGGGGTGCCTGGGTTAAAGTCTCTGCCTTCGGCTCAGGCCATGATCCCGAGTCCTGGGATCGAGCCCTGCATTGGGCTCTCTTCTCAGCGGGGAGCCTGCTTCCTCCTCTCTCTCTGCCTGTTTCTCTGCCTCCTTGTGATTTCTGTCTGTCAAATAAATAAATAAAATCTTTAACCAAAAAAAAAAGAGAGAGAGAGAGAGAAGTGACTGGAGGGGTGCCCAGTGGCTCAGCGGGTTAAAGCCCCTTCCTTCAGTTCAGGTCATGATCCCAGGGTCCTGGAATCAAGCCCCACATTGGGCTCCTTGCTCAGCAAGAAGTCTGCTTCCCCCCATTTCTCTGCTTGTCTCTCTGCCTACTTATGCTCTCTTGTCTGTCAAATAAACAAAATCTTAAAAAATAAAAAGAAAAAAAGAGAAGTGACTGGAAAGTCTAGCCAGGATCTGCTGATAGATTGTATGTGAGTGTGAGAAAAAAAAAATGACCCCAGGTTTTAATTTAAGTCAATATGAAGTTGCCATTGACTTAGAGAGTTGGAGGAACAACTTTGGAGCAGGGAGAAGATTAGGAGCCTAATATTAGCCCTATTACAGTACAAACAAAAAATAAAATACATATTAGGAGCCTAATATTAGCTCTATTGCAATACATATTCAGACATATAAAGTTTGGGTTTTGTTTTGCATTCAGTAGAAAAATCATGGGATTTGACATCAAAACAGCCAGACTATCATTAGTTAACACTAATTTCATGACCACAAATGAAACTTAAAACCTCTGACCCTCATTTAACTGATCTGGCAAAAAGAACCCAATGAAACCATGGGTTTTTGTATATAGTAACAACAATTAGCAATATTTATTCAGCTTTTACAGTGAATCTGCACTAAGTGCTATATATACACATATGTAGCATGTATCTGTATGATAGCCAGATGCAAAAATGATCCCCAATTTCTCCCCTTCCTAACATTCATTCTCTTCTGTAGTTCCCTCAGACTGCACCAGGATTGGTCTATGTAATCAACTGTATACCGCAAAAGTGATGTATGTTCACTTTTGAGATAAGGTTATAAAGACTTTGGCTTTTGTCTTGGCCTCTTGGCCACTTCTTTCTCTATCTCTGTGTTATTTCAACTCAAGAAAAGAGCAAGTGACATCCCAAAATTGAAAAGTAAATACTAAAAAATACTAGTTGAAATAACATATTTCAAAATGTCAGTAAAGAAAGCATGAAGAAAACTCCCAAATGCAATTATTGCCATACACGTTTTTGTTTGGTTTTGCCTTATTTTTTTAAAATATACTCTGATTGTACTTCAAGCTCTTTCACAACGTTGCTGCTCTCACTTAGCCATCTCTAGCCTCCCAGCCTGTGCTACTAAGCTGTAGTCACCACTGTTTCTGGACAAGATTATTACATAATTTAAGAGTTACTGATGATAGCTCATAATAATTTAAGGTAAGAAGTAAAAATTTCCTACAACAAAAGTCCAGAACCAGAGTTGGCATTCTATGTAATATTTAGACTTTAAGAATTTTTATTTATTTATTTGACAGACAGAGATCACAAGTAGGCAGAGAGGCAGGCAGAGAGAGAGAGAGAGAGAGAGAAGAAGGGAAGCAGGCTCCCTGCTGAGGAGAGAGCCTGATGTGGGGCTCGACCCCAGGACCCTGAAATCATGACCTGAGCCAAAGGCAGTGGCTTAACCCACTGAGCCACCCAGGCGCCCCCAATGTAATATTTAAAAGTTAATACAATATTTGTTAGAACACAGATCATAGTGTCTGCTATATTCTGAGAATTGTTTAGATATTAAGAATACTCCCAAGTACCCTGGCTTTGTGGACCTTTATCTAGTGAGATAAACATTAAGTAACATTAAACATTATTTCTCAAACTTTTCAAATTTTAAAGGTACCATCATCCCCATGGTTTGGTGATCGGGTCCAACTGGTTGACTCTGCTACACCATTGCCTCAGGAAAGTCACGCAAATCAAGAGGGAAAGGCACAGTCCATTTTCAGGTCATGTAATTTGATCATTTAAAACCCTATGTTATGTAATTATGACATAAAAGGTGAGTCCTAATCTGGTCTATAGATGCCTAAAAATCATTCTTGCCATTTCACTGTGGCTGCTTTTGCTTTATATATTTTATGAGGGGATAAGTAAGGAATAAAGTAATGGAAATAAATATTGGAGACATGGGATATCAGAATCTTTAAAACCTTTCAGTTACCACAAATTAAATATTGGTCTTGAGTCACAACCACTTACAATTCATTCCCTAACCTGGATGTTGTTGATAAATGTTAACTTTTTTGATACCATCCCTTAACTATTATGGATCTGTAGGCAATACACATCCCAAGTTTACTCAACTGTAGAATAACTCATTTCAGTTTTATATAAACATGCATGTCTATAACTACACATGTTTTGTACATGCACATACATATATGTATGTTTCATGCATGTTTAAGATTTCACACCTTCTAGCTTTAAAATACTAGCTAATATAAAAAAGTAAAGCATTTGATAAAGAAGAAAAATATTGTAACATTTGTAACAAAGTTAGCATTCAGAATTTTTTGAATTTCCACAAGCCAATAAGATAAAGACAGATTACAAGGGGAAAGGCTATGAATAAGTAATTTATAGCAAGTAAATGTGAAGGACTAAAAAAAAAATAAGGAAAACATATGCAATTTCATTAATTTGGGTGAAATGTTAACAACTGTTATGAGCCCTCACCCAGACTCATGGAATCTAATACAGGCCTGAATCTACCCTCCCTAAACACTGTTCTCCAAAACATCACAGCTGGAAGTAAATGCGGGAGCACCTGGGTGACTTGGGTAAGTGTCCAACCCTTGACTTCAGCTCAGGTCATGATCTCAGAGTCTGCTCACTGGGGAGTCTTGCTTCCTCCTGCTCATACTCTCTCAAAGAAATTAACTAGCTAACTAAATAACTAAATAAAGTAAGTATACAATATTGAGTTGATAGGCTGGTTTGCTGTGAAATTCTTGACAAAATTTTCCTCCATATTGGCAGCGGTGAGAGTTGGCAGCACTTACTAGGTTAAATGCCAAGTGTAAAAGATTTATCAGGAATATAAGGGAACTTTCCACTTCATGTTTTATAACTAAGGCATTCTGAAATAAGGTAGAAATGCCTTACAACTACACTTGAGATGCTGCAAGAGGTCTTGGTGTAATTGGTGTCTGGTTAAGCACTAAATTGCCATTCTGTGTCCTTTGAAGCTAATACAACTGGTGTTGGATTCATATTGATAGTATTTCTATCATAAAACAGAGACAGAATTACATTGAATCAATGGCCATGGAGCAATGAGCTTGGAATCAGAAAATACTAAAAAATGAAATAAAATTTTGAGGAAGAAATCTGTCACTTTCAAGTGTTAAGGATTTCAGGGTGACTAAACTCACATATAGTGATGGTACAACCACTTTAAACAGAGAGATCTAATATAGTTAAAAGAAATACTGCACAAGTCTATTTCTATACATATGTAAGAATAATAGTTTTATTGCTCTCTATACATTGGAGCTCTTGGGAGTTATAAGGAGATACACAACCATATACACAGTATATACACAGGATCTTCTGCCACTTCAGGAAGAATCTGGGGTCCAACCCAGGCAATGAGTTGTTTTGTTTTGTTTTGTTTTGTTTTGTTTTTTAACTACCCAGGGGATTCTAACATACAGCTACAGTTGAAAAGTTACTTCTCTATAATGAATTTCTCCAAATGACAAAAGAAATTTATAATTCTATTCACTAAGTGATATTTGTAATGGCCTCAAAATGAAAAGCAACCCAAAGTCTATTAGTAATTAAAGGAGATAAAATGTCATTCAAAATACAAAACACAGCAGGCAAAGTTAATAATCTATTGACACAAATATGGACATATCTCAAAGTAATGGTAAAGCATAAAAAGATTAGGGGTACCTTCATGGCTCAGTGGGTTAAGCCTCTGCCTTCAGCTCAGGTCCATGATCTCAGGGTCTGGGATTAAGCCCTGCATCAGGCTGTCTGCTTGGCGGGGAGTCTGCGTCTCCCTCTCTCTCTGCCTGCCTCTCTGCCTATTTGTGATCATTCTCTCTCTCTCTGTCAAATAAATAAATAAAATCCCATAAAAAACTAAAAAATAAAAATATTACAAGATTAAAGAAAAATGTAATAGTTTGCCTGAAAAAGACATATATGTGATTCTTTAAGGACTACATGTAGAAATAAAATCATGGAATATTGTATGTACGACCACTTCCTTAAGGTGGCCGACTCAAATACAGTAGGGAGGAGAAATTTTGAAAATATAAACATAGGGGAAATTCAACCTTACTTATATGGTTTTATATTTTGACAAAAGACAATATAATCATGAAAAAATATGTTAATATTCATTATTTGTAATACAGGAATCCTTAGAATGAAATTTGTATTTCTGAGTTTTAAAAACTGTGTAATCTGTTTTACAAAAGAATTCCGAATAAATGTAGTAGAGGATAAGCTAGGCTTTGTATCAAAGAACAGAGTAGACGTAAGGAACATTGTTATACTTTTTAGTGGAGAAACCTGGCAACACATTATCCAAGTGATGAAGCTTAACATCACCAATTACAGTATATGGATACCATGTCCATCTGATATAAATTGAGCAGTAGGGCATTTCAACTCCAATATTATTTCCAAAAATCTGTAACTTTAATCATGAGAAAAACATCACAGGAGCCCAAGTTAGAGGACATTCCACAAAGTATTTGGCCATTACTCTTCAAGCCTACCAAGGTCATGGAAAATAAAGGCAGAGAAACTGTCATAGTGAATCAGATCCTTGAACAAAAAAAGGAACTTGATTAACACATTGTTAAAACCCAAATAAAGTCTGGAGTTACCTAATGATAGCATATTAGTAGGAGTTTTAGTTTTGACAAATGCACCGTGAAGGGTAAAAATGTTAAAAAGAAGTTAGAGGAGGGTCAATATCCCCTGTATTACCTTTACAACTTTTCAATAAATCAAAATATATTCTAAAAATGTTAATTCAAAAATATTTGTGAGCTGAATTCTAAATGTAAAAAAAAAAAAAATAGCCCTTGTTCTTCCCACCAAAGAACAGTTCCTGTTCAGTTTTCCAAAGTGATATAAAGGTTTACATGTTCTATATATATATCGTTTTTAGAATATAATCATAAACTTCAGTATGGTGACTTCTGCAGGTGGTCTACTATTCCTGATACACTTGTCAGTGACCAGAAGGAACTATAGACAGAGCCAAGTATGTATCTGATTTCCACCATACACATTTGGATAATATGTTTCCAGGTTTCTCCACTAAAAAGTATAACAATGTTCTTTAAATAAACTATTTTCATTTCAGTTTAAATCTCGCTATCTAAAAGTTAATGATTCTTCTTTTAAATGTTTTGCCTAATTTCCTAAATTAACCAGATGTTTATATCCAAATGTTTAAAAAATATGTTAACATAAGAAGTCTTTCCTGATGTTCAAGAAGTACAGAAGCTTGTCTATTTCCCACCGTCACTGAGGCAAACAAGCTTAGTTATGTGTATAGAATTGGCTTGCATTTGTTAGTTTGGAAAAATTACTAGTATTGGCCTCTTAATTTCCTTGGATTTTCAGCTCTTTTTCTCCATAAGAGCTATCTCTAATTTCTCCAGAAAGGATAAGAATCCTAAAAAGATGGACTAAAATTACTATTTGTTAAATTATAAAGAGCACAACCATTTCTTTCAAAAACATAACAAATGTGTTGATTAAACCATTGATATTCAGTTATTTAGGCAAACAACTTTGCTATGTCAGCAGATCTGATTCTTCTGTATGGAAACATTCTATACCTTGTGTAAACTTACTCTTGTTGAAATCATGAGACAGTTTTCATGGTTTTTATCTTAAAAGTTTTGGAGAATCTGAGCACTTAATGAAGGCAGTAAAGTTTTGGAATTATTGGGAAGTATTTGTTTTAATTCATCTCTAGCATTTACTTCTTATATGTGCAAAGCATATAAGCATAGAGTTCCCTGTCAACAAATGGATCTCATTATTCAAGCTCTTACTTCAATAGTGTCAGTCCTATTAAAATTTTCCTTTTGCAAGCATAGCAATCAGTCATCTTTTACCTTTTTAAAGCAAGATTTTGACTTTCTAGGTCCTTAACTCTCAACATGCTAACCAAGTTATGGGCTTCAAGCACCTTCTATTTTCATTTTCCCGTTGTCCTTCCTTCATCTACCATGGTCTATGTGTTAATCTCTATGCTTCTCCAAACCATCCTGTATACCCTGTCACACTAGTTTCCTTATGGTAATTTAAGACTTCTATTATAGATTTAAGATCAATCAATGATGAAAAAAACAGTCTAAAGTCCAAGGATCCAAACTGATGGTAGGAATCTTATAAGTAAATAATTCTCCATTTTTTTTTTCAAATAATGTCATTAATCAAATCATTTAACCCATTCCCACAATTGTACAGGGAGAAGGCTGAGCCAGAAAATCTGATATCCAAATTTTTTCCCTGCTCTAAAAACCAAAGTAGAACTAAAACAATTTATAGATTTTTTTCCTAACCAGATTGTTTCTCACTTTTCATGTAAGAAAGATTAAAGCTCAACTATGAAGTCTGGTTGCACTCTAGGAAAACCTGTGTGCGTGTGTGTGTGTGTGTGTGTGAGTGTGTGTGTATGTATGTGTGTATGTATGTGTGTGAGTATGTATGTGTGTGAGTATGTATGTGTGTGAGGTTCAGCTCAACCTCCCATGTGGCAATTCCTCTTTGCCAAATAAGGTATAAATGCTTACTTTAATTAAGTTCACTAAATATTATATAACTGGATGGTGTTATGATTTATGCATTTTTTTCTTATTGTACAAAAGAATAGACCACAGATAATTACCAATACTTGTTTAAGCAAGCAATTGCTCCATTGTCTGTATTGAAATCTACTTTCTGGGGGAAGGATTTTTAATAGAACAGAACATAATTTGAATTTTGTACTTTATAAGCCATGCATAAATAAGTGAAATCCTATCAGGTTTGGTTTTGTTTTTGGTGTTAAAGGAAAGAGCTAAATAATGTTTAAATGACACAATTATTTAACTAGTCATCTGGAAAATTCAAAGCAAATAACATATCATGGGCTGGATACTTTTATGTCTATACATTAATAAAATCCACTGGCAAATTACTCAAATCCAGTGTCTTTTTCTCTGCAAAATTATAGTTTCAATACCTGTTTGGCATAGTAGTAGAAGAAATTGGCCTAATCGTTTTGTTTATTTTGACAGAGGACATAATACATTTGCATTACTTTTCAGCTCCCTTTCATTAAACTATTGAACTGATTTTAATTCACCACAGATTTCAGAGTAAAATATGGATCTTTGGAAATCAAATCCTTTAATTACTCAATTTGAATAGGTACACAACTGAGTTATCATTCTATAATTGCTCTTTACTTTGTATTAAATGGAAAATGCATAAAGTTGAGGACATAGCAGGTAATACAGAAATAAATAGTGGTAAAATAGAAAAAAATAAGTGAGGCCTTGCACAGAACCATGAGGATAATGTGCCATGAATAGAATAATTAAGCCAATACTCTGCACCTGAGGTCCAGTCAAAAACAAAAGGGAAAACAAAAATACTCAGACATATGAGGCCTAGGAAATTGAGCTTAGTGTTGCTAGTTTCTACATTACATGGTGTGAGGCAAAATATGACCTACTAGAGATTACGTAGCCCAAAGGCTAATGATGTTGTTCTCGACTCTAAGTGAATATACCATGGATCTACTATACTATCAATTTCACATTTTTCTTTTTTTGGATTCTAAGTAAAAGCATGACTTGGTGAGAACCATGAAAAACCGCAAACATACAAAAAAATAAAATAAAACCCATGAAGTCCAGTATTTTGACAGTCTTATGTTATTAAAATGCTTAATGCATCTAGATCTTATTTCCAAATACAGGGTTCTGCTTGCTATCTAGCTTATGTAACTTAACAAAATACAAAAAGTGAAAAATTCAAAGCAAATTTCCTGTTCCTTCAATGGGGTTGATCAATAAAAAACTAAAAATATAGACTTTACCAGATTCTATCAGGTAAACACTAAAGTTTCTCTCTGAACGCATCTTTTACTACTTTCCCATCTCTGCACTCAATTTTGCCAAAACTACTTCCTTCCTTTTCTCAAATATTCCAGACAATTGTATTGGTTATTCCCTATGCCAGAATACTGCATGTCTAATTTAACATCTACTTATAATCTCACTCTATTATAGCTCCTTCAATAAGACCTATTCTTCCCTCCATATTCAAAACTTCAAGTTTTCAAAGCTACATTATCCTTCCACAATAGTGATTTTTTCTTAGTATTCTTCACATTTTTATTTAGCATATGCTTACTTATTCACTGTTTATTGTTAATTATCTGTGTCTTCCTACTAGATTACAAACTCACCAAAGACCATAACCCTTCCATGCTAGTTACGATTCTAAGTTCTAAAGTCCTATCAGTATCTGGGATGTCCGTAGACACTTGTTGAATAAAAGATTTAGATTAGCAAGAAACTAAACTTGTTTGAAATATATTCTTAGAACTTTAATAGATTTTGTTCATGTAAATTTCTTATAAAATTAATCCTCGACAGATATGTATTTTGTTATTTGAAAGCATTAAAGTGTAGATCACTTAAAAGCACTGAGGACCTGGTGATTCACAGACCTGTACCCCTGGGGCTAAAAATTATTATATGTTTATGAAAAATCAAAAAAAAAATAAAAAAAAAGGACTAAGGAAGGGGTGCCTCAGTGGCTCAGTCATTAAGCATCTATCTTCAGCTCAGGTCATGATCCCAGTGTCCTGGGATCAAGCCCCACATCAGGCTCCCTGATCAGTGGGGAGCCTGCTTCTCCCTATCTCACTCCCCCTGCTTGTGTTCCCTCTCTCAGTCTATCTCTGTCAAATAAATAAATTAAATCTTCAAAAAAAAAAAAAAGAGTACTAAGGAAAAAGAATCAAGCATATTCATGTTTAAGATGTTTAAAATACTTTTTCTTTTTCAGCATTTGATATGCTGTAACAGTACACAAATCCATATGATTTATCCTGTTTGAATATTCAATCTGAAATCAGAGATGCTTATTTTATTAAACATTATTCCTAATATATAAATGCAGGCATTTACTAATGTCATAATTGATTTGCCAACTTCATTTCTTATCATCTGAAACATTAGAAAGGACTATCCTACCAATCTTCAACCTGAACACATAGAAGTTGCTATTTCCACAAGATATTCAGGGCCTTTAATGAAGAAATACATCTATTATCATCATACTGAAGTTGATCACACCTTGCAGAGTAACCAGATCTAAAGCTATGAAAATAGGTACAGGGTAAAAAAAAATTACTCAGAAGGGGCAATGTTATGATTGAATTGTATACTGCCAAATTAATAAGCTGAATCACTGTTACTATGTCTGAAGATGGGCCTTTAAAGAGGTAACTAAAGTTAAACGAGGTTATGAGGGTAGGTCCTACCAACAGGACTACTGACCCCACAAAAAAGAGGCACTAGGAGGGACTCAAACAGAGAAAAGTTCATATGAAGACACAGCAAGATGGTTATCTTCTACAAAGCAAGGAAAGAGGCCTCTGGAGAAACCAACCCTGCACACACCTTAATCTTGGACTTGCATCCTCTGAAGAGTGAAAAAATTATTTTCTGTTGTTTAATTCACCTAGTCTGGGGTATTCTGTTAGCTCTAGCAAGCTATATAGGGAGAATGGAAAGGTTATATCATCTGACATTTGTTTTATATAGGATGGTTATCATGTTCATCCTTTTTTTTTTTTTAATAAACAAAGACTATATTCCTTTCCATTATTTAGAAACTGCAATGATTGTTTTGTTGTTGTTGTTGTTGTTGTTGTTTTCCCTACACATTCTCAGGAAAATCCATATTATCATGTCTTAAATTTTGATTATGGGAATAAAATAAGTACCTGCCTTCCTGTGTTCAATACTTTCTGATACTGAATTATCTAGAATAATGGGCAACAGATTAAAATGTATTATTTAAATCTGGTAATAATTCTAATGATGAGATACTTTAGTTTTAAATATTTAGAGTATTCTCATTGTACTGGCTTTTGATCATCAATTAAATTAAATGTACAAGGGATTATAGCTTATCAGAAACAATGTTTTCAGGTAACTGAGGCAGTTCTCATCCTGGATTACTAGGTTATTTTACCTGTTTGTCACAATAGTATCATTCTGCATAAAGTACCTTCTACAAAGAGATATAGCCAACAACTTATGCATTCACAAGCTTTTCTCTTGAACACACACAAGCATACATACCCAATTTGTATACCATTATTGATAGAAATGACTTGTACAGTTGGAGCTATGAATCAAAACTGACCTTCTGTGGAACATGGAAAATGGAACCAAGGAAACAGACTGCTGTGATCTATCAAATTTAGGCAACACAGAAAATGCTTTTACTTGGAGAGCTATTACTATTTATTAGGAAATTGTATATATATATTACAAAATGTAATTATTATAACAAATTTGTGAAGAAAAGACCCAATTGAAAGGAAGGCCAACAGAATCTGATAGAGCGTAGTAAATAAAATCCACTGAATAATTATATTAAAAAATAATTATACTGTGCTACCATGTTGGATTACAGGGAGAACACTGCTGGAAACCAGTCATTTTTCAATTATATGAGTAAAGACATTTTACTGACATTTTCAGAGCAGTGAGATCACCTTTTACTCTGAAAGCAGTACTTGCTAAAGAGTACATTTTTTCCTTTCTCTGAGGTTTTAATTGAATATAAATTTATTTTAGACACAGCCTCTTCATTTTCTTTCACTCAAATAACCACCTGTCCACTGAGTTATAGGAGTGAATTTTTGTGAAGAGATTTGTCAGATGTTCATAAACTTGGTCATTCTTGTTATTAGTGCACTCGCCCATGTGAGCTTGAATGTGGCTATTAGAGTTGCACTAAAGAGATAAAAACCAGGGCGCCTGGGTGGCTCAGTGGGTTAAGCCGCTGCCTTCGGCTCAGGTCATGATCTCAGGGTCCTGGGATCGAGTCCCGCATCGGGCTCTCTGCTCAGCAGGGAGCCTGCTTCCTCCTCTCTCTCTCTGCCTGCCTCTCTGCCTACTTGTGATCTCTCTCTGTCAAATAAATAAATAAAATCTTAAAAAAAAAAAAGAGATAAAAACCAGAAAAAAGAAAGGAAGAAAGAAAGAAAGAAAGAAAGAAAAAATGAAACCTGTATTCAAGGAAAAGCAGAAAGGATAAATGACTGGCAAGAAAGTAAAACTCAGAACTCAGCACTTTTCCAAAATATTTTTAGAACTAGTACACTAAGGTCCCCAAAACACTAATTAAGTTTCTTTTAGCTATTATGTTTCCAGAGAAGATTCTTTCATCTATGTCTGATTTTGTACATGCCAATTCTTCTGGTACTAATATTCAGCTTTCCAGATTCAATGGTATTAATTCAATTTTTCTAGAATCAACTTAATGACCTATTCTGCATGAAAACCTCTCAATGTGAATTATTTGTTTTATGCACACACATCCATTTGTACATAAAGTATAGATTATGTATTCAACATTAGATTTGGGCATTTATCTCATGAAACTGCATTCCTTCCAAACAGGGTCGGTATGGGGCACCTGGGTGGCTCTGTCAGTTAAGTGTCTATCTCTGGCTCAGGTCATGATCTTGGGGTCCCGGGATCAAGCCCTACATTGGGCTCCCTGCTTAGTGGGGATCCTGCTTCTTTCTCTCCCTGCCAGCCACTCCCCTCTGCTTGTGCTCTCTCAAAGAAATAAAATGTTTTTTTTTTTTTTTTTTTTAAAGGAAAAGAAAGGGATGGTATGTGCTTTGGTGAGTGCTGTGAAGTGTGTAAACCTGGTGATTCACAGACCTGTACTCCTGGGGATAAAAATATATGTTTATAAAAAATAAAAAATTAAAAAAAAATTTAATTTAAAAAAATAAATAAATTAAAAAAAATAAAGGAAAAGAAAAAGAAAAGAAATGAGAAAAGAATAGGGTCAGTATCTTATACAACAAAAGCATTGTCACATGAATAAGTGTGCTCTTAAGAATCAAATATGAAATATTGTTTGGTAATTCAAATGAAATAATGAGGAAATCCATTCCCAATGAATTCACATGTCTTCTTAAACTGCAGATATATACATTAGTCTTAGATTTAACCAGAAGAAGCATGGTATATTGAGGAAGAATAAAAAGCTATACTTCTGTCCACCTCCAGAAGTATGGAACCAGAAGTAAACAAAAAGAGATTTTAAAAGAATATAGAATCTTATAGAAATTCATTTAGCAAATTCATTATAATTTTAGGAAAAAGATATACCAATTTTCTGTAGATTATAAGTTTTGGATTCTGATCAACAGAGGTGGATTGGGGGTGGGAGGTAAGCAAATGATAATAGCTAAGTGAGAAAACAGAAAATTGCCTGCCCTGCAGAGTGTGGTTTTATTATTATTTTTTTTCATAGGCTAAATATAATTTTTTATTTTAGTATATTTATAAAATAAAGTATATTTTTTTCAGTAGGAAAAAAAATACATAGCCATTTCACATGTAAAAACTGTTTTAGAAAGAAAGAAAGAAAGAAAGAAAGAAAGAAAGAAAGAAAGAAAGAAAAGAAAGGAAAAAAATCATCTGTAGTCCCAACTGCCAAAAACAGCAAACTATCCATTCAACACTGTGGTATACTCCTCTCAGTCTTTTTCTCATGTATAGTATTTACCTAATTTGTATTATGTGATATATATAAAACATACATGGGTTGATTTTCACTATAGTCCCTATTTTTCTGACTACAAAAATACAATTTATCATAGAAAATTGTTTAAATATAGAAATACATTAAAAAATTATTTTTTGACTACCCAAGATTGGTGGTAGGTAGGGCATGGCAACACCTTTTGCTGCAGAACTCACAGGAAGTCAGAAATTAGACCTTCCACATCCCTCCAATGATTCTTAAGTTTCCCCCATCCTAAACTTCGGAAACAGACACCCACCTGGAGATTTCAAATCAAGAATAAAATCATGCAGAGATAAGAAACAATTTAAAACCCATATACTTAATATTGTATTTACCTCTACTCTCCCAAGCTAGTCACCACATATCTATATCCTGCCTTTCACTTATTAAACTTTAACTGCACTCCTACCAATTGTGGCTTTCTGTAGAGTAGCTTAATATTTTTTATTGCATTTTGGTAGGGGTACTGGTAGACAAAGGAGATAAATAATGGGAAATCAACTATGATTTAACTCTCCAGTATTTGAAACTTCTATCCTGATTATATCACTTAAGTATGTTCTATTAAACAGTAGAAACTCATTGTAAGATTTAAATAATATTACAAGTGGATTTAAATATTTTACTTAAGCTCCCAGTATTAGAAATTTTATACAGTTTCTATCATCTTCTGTTAAATTAGATGTTAGACTAACTATCACTACACATAAAAGTTTTCTTACAAAATTAAGCATATTATATATATTTTTTAAAAAAAAGGTGAAGTTACCAGCACAGCATGCAGAGTTGAATTTTAATACATATTGCCAAATCCCTTTTGAAGAAATTTGTCATTTCCATTGCTACCCTAAAAAAGTACTACTGTGGTCAGTTGTGGAAGAGGACACTATAAAATTCCAGTGAAACCATTCCCACTGCAGTCTGCATCAATGGCATCCCCTGGAGACTGAAAAGTCTCATAGAATTCTTCATCTGACCAATTTGTGAGATGAACACCAAAATGAAGGATTCCTCTCTAAGTAGATAATCAGACGTCACAATCATTTACTAAATGTTTTTCTTCCTTAATAGAAATTGGTCTATTTTATATTTAACTTATAGGAAAAAAGTAGGATCTTTCCTAGGTGGGCAAGCAGAGTGATCGCCAAAGATGTCTGCATCCTTAGAAACCAGGAATACATTACTTTACGTGGAAAAGGGATTTTGCTGATTCAGTTAAAAATCTGCAGATGAGGAGAGCACCATGGACTGTTCAGATAGGTCCAATGTAATCACCAAAGTCCTAATAAGAGACAGCTGTCATAAAGAAAACTATGAATAGAAAGGGTAGGGATTGGAAGAATTTACACCACTGGCTTTAGAGGTAGAAGCCATAAATCCAGGATTACAGGCAGCCTTTAGAAAACAGGAGGCAAGATGAAGATTTTCTCCTAGTTCCTCCAGAAGAAATATAATCCAGCAACCCATTCTAGACTTACCTCCAGAGCTGTAAAAAAAAAGTGTTTGTTTTAAGCCACTAAATTGGTGACAACTTGTTACAGCTACAATAGGAAACTAATACAGTATATTACTAATTCTATTAACTGGTACTGCCTAAGGGCTCTGAAAGCACAATGTACCTCTCCCATCACATGCAATTAGTATAACAAATATTCATTTCCATTTGCTTTTCAATGTGTCCAATATCAAGCAAAATGTAAACATTTTTCCTTTTATTTTGTTTCAAGTTTTTATTTAAATTCTAGTTAGCTACCATATAGTATAATATTAGTTTAAGGAGTAGGATTTAGTAATTCATCACTTACATGATAACACCCAGTGCTCATCACAAGTGCCCTCCTTAATGCCCATCACCCTTTTAACCCATCTTTCCCCTACCTCTCCAACCACGCCCCCCCCCCCACCGGCTACAGCAAGCCTTAGACTGTTCCCTATAGTTACAAATCTGTTATGTGGTAATAAGCCTTTTGAAGCAAGATCTTCTCCATTAAATAGTTTATTTTTAGTGTCTAGTAAAATATACATTGTAGCAATAACTATTATGTGAATTGATAGAATTTTTTATTGATGCTATAAAGTTATAATTTTATTTCAGATTTTTATTATTTTGAAGTATTGATGATTTGTACCATTTGAAACCTTTTCTGAAGAAGTGATCACTACAGAAAGTTTATAGACAAACATGTCAAAGATTTTGTATATACCCTAAGTTTTATCATTAGGGCAAATGGGACCATCAAAAACATCTGTAATTTATACAGTACATTTGTGGCCTTCACAATGTTCTCACTGATTTTTATTTTAAGGGAGGGAGACTATAAAAAATGAACTCATGTGAACTTTTCCTGCATGTACTACAGGAACAATTGCTCTTGCTCTTTCATTACTAAGAATATTTTGTTCTTCCTTGGCAGTGTTACTATGTTCTGCTTTGTTGTGTTTTGCTTGGGGTTTTCTCTTGCACAGAAGAAATCTCCAAGTGATCATATTTCTATTTCACTTTACCCACCATGAAAGATTTTACCCATTCTACAACCCAACCACAGTGACTATGTAGGACCTAATCATTTGTAGGATTACAAATGTAGGATCGCATTTTCCTGAACCTACATTTTACAATAAACTACATATGTGACAGTCAAATGAAGTCATTTGTTGTCCGAAACAGATTACAAGACAAATTTCAAATTGATTACTGATTAAAAAAAAAATCAAAGCTTGTGATATTTACAGTTTGGCTTTTATCTAACTACTTTACCAGAGTCCTTATTTTGATGGATTAACATGTTCTTGATATACCTTTTTACTCACAGAACAGAATCATCTGTCTGAAAGTTTTAAATATTTATATGCCTTGACGTTTTATTTCACTGTTTTTGAATTTTTGTATTTTTAAACTAATATAATGAAAGCAACAGTGTTATTTATAGCAATTATAGATAAACTCCTTTATGGAAATTCTTTCCTACCATAAAATGTTTATAGATTTGAAATTTTCAATTTTAAATGCTGTCATATTTCAAATATGGGCTCTGAGGAAAAATGACTTTTATTCAACAAACATTTACTGAGCTCAGATCATATACCAATGACTGTCCACAAATTAATCAGATAAAATAACTGTCACTTTCAGGAAATTCACAGGGTACTCGACAATTGCAGTACAGATTGCTGCAATCGAGGTCACTGATAAAGCATCTCAGAATATGGTTCTAATCCAGGATCAACAGTAGGGCAAGTTTATAGGAAATGTTTCCTTGAGTCTACCCTGTTCTCATTTGTATCTGTCATCTGTACTCTCTCCAGTAAAAGGGTTAACCAATAGTAATATTATACTGCAAAGAAGTTTCCTGAAACAAAGCTTAAATAAGAGATTTTATAAGTAGTTGAGTATTTATAATTTGCAAGATGTTGAATACTTAAAAATCATTCTATTCTTTAATTGTTTTATAAAGAATGATGTGCGAGTATCAGTCTTGATATTTTTAACATGCTCATTTTTTGGAATTAAACCAGAGACAAGAGATCATAGAAACTTCACAAATGAGGTAATTGTGGATCAGGGAACTGGGATACAATGATCAAGGTTACAAAATATTAGTTATTTATGGACTCTATATTGAATCATTAGCACCATTCTTAGTGCTAGTTTTTTTCTCTGCTTTATTTTGTTTACAATTCCCAAATATAGAGCTGTAACCAAGGAGTTATTCCTTGAGGAACATATCCATCTAACATATTAAATACTGCATATACATGTAATATACTATCTATACATACACACATATTATAGATATAAAGCTCTCTAGTTGAAAATAAGTGTCAAGGGACGCCTGGATGGCTCAGTTGGTTAAGAGGCTGCCTTCGGCTCAGGTCATGATTCCTGTGTCCTGGGATGGAGTCCCACTCGGCAGGGAGCCTGCTTCTCTCTCTCTCTGCCTGCCACTCTGTCTGCCTGTGCTTGTGTGCTCTCTCTCTGACAAATAAATAAATAAAATCTTAAAAAAAAAAAAAAAAAGAAAAGAAGTGTCAAAAACCTGTACAAAACTGAATTCTTCTATTTTCTCCCTCAGATCTGGGTCATCTAGAATCTTTCTTGTCTCAGGCCAAAATTTGTGAGTCAACATTGACATCTATCTCAAACCTTGCATTCTTTCTACCAGGAAATCGTGGAGACTATTTTCAAAGTGTATTAATCCAAACACATCTCACAAACCTGGTTCCCCTCACTGCCACCACCACCATCGCTTATCCTCAATACCACAGCTTTGGGATCCTAAATTAATTAATTAATTAATTAATTAATTAATTAATTTGTTTGGGGCACTCCTCTGCCTAGAACCCACCCCAACTCCCTAATTCAGTCAAAATAAAAGTCACTTCAGGCCCTGATATTTCCTCCCACTACCTCTGATAGCATTTCCTACCACTCTTCCAATGGTTCACTGCTGTAGCCATAATGGTTTTCTTACATTTCCTGGGACTGATCCAACATGCTCCCACCTTGGGGTCTTTCTATCCATTCTATCTCTGCTTGTACCCCTCTCTTCACCGATATTTTAGATGCCAATTTCCTTACCTCCTTCAAGTCCTGGCTCAAATATCATGTTTTAATCATCTTATGTAACATTTCATTTACTCTCCCATTCTAATCCCCCATCTTTTTAGCACTTTATTATGTACTATAAAATGTCTAATTTACTTACTATATTTATTGTATATCTCCTCAAGGAGAATGTAAGCTTCATAAGGGCAAGGATTCTTGTTTGTCCTTTGACATAGCCCAGCATCCCAATTACACTTAGCATAATTAAGTGTTCTATCAGTATTGGATGAATTTTAAAAGGTGGGATATTGAAATGTTGTAATATATTGGAATCACTTCTGAAATAGTAAACATCTTAATAAAAATAGGATAAAGAATTGTTTTAAGAAAGCTTCACTGGGAAAGTTCATTTGAATCAAGTATAATTTTTTTAATCTAAGTATACCAATTATACTTGTCTGAGGATTCAAAAATTTAACTTTTTATACTTCAATCAGTACACTTTGCACGTATTATAACTGGCTTTCCCACTTTAATAGAACAAAATTACAATTGTGTCATTTCTAGTTTAGGTCATAAATATATTGTTTTATTTTTCTGTCCCGTGACAGAGTTTCTCCTTTGCAAACTTCAGGATCCAAATACCAGACTGAAAAAAAACTCACATCCTGCCTCCGAGGGGGGAAAAAAGAAAAAACAAAACAAAGATTCCACTTTAGTCCTTTGGATGATATGATCCTTGACCCTGTAGTTTCATGTAGTTTCAATAGCCATGTCTGCCAAACTGAAGATAGAAAACCAATTCTCCCTCCTGCTGTTGCTGCTCTGGACTGTATCACTGAGCATTTGAAAAGACACCTTCTCAAACACAGCATGGAGTAAACGGCTTTCTAATACGAGAAAAACAACCTTGACTCTGAACATCACTTGGGGGTGAATCTCAGGCTCTGAGCTCTTGGCTTCATTTTGAAGTTTTTCCAGAGAACGCTCTAGATAGAATCAAACGCTCTTACTCGCATTTATACAAACACACCAAATAATTTTCTGTAACATTGCCTATAACTTTGCATTTTCAATTCAAGTTCATGAGTCTTAAAATTGGGCACAAATCATTTCTCTCCCCCCCCCCACCCATTCTGCAACCTGAAGTAAATGGATTTAAAGACCTTAAATTTATTCATGAATGCAACATCTGATTTACATTTTGAAGTATATATTGGTCTTGATCGCCAGGATACCTGAAACCCTGACTCTGTACTGGTTTTTGTTGTGGTTGCTTCCTCTCCAAACTCCATCATAATCACGCAGCTATTTGTGTCTTCTACCGAAACACATACTGCTTTTCATTTGGATCATTTTATAAGGAATTATTTGCCACCATAGAGCTGTCAAATGACGAGGCTTGTCAAATTTTCAAAGGTAGTGCTGTCCGGCTGTTTTACCAAAAAATAATTTTGGTATATTTAGCATCAGTAGATGATTAAAAGCCATTTGATAAAACTCAACACCCAAAGAAAAATATGTAATATACAAATAAACTAATTCACTAAATTTAACAAAAAGTATCTTACATGAAAAAACACCGATAACCTCAACATTTATAAAAAATTTTAATCAAGTGTCTGCCTTCATGATAAAGTTTAAAAAAAAATCAACTTTTTTTTAAACATTCTAGCCAAAAAATACCAAAAATATGGCAATGGAAACTATTCCATTTTTAATAGAAACTACAGTTAAAATATTCAGGTATTAATTTAACAAATACATTGGGAACCTATATGAAGGAAAATAATTAGAGACACAACAGAGTATCTGAATAAATGGAAAGGTACACCGTATTTTTGGATAGGGAAAAAAAAATCTAAATTTAAGAACATCAGGTTTGTATTCAATGTTAATAAAAATTTCATTTGAATTATAATAGGGTTTCTTAGAATTAAATAAAGTGTTTGGTGAATTCAAGATTACAACCCAAACAGCTTAAACATTATAGTAAATGTAACAGTGAGAGGAAGTTTGTCAATACAGCATACAGTCACTTTAATCTCTTGATAATGGCAAAAGCATAGTAAATGAAACAATAGGAAAAGGACAATATTTCTTAATGATACTGTTACTCAATAACTACAGGGAAAAAATGAGTATTTTTATCTTACATCACATAGAAAGATGTATTCCAATCTGATTAACAAATGAGATGACAAAAATTAAATAAAAATCTTGAACAGCAATTTAAAAGACTAAATTTAATATAGAAGGATGAATACCTTACTTCAAGATGACAAGGTTAAAAGCCACAAAGTGAACATATGTAAATATTCTTTTTAAATGTTTAGGTGTGGAAAACAAAAATGTGAATATACAACTTCTGCATCAGGAAAATATTTTAATACAAATAAGAGGGAAAGAAAGCTGTGATTTCTATAGCATTTGAGTATAGCAAAAGCCTTCAATAGATTAAAAAAAAAATTCTATGAATAGAAGAACTAAATTCAAATAGCCAAAATATATGAGTACATTCAATCTAATAGGGACATACAAACTGAAAGTGAATTATCAGTTTATGCCTATCAGACTGGCAAAAATTTTAAATAGCTATGCAACCAGTTGTTTGAAATGCAGATGAATTTTGTACATCACTGATAAAAATATATAAAGTGTCAAAGTCTCTTTAAGACTATGAGAAAATACCTATTAAAATTTAAAATTCTTAAACCATAATACCCAGCCATTCCACATCTGAGCAGTGACAGCACAAGAATAAAGTGTCAATTCCTAAGGACAATGATAGAATGTTTATTATGGCACTAATCTTAGAGGACAAGAACAGGAAATAATGACTGGCTGTGTTTTGATCTATCCACTGACTGAACCACTATATGTTTAAGTAAAAGAATCCATTGAGGGGCTCCTGGATAGCTCAGACTATTAAACGTCTGCTTTTGGCTCAGGTCATAATCCCACTGTTCTGGGACTGAGCCCCACATTGGGCTTCCTGCTGAGCAGTGAGCCTGTTTTTCCCTCTGCCCACTGCTCCCCTGCTTGTACTCTCTCTCAAGTAAATAAAATCTTCAGTCAAATAAATAAAATCTTAGGTCAAATAAATAAAATCTTCAAATAAATAAAATCTTCAGTCAAATAAATATCTATTGAGTTTGCCAATGTAGTGTGTCCAATATTATGTTGATAAAAGATGCATAAATTATGCTTAAATTATGCTTCCTTTACCCCATTTTTTAAAACAATGAGGGAATGTATGCAGTATATCTAAACATAGAATAAGGGAGAGACATAAAGAAGTAGGATTTGGTAGACTGTTAAACAAGTCATAATGAATAAAAACATTATGTGGTCCTATGTATGTAACGTTAAATTATTATATGTAACGTTAAATAAATTATATTACTATACTTTAATATGCATAGTAAGTATAAGTTTATATATAATAAGTATTATAAATATAATAAGTCAGACAAACACCACATGATTTCACTCATATGTGGAATTTAAGAAACAAAATAGATAAACACAGGGGAAGAGAAAAAAAAAAGATGGAGGAAAACCACAGAAGGCTCAGAACCCAGGGCTGCTGGACAGAAGGTAGGTGAGGGATGGGCTAAATCGGGTGACAGGCATTATGGAGGGCACTTGTGATGAGCACTGGGTGTTATATATAAGGGATGAATCACTAAATTCTATTCCTGAGAACAGTATTATACTATATATTAACTAGAATTTAAATAAAATTTAGCAATTAAAAAAAAAATCTTCTTTAGCTACTCTGGCTTTCTTTTAATGTCCAAGAGGATGGAGACAGCATGATAGGTGGTTCTCCCATCTGCACTTTCAATCTGCACAAATCTTTAGGTCTAAAAGGAGTCTTTTGTAAGCAGCATATAAATGGGCCTTTCCTTTTTTAATCCATTCAGACACTCTGACACTCTTTTTTTTTTTTTTTTTTAGTATTCCACTTATAGGTTTTTATTTTTTATAATTTTTCATTTTTTATAAACATATAATATATTTTTATCCCCCGGGGTACAGGTATGTGAATCACCAGGTTTACACACTTCACAGCACTCACCATAGCACATACCCTCCCCAATGTCCATAACCCCACCCCCCTTTCCCCCACCCCCTCCCCCCAGCAACCCTGAGTTTTGTTTATAAAAAATTATATTATCAGACACTCTTTTGATTGGAGCACTTAGTCCATTTACATTCAGATTATTGATAGATTTGAATTTAGTTGCATTTGTATTACCTGTAAAGTTGGTGTTTCTGGAGATTTTCTCCATTCCTTTCTGGCCTTTGCTGCTTTTGGTCTTTCTTTCACACTCAAAGAGTCCCCTTTAATATTTCTTGCAGGGCTGGTGTAATGGTCACCAACTCCTTTCATTTGTGTTTGCCTGGGAAACTCTTCATAGCTCTTCTGTTTGAATGAAAGCCTTGCTGAATAAAGTATTCTTAGCTACATCTTTTTCCCACTCTGTGTTGAATATATTATGAACTCACCTGACTAACCCAGTTGCCTACTGTACTAATGATTAGCTTAAAAAGGCACAAGACTACCAAAGGTCACATTTAAACTCCACAGCAAATAATTTAAACTTTGAAGAGACTGGAACTCTCCCTCCCCATATTTCTCCTACATTGCAATTAACATAATGTTGACATTGAAAAAACATAACTTACCGCTAACACAACTTCAATGACTCTCTGTTGTGCATTCCTTTGAGTAAACTACAAACAAATATTCACTGCTATACACAGTACAAGGTGGTGTTGCAATCTTATCTCCACTGTTAGATTTCATGTATTTGTTATTTACTGGTCATACCCTATTCATTTCTACTTTTTCACCTTCATACCTGGAATTACTTAATGGGATTACTACCCTCTGTGCCTAACCCTACTTATCTCTGCAGCTGCACCTAATATACAGTTCTTTCAAAAGCTGTGGTCTTTTGCCCCATTGCTACCTAGTGATAACCCCTACTTTTTATTCCAGTGTTTACTTTTGTCTCTTTTAAAGCGTACCTCATATTCTGTTCTTCTGTCTATGTAATTGCATTAGCCCACCCCAACTAGACTCTAAGCTCTAAGACATAAAGTTATCATGTCTTACATAGGTTTATCTTTCATCAGACCTAGTACAGTGCTCTACATCTATTCAAAAGGCAGTAAATGTCTGTCAGCACTAACAGAAGTTTGTATTCTAAACATTTATTTATTTGAGAGAGAGCACAGGGGGAGGTGGGGAGGAGAGGGAGAGCACGAGAATCCTCAAGCAGACTCCCCACTAAGTGTGGAGCCAGACACAGGCTCAATCCTAGGACCCTGAGATCGTTACCTGAGCCGAAACCAAGAACTGGCTGCTTAACCAACTGAATCACCCAGGAGCCCCAGAAGTTATATTCCAGAATGCCACCAATTACCTGGTCATGAACAGATGAATGGAAATTGAGTAAGTATTCTGAGTTCCTAAGTATTAAGTCTTTTTCTCTATTACTAAATTTTGTATACCATTTTATTGTGGACAAAAGAACATTTACATCAACTCCTATAAATTGGTAGATACTGTGTTAGTGAAACTTTGTTAATTTATACAGTCTCCACATAAATGTTTTTATGCAAATTTAGTTCAAAAACTAAACAAATTTGAAGTTATTACTGTGCCAAAAGTAAAATAAAAAATAATGCAGGCTAACCAAAATGGTTATTTTCTCAGGCTGTATTCCTCCCTGAACTGACCAGAGTAACAGAAGATTGAGAATTGATGTAAACTTAAAATCATTACCAAATTATGCATATATTAAATTTAAATAGGTAGGATTATATACAAACTGTGTTACATAGAATAGGGGTACGGGAAAGAGAGGTGTTAAGTTATCATGCCAGATACTAGAATAAGCCTGATTTTATTGTCTTACAGAATCTCCACAAAAATTCTATGCAATGAGTATTTTCCATCCTTTTGCATATATGGAAAAAGACAACTATATCCAAGTCACACATCTAGCAGAGCCAGGATGAGATCCCTCATTGAAATCACGTCAAACCTCTTTTGTACAGTTCTTAATATGCCTGGCCTTTTATCTTTCAGACTTTTAAGAAAACTGCCACCTCATCAGAGAGACCCTCTCTGGCCATGCTGTTTTATAGAAACCCTACTACCACACCACTTCATCTCTACCTATGACCATGATTCCTTTCATAGTATTCATGACATCTTACTCTGTTTGGTCTCTTATAACAAAATACTTCCAACTGAGTACTTTAAAACCAACAGAAATGTATTACTCACAGTTCTGGAGGCTGTAAGTCTGTGAGATCAGCGTGCCAGCGGAGTTGGGTAAAGGCCCTCTTCTGAGTCAGACTTCCCTTACTCTCACCTGGAGGAAGATGTGAGGAACTGCACTCATCTCTCTTTTATAAGGATATTAATCATATGCTCCACCTTCATGACCTTATGATCTCCCAGAAGCCCCCCTATTAATACCATCACATTGGGCATTTGGACTTACACATGGGAATTCGAGGAAGACATACATATTCAGACTACAAGAATGACCATCAGTATCTTCCTGACTTAGTTATTTGTTGTATCTCCCAAAGTAACATAGTATCCACGAGGGTAAACATTCTTTATTGATCACAGCTATACCTGCAATGCCTCGTCCAGGGATTCTTGTGACCAGCAACATTAGCATCCCTGGAACTTGTTAAAAATGCAGAATCCTGGGCATCATCCTAGCTCTACTAAATCAGAGCCTCTAGGGCAGTGACTGAGTAATCAACATGCCCTGTGCCAATCCTTCTAGGCTATTCTAATGCATGCTGAAATTTAAGAAACGCTAGCTTGGAACAATGCCTATAATAATTATGTATGAACAATAAAAGCATAAGAATGATTTTAAGTAGTAAGGAATTAAAACATATGTAATGTAATAATATAAATGAGATTAGGAAGATAATACAGGAAAATAATATAAAACAAAATCAGTTGTATTTAATCAAGATGAATGATAATAACAAGGTTTTATTTTGCTTATTTGTTTCTCTCTCTTTTTTTTTTTAAAGATTTTATTTATTTATTTAAGAGGGAGAGTGAGAGGGAGACAGAGAGAGAGAACTCAAGCAGGTGGGAGGAGCAGAGGGAGAGGGACCAGCAGACTTCATGACGAGTGCAGAGCCTGACACGGGGGCTTGATCCTGAGATCACGACCTGAGCCAAAATCAAGAGGTTGACACTTAACGTTCTGAAACACCTGGGCACCCCTGCTTCTCTCTCTTCTGAGAAAAAATATTGTACCCTTACAGGTGATTAGTCCCAACTTGAACAGATAAGATTAAACAATTAGTTTCTGCCTCAAGCTCTTGCTCTTGGTTTTCTCCCAAGAAGTGTGAAAGTTAATGTGATTCAATACTAAGTATGAAGAACTAGCAAAGACCTGTTTGCAGCCCTTCTCATAAGCTGACATTTGAGAAGCCATCTTTAGTGAGAATGCTGAAGAAGTGGAAAGGAAGACCTGCATAAGCATTCTGGAAACCTAAATTCTGATTTAGAGGGAAATCAAGTAAATATCCAGATTTGACAAGTCTTACATGATTTACGTGGCTCTCCCTAACGCACCAGATTTCCATAATGATAAAATTAGTTGAATCTCAAGTTAATCAAGCAGATCAATTACAAGATTATAGGACCAAGTGATCTGATCCATCCTTGGGAAGTAGAATGAACTTTGGTTTTTGTTTTTTTTTGTTTTGTTTTGTTTTTTTAATTTATTTGACACAGAGATACAGCAAGAGAGGGAACACAGGCTGGGGCAGTGGAAGAGGGAGAAGCAGGCCTCCCACTGAGCATAGAGCCCCATAGGCGGGACTCGATCCCAAGACCTGAGAATCATGACCTGACCTGAAGGCAGAGGCTTAACCACTGAGCTACCAAGGACAAGGAAAATGATAAAATGTTTCAGTTCTGAAACACAGCCCCTTGGAGTTTAGGGCTTCTCTTAAACAATATGTCTTCTACTAAATGATGTAATAGCATGTAATTAATTTTCTCTTAATGTTAGAATGAACTTACACATCAGATATATGGTATAAAATTGTATGTCTAAAGTTAAGATAGTCCTTGAATATAAAAAAGTTTAAACAAGAATCAGTGTGCCAGAATATGAGCCTATGTTTGTCTATCTCTGTAACAAGCAGGTACTGTAAACTGTAAACAAAAGGACAGATCATTGTCATCTTGAGTCTAAAAATAACTATAAATGATAATGACATATAATTAATTTAAAATATCTTAATAAAAATATTTTTTATCATTCTTTGCAAAATACTGAAAAAAATCCAAAACATCCAGTTTAGTTAATAACAGAAATCCGCAGCATCTATGTATTTGAATTTGTAAGGATTCTCCATCCACTTACATCTGCAATAATATTTTGAACGCTTCCCATTTCGAGGCTTTGTGGGTTCTCTACCTGATCCCACCAACCAGTGCTCCTTCAATATATCACATCTCTAACAAAAATAACCTCCACATCCCAAAGGCACACATTCCATTTCATTCAGAGTAACAACGTCTGGAAATATTTGAGAAAGTTGTTTTCTTGTGAGTAGCATCACAAGCTTTTCTCCTCTATTTCTAGCGGGAAATATATTTTAAAATGTTTTTATAAAGACTATTTTTACTACCATCTAATATTTATTTCTCACAAATCCCTTTTCTTCTTCACCACACATATAATTTCTGCATGTCCACCCATTCAGTGACCAATTTGCACACTCCCTACACTTTCAGCCAGGAGGAATTGGCTGCTATGGGAGACAAGGAGGCCCTCAGGAAATTACAGGATAACACAAAGGTACTGATTTTATTTCTTTACAAAAGGCTTTACTGTCAATTTGGATAGACTGAATATTATAGGGTGCCAGGCCTTGCCAGATTATTTGGAAGTCGATATCTGTCACAGAATGTACTCATTTTCAGTTTTTCTCATTAAATAAATTTAATTGAACAACTCGCCATCAATTTTAATATTAAGAGAAGTACAATACAAATCATTTGCCATCTATTCAAGTTTTGAAATGAGTTGTCAACAAAACCTACATACTTATCTTAAATAGATTATATTCATTCCCAAAAGTTAATATAGTCACAGTACTTCTGAAAAATAACAGTAGATATACCAGCTGTGAAATATTTGAACTCACTGGTGGGAGATTACCTCATTTGTCTCAGCACCAACATGGAAAAGTTATACATCTTGTTGCTGCATGGACTACACACACACACACACACACACACACACACACACACACACACAATACACACACATTTAGTGTTACACAAACAACCACCCCATACCACCATAACACAAAGACAAACTAGATGCATTGTTTTAAGCCACTTGTGGGAAGGATACTGCCTAAAGCAGTTAAATAAATCTCTCCAAATATTGGCTAAAAGTGTGTTTGCTTCCTAAATAATAAGAAAGAATTGAAAATAAAATCAAAAATAAAAATATTGTACTTTAAAATTGATTTTTAAAAAAAGATCTAACTTGTTAGATATAATTTTAAATATAAAAATTTTAAAAATAAATAAATACAAAGAAGTGAGTGAAGGACAAAATGTGTAACATAATTGGCAAGCATATGACTACGTCAAAAGAGACAATGTTTTTGTAGCTTTTAGCTTTAGCAAACATCTATTTCACACTTCTGTTAAGTGCCTATGCCTGGGGATACCCTGATAATCAAGAGTCACAGGTTTCCTGCCTTCATTAAGCTTGCAGTCTAGTAGGAAAGGGAGAAACAACAAAAAAGTTTTCTAAATATCCCTTTAGGGGAAGTAGATGGTGCAAGTAAAAGGAAAAGAGAAGGAATTAAAACAGAAAACCAACCATGTTTATGCAATTTAAAAAAATAAATTTGAAACCATATGATAATTGACTCTCTCTGCTTGACTTATTTCACTCAGCATAATCTTTTCCAGTCCCATCCATGTTGCTACAGATTGCATGGAGCACTGGGTGTGGTGCAAAAATAATGAATACTGTTATGCTGAAAATAAATAAATTTAATTAAAAAATAAATAAATAAATAAATAAATTTGGCCTGAAACATAAAAATGCTAGAAGAAAACATAAGCAGTAAGCTTCTTGCCGTCAGTCTTTGCAATGAGATTTTGGATTTGACACCAAAAGCAAAGATAACAAAAGCAAATAAATAAGTGGGACTATATCAAACTAAAATCTTCTGCAAACCAAAGGAAACCTTAACAAAATGAAAAGGCAACCTATTGAATGGAAGAAAATCATATATCTGGTAAGGGGTTAATACCCAAAATAAAGAACTCATACAACTCAATAACAAAAACCAAACAAACAATATGATTAAGCAATGGGAAGAGGATCTGAATAGGCATTTTTCCAAAGAAGACATACAGATGGACAACAGGTATATGAAAAGGTACTCAGCATCACTAATCATCAGGGAATGGCAAATCAAAAACACAATGAAATATCACCTCACACCTCTAAGAATGGCAAGAGACAGTCAATACATAAGAAATAAGAGTTGGCGAGGATGTGGAGAAAAGGGAACTCTCGTGCACTGTTGGTGGGTATGTAAATTGATGCAGCCAATATGGAAAACAATATGGATAGTCCCCCCAAAAATTAAAACCAAAACTCCATATGATCTAGTAATTCTATACTGGGCATCTATCCAAAGAAAACAAAAACATTAATTCAATTAGTATATTCTCCTATTCATTACTTACAATATCCAAGGCAGGACACAACCTAAATGTCCACAACATAAATGATGGATGGAAGGATAAAAAAGTGATATATAGGGGTGCCTGGGTGGCTCAGTGGGTTAAAGCCTCTGCCTTCAGCTCAGGTCATGATCCCAGGGTCCTGGGAGAGAGATAGAAGGGGAGGGAACATGAGTGGGATACGGGGCAGAGGGAAAAGCGATTCCCCATCATGGAGGGAGCCCTCTGTGGGGCTCAACTCTGAGATGCCAGGGTGGCTCAGTGGGTCAAAGCCTCTGCCCCATATCCCACTCCAGCCCCGCATCGCATCGGGCTCTCTGCTCAGCAGGGAGCCTGCTTCCCCCCTTCTCTCTGCCTGCCTCTCTGCCTACTTGTGATCTCTGTCTGTCAAATAAATAAAATCTTAAGAAAAAAAAGTGAGATATATACATATGCATACACATATATATAGGTAGGTGGACAGATATACAGACATGCATATATACACATATATATGAATATTATTCAGCTATAACACAGAAAGAAATCTTGTCATTGAAGATATCATGGGTAAAAAAATAAAAAAATATATATTTAAAAAAAATAAATAAATAAGATATCATGGATGGAATTTGAAAGCATTATGCTAATTATGCTAATTCACACATTTTAATGGGCTTCCCTTAAAGAGACCATATAAACATAGTCCTGAGATTTGCATTAGCCTAAATCCTTAAAACAGTAGTATACAGAACTACTTAAAAGTGTCTATGTGGAGCACCTGGGTAGCTCAGTCAGTTGAATGTCTGCCTTCAGCTCAGGTCATGACCCTGGCATCTCAGAGTTGAGCCCCACAGAGGGCTCCCTCCTTGATGGGGAATCGCTTTTCCCTCTGCCCCGTATCCTACTCATGTTCCCTCCCCTTCTATCTCGCTCAAATAAATGAATAAAATCTTCAAAAATAAAAAAAAATAAAAATAAAAATGTCTATGTGTTTTAAGTAGGTTCAGTTTACAATAATGGAGACTATTATTTAAAAGTGCAAAATCCCTATCGGAAATCATTCATTATCACCTATCTACTCTATCTATTGATTTTATTGATACCTTTAAAGACCTATGTTTGTTTACCCATTTTTTCACTTTTCCTATTTTTTTCATTTAATTGATTTTTGCCATTTATCATCGTCTTGCTCTTCTTTTCCTACTTTCTTGAGGTGAGAGCTTAGATTATAGATTTGAGATATTTCTTCTTTATAATATATAGATTTAGTGTTATAAATTTCCCTTTTAGCCAATAAAGAAAAAGCAGACAAGAGTTACTTCACTTTTTAGGAAGATTTTCAAAAATAAGTCTTTCAACATATAAACATCAATGTTCTAACTCTAAAACTGCTGTTACGGGTCCTGAGATTGAGCCCTGCATCGGGCTCTCTGCTCAGCAGGAAGCCTGTTTCCCCTTTTTCTCTGCCTACCTTGTTGCCTACTTGCGTATCTCTCTCTCTGTCAATAAATAAGTGAAATCTTTCTAAAAAATAAATAAATAATAAATAAAACTTAAAAGTAAAAACAGCTATATTTTAGGAATAAAATAGAACTTTAAAATAGTTCAGATCCCGCAACTGCCATTTAAGCGCACTCAACATATTGAAATGAGAAGGAAGGCCTACTACATTCAGAACACTCTTGGATATATAAGAATGAGTAATTGTTTCTACCCTTAAGAGATTATATTAACTCTTATTTGTTCACCTCCAAACTACATGCATCCATTTCTCTATTTATCCATTTCTGTATTAACATCACCCACACATAAAAACCTACAATAGCTTTTTACTGGGTTCCACTGCTTCCCTATAGTCCACTGCCCACACAGCAGTGAGAGTGTTCTCAAAACAGAGGGTGGGGAGGAGGGCATGCAAGTTGGATTATGTCACTTCTCTGTCTTCGTCTTATCAATGACTTCATGCATTTAAAATAAAAATGCATCTATCTTCTGAACGAATAAGGCACCCCTCTCTTAGAATTAATTTCTTAACATCACCCCCTCATTTTTGCTTTTCCCACATCAAAGTCCTTTCATTTTTAAACATCCTTTAAATCTGCTGTTCACTCTGCCTGTGAACATCCTGACCTCTAGTATTTGCTTTCCTGGCAACTTCTTCCAGCCAGGACTCATCTCTCCTCAAATACTTTCTGTTTAGAGAGGACTTCCATGACCATTTAATCTAATTTGGCCCCTTCAATCATCTTCTACGACACAAAATATTTTTGTATTTGTAACAGTTATCCAGTTATCAGTATTTTAAATCATTTTGTTCATTTAATGTTTAATTTCTTAAATTCTCTCTCCTCCCATTTAGCATTCCTATCTTTCTCAGTGCTATATTCTCAGCATACAACAGTTCCTTGTGTGAGATTACTATTCAGTAAATATTTAGTAAAAATACTGTGTAATAGAGAGCCTACACAAAATATTATGATGTGAGCCAAAATTATATAAGTAATGTAAATGCAGAAGAACAAGTAAGGACTATTGGTTAGTGGTGTGGGCTCTGGAGCTAGACTGCCTGGGTTTAGAATTCTAATGCTATCACTATTAGCTGTGACCCCGAACAGATTAATGAACTTTCTTGTGACTTTATTTTCCCCTCTGTGAAAGTGGCATATCAATAGCAATTACCTCATAAAATTTGAGAAATAAGTGCAGTTTTACATATGAAACACACAGGACAGTGACTGCAATTAATAAGACCTCTGTAAATATCAGGTATTAACATTAAATTATTCTATTTAGGGGCGCCTGGGTGGCTCAGTGGGTTAAGCTGCTGCCTTCGGCTCAGGTCATGATCTCAGGATCCTGGGATCGAGTCCCACATCAGGCTCTCTGCTCAGCGGAGAGCCTGCTTCCTCCTCTCTCTCTCTCTGCCTGCCTCTCTGCCTACTTGTGATTTCTCTCTGTCAAATAAATAAATAAAAATCTTTAAAAAAAAATTATTCTATTTATTATTATCATCATTAATGTTATAAAATAAAAGGGGGATCTTTGGGATTGAGTAAATTGGGAGTTTCACAGACTTCTGGCAATTAAAGATAATCTAAAAGTCTGGTAGGATTGTGATCATAAAAGGAAGTATAAATGAATGAATGAATTATATATAACCTGTATATATTTATATATGTATATTTATAGGCTATATGTATATATATCTACATGTATCTATTTATCTATCTACCTATCATATGTCACAGAATACAAAATGGTATACACAGTAAAACATTTCAATCAATGCAATTCTGCTTAGGTAAATTCTAAGAAAAGAAGATGAAAAAAGTAAATTCACAGACTGTAATTAGTCCATCTGCTTTCCAGGAAGAGGAGGAGGGAATCAGAAGACAGGCAGTCAGTCAATTAAGATCCTTCCTTATTATGGAAATTTAATTGACTCAAGCACTAAGATGCTTAGGTTCAGTATTAAAAAAATAAAATAACACTAACATGATGCACCATATGAGATCACTTTCCATGTAAGACAACGTATAGGTTAAAAAAAAAAAAATCTAGTGGATGAATGAGTGATCAAACACACATGGTGGTAGTTTCACAGATGTAAATACATACTAATATTCTAGTAGCAGATAAAAATGTATAAAATATTTACCCCATTTTGTAATAGCTAAAAGATTACCTGTGAAACAAATTGCTACATATCTTCTCATATCATTTCCTTACATATTAATATTGCAAAGAGAAAAGGGAACAAAGGAACAAAAGATAGACAGGCAGTCAGTCAATTAAGATCCTTCCTTATTATGGAAATTTAATTGACTCAAGCACTAAGATGCTTAGGTTCAGTATTAAAAAAATAAAATAACACTAACATGATGCACCATATGAGATCACTTTCCATGTAAGACAACGTATAGGTTAAAAAAAAAAAAATCTAGTGGATGAATGAGTGATCAAACACACATGGTGGTAGTTTCACAGATGTAAATACATACTAATATTCTAGTAGCAGATAAAAATGTATAAAATATTTACCCCATTTTGTAATAGCTAAAAGATTACCTGTGAAACAAATTGCTACATATCTTCTCATATCATTTCCTTACATATTAATATTGCAAAGAGAAAAGGGAACAAAGGAACAAAAGATAGACAAAGGCATAGAGACAGAGACAGAAAGAGAAATGGAAGTTGAGGATACATTTCCAGGTATGCTCTTGAGATAGACAAGTAAAGATAACCTGGTGTAAAATAGATGCTCACTAAATACATAGCATTAAAATATGATTTTTAAAATTTTGTCTTCATACTATTAGCAAAACCTGTCTTTTTTTTTGGAAGATTTTATTTATTTATTTTTGGAGAGAGAGGGGGAGAGAGACCACGAACACAGGGAGAGGGAAAGGCAGAGGCAGAGGGAGAAGCAGACTCCCCACTGAGCAGGGAGCCTGACAAAGAACTTCTTCCCAGGACCCCGGGATCATAATCATGACCCCATGATCAGACACTTAACTAACTGAGCCACCCAGGTGCCCCCTCTCTTATCTTAGTAAACATTCATAGTTTAAAAACAAACAAACAAAAAAAACCCACTATTACTATTGGCAGAGTTACTCATTAAAGGACACTTATTTTCTTTTGAATTGTTTAGGGAAATACTACAGATTTGTTTCAAACCATCCATTTTGAAAACAAGCTATAATTGCATTCTACTTTTGAGAGAACAAAAATAATGATAATGTTCTGGTTGAATATCTATATTTATATTTTCTATTTCTTTTGTAATCTCTCTTAACTTTGGAATGATAGCAGTCAATACTGAAAAAAAAGCATGTTTAAAGCCAATATATTTTCAACAAAGAATTATGTCATAATTTAAAAACTTATGATTTTATCATTGAATAAAGTGAAAATATAATCATTCAATGTAAGGGTATGGCATTTTTCTGAATTTGTTTTTATTTTTGTTAATAGAACTACCAAAAACAAATTCTGTCCTCTGAAGATGGTGTTGTGAGGGAATATGACCAAATTCATTCTGATTATGCTTTGAGTTATGTAAGCAATACTATTTAATAATTTCATACAATTCAAGATCAGTGTCATTTTCTCACTTAAATTGCAATATGATCAAATAAAGAATGGTTTAATAATAAATACCAACATAATAACTTTTTATGGAAATAACTGGAATATTTGGAGAGTTGAAACTGATTTGAATTTATATATCTCAAAATGTACTTATATATTTTCAAGGACCACAGACATTCTCTACAACAATAATAATTATTTTTAATTATTCAAGTCATATAGTACATTGGTAACATACAAAAATAATATTAAAACTTTTGTTTTTCTTTTATATAGTTTATATAAACTCTATAATTTATTGGCTTGTATCAAGACAGTATTTTTTTATTTTTTTTTTGAGAGAAAGAGAACACAAGCAGGATGGAGGAGCACAGGGAGATGGAGAAGCAGGAGAAGCAACCCCCCCCCCCCCCCACTGAGCAGGGAGCCTGAAGCAGAACTGGATCCCAGGACCCGATCCCAGGACCTGTGGATCATAACTGGAGCTGAAAGCAGAGGGCTAACCAATTGAATGATCCAGGCACCCCTCAACAGTATTTTTTAAATAATGGTAAAAGCAAGCACATTGTTATTTTTAATGGTTATCTTTCTGGCATTATACTATTAACTAATAATTCGTGTCCAGAGGGCATTAAAAGTGAAAAGTATCTCATGCTTCAGAAGGTACACAAAGGAAGTTACCCTCTCCCCATTTCTACCTGCAATTCAGGGCTTTGTGCTTTTAGACCCAGGACTCCATGCTAAATTTTACTGACCTACGGAACCATATTGTCATCCAGAAAAGAGTTAGAAGAGAGAGGGTGTGACTCAGTAGAAAATCCCTCAGAACACAGATAAATAATTCCTTTCCATATGTTTCAAATATGACCATTCTATTCCTCAAAACTTCATTTTGTGCTTACAGTGCCTGGTCAATTCCTCAGACAAAAACATCATTTTTAGTACCTTCTTGTCCTCATCTAAGTATGCAAGCTTTCTCTGGGGTGATACGCATCCATTTAACCACATCTCTATTCTGTTCAGAATAGTTCTCTTCTCAAATAATTCATTTCTCATTTTAGCAGGTGCCTTCTGGAGACAGTGTTTTATCCAGAAGAAGGGAATTTAATCAAAACGTTGTTTTTGGTCAACTGGCAAAATGTGGACAATGGTCTCTGAAAGCCAGCCACACGGCTGGCCACTGACGCCACTTACACAGTTCTCAGCTGCAGAAAGGGTAAGTTCTCTAAAAAGAGGCAAGGGGGTATTTACATATCTTAAGCATCCTTGAATCAGGCTCTCAATCCTAACTTTGCTGTTTCTAAAATTGTCATTTTTAGACCAAAGAAAACACTGAATGGATATTATATATATCTTAATATTAAAAAATGAGTTTACAGATTATGAAATTATCTTAAGTGATAAAAGACAATATATATGACACTCTTTTAAAGCCCTAGTTAAGCTGAAATTAAAAAAAAAAAAAGCAGGTCTGTAAGAACATTTGAATTTTTATTAGCAGTTTATGATATCTAATAGTGAATAAATCATAATAAAGAAAAAGGATACAACTGGGGAAAGGGGAAATAATCTATGAAAAATATTCATGTATAAGGCAATCTATTCCATTTATGCTGCTATTGCAGGTTAACAGAGTGAGTATGAATTCAGATTCCAGTTGTGGCTAAGGATAAATACCCTTTGTCCTCCATTTTGATGTGAACTAGGACATTTCTTCTAACTTAATTATAATGATTATGATCTGGTTCTACAGAACCAACAAAACAACCAGCATGCGGATTCTGCCTGTTGCTCTATTTGCCAGACTTCACTATAAATCTCCTGCTGCAGTCATCTCATTGTGTCATTCCCATATTCTGACTGCAAAACATTAATCTTGTAAATTAGAAATAAACACTTTTGGCTATAAAATACTGAAATGCTTTTGAAGTATATATGCAAAACTGGCATTCTGACACAATTATAATTAACACGTTGTCTTTTTAAACAAGTAATAATGAGTTAGATGATTAAAACAATGCATGGCTTAAAAAAAAAAAAAACTCACTATAGGGGCGCCTGGGTGGCTCAGTGGGTTAAAGCCTCTGCCTTCAGCTCAGCCCTGATCTCAGGGTCCTGGCATCGAGCCCAGCATCGGGCTCTTTGCTCAGCAGGGAGCCTGCTTCCCTCTCTCTCTCTCCCCCTGCCTCTCTGCCTACTTGTGATCCCTCTTTGTTAAGTAAATGAATAAAATCTTTTAATAAATAAATAAATAAATAATTTTAAAAAAAACCCTCTCACTATGTAAAAGTGAGTTTTTTAAAAAAAATTATCTACCTTCAAACCCAAAATTTTGTAAGAGAATTTCATCCCCAGGGTGCCTGTATGGCTTCTTTGGTTAAGCGTCTGCCTTTGGCTCATCATAATCCCAGGGTCCTAGGATTGAGTCCCACATAGGGCTCCTTGCTCAGCGGGGAGTCTGCTTCTCCTTCCCACTCTGCCCCTCTCCCTACTCATGCTTTTTCTCTCTCTCCCAAATAGAGAAAGAAAAAGAAAGAAAGAAAGAAAGAAAGAAAGATGGATGGAAGGAAGGAAGTAAAAGGAATGAAAACAAAAGAATAGAAAAGGATAGAAACGTAAAGAAAAAAGAAATTTTCATTCCCTCCTGGAAACTGAATTTTAGTGTTGAAGTAAAAATCACTACACTAATGTGAATCTCCATCCAGCATCATTTTCTGAAAATTATAGCTTCATATGACATGTAGAAATTTAACACAAAGGTGACACATTCTGATATATATTTTAAAAATAAGTGGTAATTATAAAAAGGTATCATCCTTAGGCACTTACTATATTACTATAAAAATATATGTTTATAAAAAATAAAAAATTAAAAAAACCTACCTGCATTGCTTTTCAATTTTCCTTAAATAAACAAACAAGCAAAAAAATTGGATGCGTGCTATTAACCTACTGGTAAGCATCAGGAAATTGAGGAAAACAAATGATTAAATATTAGGTTAAGCCTTATGAGACTGTCATTTTAGAAATTTAAAAATTTAAAAAATTTAAAAATTTAAAAATCCAAATATCATCAATTTCATTCTAACACAGTAATCAAGATCACTCAGGCTGCAAAAGGCAGTCAGGATGCAGACATGGGCAGCCTGGCTCCTGACCAGGGCCAGTCATCCTATCTTGCTTCAAATACATTTCCACAGATATTGACTGAATATTGACAAGTTAAAGGAAATTATAGGGAAGTTCATTAGACTTTTGGATCACATTGGTTAAAACTTTGGCTTTGTCATGGGCCTTTGAAAAAATTATAACATAGCTTGATCTTCAACTTCAACAACTATAAATGGAGAAGGATAATGTCTATTTTGTAGGACCATGATAAAAATTAAAATTATTTTATAGAGAAAATAAAAGAGTTAAAGAAACTATGCTCATTTTATGAGACTAGTGTAATCTTAACACTAATATCAAATAAGTACAATGCAAATAAAATTATAGGCCTACTTCACCTTTGAACTATAAATCAAAAATCCTAAATTAAATTTAAATGAAAATTTAATTCATTAATAAATATAACACTGAAATTTAAATATTAGCTAACTAAATCTAACAATGTTCTCAATAAGTATGATGTCAGATTCAAGTAGCTTTACCTTTAAATTGCAAGGATCCCTCAACATCAGAATAGTTGTAATAATAATTTACCACATTAATAAGTTAAAATTTAAAATCATATGACTACCTCAAAAGATGTGGAAAAAGATCAAAAGTCTTAAAAATTTTAAATAGAAAGTATTGTTGTTAACTTGACAGAGTATTTTACTAAACAAAACCAGAAATTATAAGATGCCCATAGTCCTCACTATTGTTTAGCATAGTACCACTTCCCTGATCACGAAAATTACAAAATGAAAATATATAAATGTGTAAATATTGAAAAATAAACCATTATATTTACAAAGTCTGAAAATGATTTTAGAAATCCATATTCCACAATTTTTTGTTACTGATAAAATAATTCTGCAAAGTTGTTAATAAATAAAATCAATTCATAAATTTTATAGTACCTCTCTATACCATACATAATCAAGTAGAAAACTCTTCAGAGTATCAGCTCCAGAGATCTTAAGAAATCTTAAAACTCTAAAAATAACATGATAGCATGAAAAAAATAATAACACAAAGAGGCTGCTTATTCACCAAATTATGCCTTACAGGTCTATACAATGCAATCTCATTCAATATTAAGGTTTGATATTTTTCAAGATTTCAATGCAGTACTATAAAATGTATTAAAAAAATAAAGATCCACAAATAGCTAACTTAACCTTGAAAAAAATGAAAATAGTAACATGAAGAAGAAGTGCTCTACCAGACATTAAAACACACAACAAAAACATCGCATAGCATTGCTGCACAAACAGAAAAGTATCTAGTGGAACAAATGGAGGCCTGAAAGAGGGATCTTTAAAACAAATGATGTACAGGACATACCTGATATACATGATAAAAATGACCCAGCAATTCTGGTGCGTGTACAGACTGCTCAGGACATGGCTTTGAAAAACTGACTCATTACATAAAGACAAATCTGAATTCCTATCTAATAGGACATCCAAGAGCACACAGTGAGTAGAGCAAAGACCTAATGTGAAAGAAAAGTATAATGTTCACAATAAATGCAAGAAAATATCTAGAGTCTGGAAGATAATTTTTAAACAAATTTTCAAGTATCAAATTATTAGAAAATATATTTAACCAAATGATTTAACCAAATAGGTATATTTGGTTAAATCATAATTATGTATTTCTATTCAATTAAAACACCACTACCAAAATTAGAGAGAGAATGTGATAGAATGATAGAGAATTTACTTTTTATATAACAGAGACACATGAAACACATTAAGAATAGTTTGCTTGTCAAAAGGAAAAGTCAGTGTTATCAGTAGGAGAAGTAGGACAAAGTTATAAAGTGCAAAAAGAAAGTCTTTTAAAGATAATAATATATGCAAATAAGTTATAATTAATAGATAAATGAATGTTAAATAGTTAAGCAAAAATGGGATATTCTTTGATGCCTACATTCTGTTAAAGTAAAACCACAGTAATGCCTGGTGTTGGCAGGATAAAAAAAACTACAGGAACCATCATGATCTGCTGCTTAGGGACACTGAGCAGCCATTCTGAACAGCAAGCTAGATTTACTTGATCAAATTAAAAACAAGTATATCATATGGCTCAGCAACTCTGTACCAAGACATATTTATGCTGAAAAAACTCCTACATAGAACCTTAAGAAAACATATTTAAGATTCTTATTATATAGTTACAGCTTGCCTTGCATTGAAATGGGATTTTATGATTTATTCCAACATAGGAATCTAGGTTAACGTGCTATATTTTACTTATCGACCTGGCTTCTAAACTTCTCATGAAATTCTATGCTTGCTATTTCTTCCCTTATCTATAGGACAGATGCAGAAGAGCCAATGAAGGATATGAAGATCTACTAGCTGTAACAAACCTGCTAGAAAGACTTTTAAAACCTGCTAGATGAAATCACCACCACTGGAGGGCAAAGCCACTCACTAACAGTCATTTGGACTACAGTGTGAATTACCTGAGCCAATAAAAATTTAGATATAGTTACCCTGTATAGCCTAGCCTACTTAATACACATGGGAAAAGGAGAGAAAATCATGTAGGGAAATAATGTCAGAAGAGCAAGAAAGGCATAAATATAAAATGAAAATACTTTTAGGATGATGAACACACAGAACAGAGAAATTTTGGACTACAGGGACAGAGTAACACTTTAGAAACTTGGTGATAATTGAGTTGTGGCTTAAAGAATGATTAGCCTTCGGAGTTCTTGTCTCTATAGAGGGTTTTAGTTCAAGTTAACAGCTTTGGTAAAGGATACATAGTGTATAGGTTCATAGTAGAAAGAAGAAATCACAAGTACACTATTATCGGTCTGCACAATTGGGATAAGTTCAAGAGAGTAAACGTATTGGCCTGGAAATCACAATTTGTCCAGATCACAGCAAAAATATCAGATTAACTTTTTATAATTCTTTGTCATTGTTTTGATTATCTATTGCTGTGAACAGGTTATGCCAAAATTTAATGCAACCATTTTATTTTGCTCACAATTTAATGAATGTGGGAAGGATGTGGTGTGTTTGTTCATATATGAGCAACATGGAGTCTGCTGGAGCAGCTCAGGCTGCAGGACACATTCCCAAAGCCTCTTCTTTGCTCATGTCTGGAGACGATGGGTTCTTGCTCATGGTATTCCTCCTCCAGATATTTCTCTTTTTGTGTGCCTCCAGCTTCATATACCACAGTAATGCTTTTTACATAGGAAACTGTTTTCAAGAGTCAAAAAGCATAACATCCAGAGCAGCTAAGGGCTTCACCAGGAGGTAGGAGAACATCAAGTCTACCTTATTCAGTGGGTCGAAGCTTTAATATGTGCCAAATTCAACTGGGTGAAGAAAGAAACTTATTTGTGGTAGAGCGAGCCAATGGTAGTAGCAGAAGAGCACGTGTGGGGAGAGATACTGTGGTGTACACATTTCTGAAAAGGGGCCATGGCTGTTAATGGAGAAGAAGATTTTTCAGGATGAACCAGTATCATACTACTTATGTTTTAAGACTAAAATGTCTGGTTAATTATGATGAAGAGATTAGAAGTAACAGAAACAGGATGAGTGAGAGAAGAAAGAAAGCAGGCAGGCAAATTAAAAGGCTACTACATTGTATTCTAGGTAGCATGTGATGAAGATCTAGATCCAGGCAGACCAAAGGAATGAAAAAGTGTGATTCAGGATCAACTGTGCAGGAAAATAGAATTTTTTAATAAACTCAGGGTAAAGAAGTTGGGAAAGTTAAAGATAACTTAAATTATACTTTATAATCTGGATGATTAAAAGGATGGTAGTGCAGTTGATTATTGTAGAAACACTTGGGAAAGAACAAGTTTCTTGGATCTGAAGTACTATTTGAACAAAGTATGCTTCTGTCAAATTGTACAACTGGAAATAGATCCAATGCTCCTACCTAGGGACTCTAAGATGAAAGTCATCTGTAAAGGGGTGACAGTTAAAGTCATGATACCAGATAAAAATCTCACATTTGTAGAGTTATGAGAAAAAAGACAAGGCCTAAGGACAAAAATAACAACTAACCTAACTATTTCGATCTCTACTTCTGATGGAAACTTTTAAGTTCTTTAAGTCATACTACTGTTCATTAATTTGGACATCAATCAGTTCTGGGCTACGCAAAGTGTTTTAGTTCTAATATACATGCCAGAGGTATTGTCATGTGAAGTTAAATTTTACATGTGAATGTCAAATAATATTGTAAAAACTTACCTTTCAAAGGTTATTATTTCTGAATCCAAGCTCATGATTTATTTTAGAGAAATGTTAATGGAATATCATCATATTGATTTTTTAAAACTAATCGTTTTTTTGTATTTGGATTACAAGATGAACAGGAAATAAGGCAAATATAAAAAAAAAAAAGCTCATTGAGAAAAAAAGAGTTAAGGTCCCAGATTTTGTTTATTATGACTCATGAAAACCCAGAATAATCGATATTTATCATGAAAGTCATAAGTGATAAGCTTTTGAAGATTTTTTCTATGAAAGTCTGTCAAGGTTTTGACTCCATTTCATGAATCAAAAACACTTCATTTACTATCTACTTGCATTATAGGTTTTGTTTATCTTACTCTTAGAATTGATTTTAAAGAATTACCCCTTTAAATATGTTTTTCCAAGCATTTCTCTAATATCCTCGGAAGTCAGTTCAGAGGAAAATAGATGTGAAAATTAGCCAGCATCATGTGAAGTGAAACTTCAAAGCAGATGCTTTAAAGTGTTGAATTCAACTTTTTTCTTTTATTGGCCATGTATGTTTTAATAATTTTGATTATAACTTAGACTAATGGCTGTTTCAAGTATAGTATATCAAATATGTTTGCCAATAGAAAGTGAATTGTGAATACAATCTGGGACTAATTTGCATAAATCTCCAAACTTTGAATAAGGAAAAAATGAAGTAAATACATATATATAGTTAAAATGGTTTCTCAGATTTTCGTAGAGCTGCAGGTTTTAATGCTAAAAATGCACAAGTTGGGGGCGCCTGGGTGGCTCAGTGGTTTAAAGCCTCTGCCTTTGGCTCAGGTCATGATCCCAGAGTCCTGGGATCGAGCCCCACATCGGGCTCTCTGCTTAGCAGGAAGCCTGCTTCCTCCTCTCTCTCTCTCTCTCTGCCTGCCTCTCTGCCTACTTGTGATCTCTGTCTGTCGAATAAATAAATAAAATCTTTAAAAAAAAAAGCACAATTTGCATTCTACATCAGGAATTTGGTGATAGTATGGAAAGATGCAAAGGGATTAGTGAAGTCATTATGGCAGTTACATTGATAAAATGTGATGATATACACTCATTTAAATAATACAGAGAATACTACTATTTGAAGTAAAAACACTGAACTTATACTGTTCATGAAAGTTGTCAAGTACTAATTCTGGCTCAAGATGACTAATTAAATATGTTGACTGCTCTTTCCAAAATGAAAACAAAACAAAAATCATAACACTGAAAGCAACACCAATGCCACTAGCAAAAAATGAGGAGATTTTACATCCAGAAAAAAAATAAATAAAGCTGCTCAAATACACTAAAGAAAAGAACACTAGTCTGCTGTTCCCTGCCCTTCTTTTCCTTGCTAAAACACTGGAACTAGGGACCGTATAATCAAAACCTGCACTCGAAGACATTCCCAAGTGAGCTAAGAAGTACTGTGTTCTTCTTTCCCTATACAGTAGTCCCACCTAATCATTCCAAGACCCTCAGAAGAAGCCTGACATGGCAGATATTACTAAACCCAATATATACTATGGTTTTTTTCCTATACATGTATACCTATGATAAAGTTTATTTTATACAAGAGGTGCAGTAAGAAACAACATTAACATACTAAAATAGAACGATTATAATTATACACTATAATAATAAAGATTATATGTGAATGTGGTCTCTCTCAAAATATCTTACTCTACTATATTCACCCTATTTCTTTTAATGATGTGAAATGATAAAATAGCTATGTGATGAGATGGTGTGAGGTATATAACATAGATATTATGACTTAGCATTTGACTATTATTGACCATCACCTGGCAGCACATCAGAAAGAGGACCATCTGCTTCTGGGCTGCAGTTAATTATAGGCAACTGAAACCATAGAAAAGGCAGGACGACTGTATTGTTTAAATTACAGATCTAACAAGTCAAAAACTGCAATACATAAGATAAAAATCAAACAGCAAGAAGGAAAGGCCATGAACTCCACAAAGTCTTAACTCTCAAAACAAAAGAATACACCAGAAAACAAGAGAAAATTCTAAAATAATTATAATCAGTGATTAATTTTCTCCAAGACTTTTGAGTGGCTGTCATACCCAGAAATGGAAAAGTCTTTCCAGAAGCAGAAAAACTGCAGGTTTTGGAAACTAAAGATATGATTATTGAAATTAGGACAGTAACACTACTTTCAAAATGTCCTGAAAATAATAATTAATACAGCTGAACTTTAAAAATAGGGGCACCTGGGTGGCTCAGTGGGTTTAAGCCTCCGCCTTCAGCTCAGGTCATGATCCCAGGGTCCTGGGATGGAGCCCCACCACATCCGGCTCTCTGCTCAGCAGGGAGCCTGCTTCCCCCTCTTTCTCTGCCTGCCTCTCTGCCTACTTGTGTTCTCTCTCTGTGTCAAATAAATAAGCAAAAATCTTTAAAAAAATAAAAAAAAATGAGTAGGGAAAGTAAAGGTCAAACTAAGGAATTTTCTAAGAATACAGAATAAGAGGGGTGCCTGGGTGGCTCAGTCCTTAAGCGTCTGCCTTTGGCTCAGGTCACGATCCCAGGGCCTGGGATTGTGCCCCACATCGAGCCCCATATCAGGCTCTTGGATCTGTAGGAAGCCTGCTTCTCCCACTCCCACTCCTCCTGCTTGTGTTCCCTCTTTTGCTGTGTTTCTCTCTGTCAACTAAATAAACAAAATCTTAAAAAAAAAAAAATACAGAATAAAGAACCCAGAAATTGAAGTATGAAATAAGTGTTGATAAACAGACACAGAGCCTAAAATTCCAACACACGTACTTTAGTAGTTCTTAAAAAAAAAGAAAGCACGAGTGATAGAAGATAAAAAATTAAATAGTAATGCAAGAAGAAAATAATCATGTGCTACAGAAAGACCCATAAACACTATTAAATATCATATATGAATCTTGCTAAAATATACTCATTTTGGTTCACGCAGGTGAAATTTCTTGGTTGCAAAGATAAAGAGAAAATGCATGAAGCATGTACCTTCTTTACTAAATATTCATATAGATAAAACTATTCTTATAGAATAAAAGAGTAAAATCATAACCTATGATTAGTGACATTTAAGATAGTATTGTTTTACATTCTTAATGTATTAAAGTTTCACTTACAATCAAATGTGCCCATTATGAAGTCTTATAACTTGATGAATGTAGCCTATTTAACTTCTACCTTAAAAATGTTCCATCTCATTGGAACATTTCCTCATGTTCCTTTTTAGTTGGACCCTTCGCTATCTCTAATCACAGACAGACACCCCACTGATCTGTTTTCTGTCTCTAAAGGTCAGTTTACCTTCTAGAATTCCATATGAATTGATCAAAAATATACACTCTTCTGTGGATTAATTGTTTCAGTCGATATTGTATTTTTTTAAATACATCATTACAGTAGCATATATCAGTATTCAATTTTTATTTTTTTTAAAAATACTCTATTGACTATACTGCAGTTTGTTTATCCATGTACCCATTGATGGATATTTGATTTCCTCCCAATTTCGAGGTTTTATAAATAAATTGATTGGGCTGCTAGAAAAAATCAATATGCAGGACAATTTCTAGACAAATACTTTAATTTGTCTTAGAAATTCATTTCTCTTAAGAGTAGAATTGTTGGGGTGCCTAGGTGGCTCAGTTGTTAAACGTGTGCCTTCAGCTCAGGTCAGGATAACAGGGTCCTGGGATAGAGCCCCACGTTGGGCTCCCTGCTCAGTGGGGAGCCTGCTTCTCCTTCTCCCACTCCCCCTGCTTGTGTTCCCTCTCTTGCTGTTTCAAATAAATAAAATCTTAAAAAAAAAAAAAGAGTAAAGTTCGTGAGTCATATGGTAAGTTCGTGTTAGTTTAATATAAGTAACTACCAAAATGTTTTGCAAAAAAATGTATGAGTCCCAGTTGCTCCATAGTCTCATCAACATTTGCAATCATCACTGTTTTTTATTTACTTATTTTATTTTTTAAAAGATTTTATTTATTTGTCAGAGAGAGAGAGAGCAAGTGAGCACAGGCAGAGTGGCAGGTGGAGGCAGAGGGAGAAGCATGCTCCTCGCCAAGCAAGGAGCAGGATGTGGGACTTGATTCCAGTATGCTGGGATCATGACCCAAGCCACTGCTTAACGAACTGAGCCACCCAGGCGTCCTTTTTTTCTTTTTTTTTAAATAAATTGTAGGGCATCTAGTAAGTATGTAGAAGTATTTTATTTTATTTTTTTTTTATTATTATTTTTTTTTTAGTATGTAGAAGTATTTTAGAGACAAATTTGCATTTCCCTGAAGACTAATGATGTTAATTATTTTTTATGTTTTTAATGGCTTTTTTAATCTTTTATGAGGTTTATGTATAAACCTTTATCCATTTTTAATTGGGTCATGTGTCATTTTCTTATTGAGTTGTATGATTTTTTTCTTATATTTGAGTGAAACTTTTAAATATATGGATATGTAATAAATATAAAGTTAAAATGAATATAAATATAAAATAAATTTTAGTATGATATTGGATATGTAATAAATATTAAATATATAATATATGAAGGTATGAAATATGAAACATACATGCATTTTCATATTAAGGGTATCTTTCAAGCCAAATGTTTCTTAAGTTCGCTCAGCTCAATGTAACATCCTTTTCTCTTATGATTAGTTTTTCGGTATCCTCTGTTCATGAAATCCCTGCTTATTGTAAAGTCACATAAATTCTTTCTTATGTGATCTTTATTGTTGGCTTTATGCTTAGGTGCACACTCCATTTTAAGGTAATGTTTGTGTATGGTGTGAAACATGAGTTGAGGTTTATTTTTTTATATCAGGATCTAGATATCCCATCAACTTTTTTAAAAATGATTACCTTTTCATATTTAATTCCCTTGTTAATTTTGTCAAAAATCAGTTGGGAATATCGTGGGAACCCTCTTCTGCACTTTTTTTTGTTCCATTGTTCAATATGTCTATGATTATAGCACTGTCAAATTGTATTGACAATTGCATTGTTAGAGAAAGCCTTAAAATCATGTAGTTCAGCCCTGCTTGGTCTTTCCGAATTGTTTTGGTTATCCTTTGCTATTTGTATTGACACCTAAGTTTTAGAATCAGACTGTCAATGTGCATTAAAATAACTGATCTATGGATCAATTTAAGAACTAACACCTTAGCAGCATTTAATCTTGCAATTCATGATCATGGACTATCACTCAATATATTGGTATATTCTTTATTTCCTCTAACAATGTTTTGTATTTTTTTCCAAGAGTTCTTATACATATTGTGCTAAATTTTTCCCAAATATTTCATGACATTGTAAATATTTTTTTCATTCAACTTTTTATTTAAGGTATAATTAGCATACAGTATTATATTAGTTTCAGGTATATAATCTAATGATTCAACAATTCTATACATTACTCAGTGCTCATCAATGTAAGTGTACTCATAATCTCCTTTATCTATTTCCCCCATATCCCTACCCACCTCTCCTCTAGCAACTATTAGTGTGTTCTCCATATTTAAGAGTCTTTTGGGGGGCACCTGGGTCCCTGTTTGGCAGAAGGCCTGCTTCTCCCTCTCCCACTGCTTGTGTTCCCTCTCTCGCTGTCATTTTCTCACTGTCAAATAAATGGGTAAGTAAATCTTAATAAAAGGGGAGTGGGTTTGTCTGTCTTTTTTTTCTTTGTTTTTTTGTTTCTTAAATTTCACATATGAGTGAAATCCTATGGTATTTGTCTTTCTCTGACTGACCTTTCACTTAACAGTATACCCTCTAGGTCCACCCATGTTGCAAATAGTTAGAGCTCATTCTTTTTTATGGCTGAGTAATATTCCATTACATATATACCAAATCTTCTTAATCCATTTATCTATGTATGGACACTTGTGTTACTTCCATATCTTGGCTGTTGTAAATAATGCTGTGATAACATGCTACAAATAATATTTTTAAGTTTCATCATTCAATTGTTCATTTTTAGTGTTATAATAAATATTTATAAGTAAAAATATATATAGTACAATAATATAAATGGAATTGACTTTTGTGTATTGATATTTATTATGCAACATTGCTAAATTTACTTAATAGCTCTAAGTAGTTTATCTGTAGATCCATTAGGATATCTATGCTCAAGATCATGTTCTTTAACTCTTTTACTTTGTTTTCAATATGCATATATTTTATGTAATTGCCTTATTGAACTGTCCAGGGTTTCAAGATTAAATTACAAGGTTGAATAAAAGTGGAAAGAAAAATCATACTGCTTTGCTCCTTATGTTACAGAGAAATCATTTCATTTTTCACCACTAAGTATTTGGTTAACTATAGGTTTTTGTAGATGAACTTTAGCAGATTTTATTTTTAATTTGCTGAGAGATTTTAATCACAAAAGAATACTGACTTTCAATGTTTCTTCTACATATGTATGAAGATTATTATACATTTTTCTTTATTCTGTTAGTATTGTAATTCATTGATATAATTATGTTCAAGGATTTCTCTTATTCTTTTATTATGTGAAATGTCTATGGTAAAATCCCTCTCTACATTCCTAATATTAATTTTGGCGTTTTCTTTTTTTCTTAATTAGCTTAGCTAGAATTTTACAAATTTTAATGATCTTTTAAAATAAACGGTTTTTATGTTCACTCATCTTCTCTATTGTTTGACCATTTTGTCTTCCATTAACTCCTCCTATCAGTTTATTTCCTACATTGAGTTTGAGTTTTACTTGATTCTTAAGGAAATAATTTAAATGGATTTCTCTTATTTAACATATTTAAGCTGTACATTTTCTTCTTAGTACTACCTTACATCACCTTATCAATGCATTAATTTTGATGGCGGTTGTTTCATTAACATTTCATTCAAATGTCTGAATAGAAAATTCAAATCAAAGAATACATTGAGACTTTTGAGCAAACAGAAAAAGACATAGCTGCTTGAAAGAAAAGATAGGAACATAAGACTCAGACCCTAAAATTCCAATATGAATTCTACTAAGTTTCTAAATGGAATAATAAGTGAAATGGAGGTAGAAAATAAAGAAGTAATTGTTGCAATATTTAGTGTACAGGTGAATAACTGCATTAAAAAAAAGGAAGGAAAGCAAGCCAGCATCTATCACAATTATATTCCATATGTGATGAAATGAAATTCTAGGTCAGGGATAGGGCTATGAGGGTATTAAAAAGATTGACAGTGAGTCTTTTGAAAGTAAAACAGAATTATGCTCTTGCCTGTTTTATACCTTCAATGTTTATCTTTATTTACTTATACTGTTATCCCTATATTCCTCAGCATTCATTATCAAATGGTAGAAATTTCTTAACATTCTAACATTTCTTAACATGTATTTCTTCTTTGAGAATAACCTCTAAAAATTATTTTAATATTTTTGTCTGAAAATACATCCTTTAGAACAGTTTCTATTTAAAGTGAGTTCTGAGCACATGGAATCCCTGAGACAATTTCTCAACTGTTTTATGGCATTTTCGTGGCTTTCTTACTATGAAATTATTCACACTGATAGTACAAAACCAATGATGGGGATACCTTGACAAAAATCAAGACATTGTCCCCAAGTTGTTCTAGAAGCCATTGTATTCTTTACTACAATATACCACAGTAAATATTAAATGCCAGATTCACTTTAAAATGTTTTTGATAGGGGCACCTGGGTGGCTCAGTGGGTTAAGCCTCTGCCTTCAGCTGTGGTCATGGTCCCAGGGTCCTGGGATCGAACCCCAAGTTGGGCTCCCTGCTCAGCGGGGAGGCGGCTTCCCCCTCTCCCTCTGCCCGCCTCTCTGCCTACTTGTGTTCTCTGTCTGTCAAATAAATAAATAAAATCTTTTAAAAAAAATAAATAAAAATAAAATGTTTTTGATGGGGCGCCTGGGTGGCTCAGTGGGTTAAAGCCTCTGCCTTTGGCTCAGGTCATGATCCCAGGGTCCTGTGAGTGAGCCCCACATCCGGCTCTCTGCTCAGCAGGGAGTCTGCTTCCCTTCCTCTCTGCCTACTTGTGATCTCTATCAAGTAAGTAAATAAAATCTTAATAAAAAATAAATAAAATGTTTCTGATAAAGCATGAAATTATTAGCCCCAATTTTCTCTTGAAACTACAAATATTATAACAATATGATTAACATAAAGCATTAACCAACAAGTATAAAGAGAACATAAGAGGATAAAACAGCAATTAAACTATGAGATTTTAAAAACAGACTTGTAGAAAGTCCTTAGAAAACAATTTTTTAAAATTTTTTTGAAGATTTTATTTATTTATTTGACAGAGAGGGATCATAAGTAGGCAGAGAGGCAGGCAGAGAGAGAGGGAAACAGGCTCCCTGCTGAGCAGAGAGCCAGATGTGGGACTTGATCCCAGGACCCTGAGATCATGACCTGAGCTGAAGGCAGAGGCTTTAACCCACTGAGCCACCCACGCGCCCTAGAAAACAATTTTTCAAGCTTTCTTTCTCTTTCATGGCTTTAAGAGTTTCTTAAACTCTTAAGGGATCTTAAACTCTTAAACTGAAGGAACCTACTCAGTATTTCAAAAAATGTTCTTCAATTTTTTATTTGTGTGATGTTTTCTCATGATTAGAATGGAATTATTTATTTTGAGCAAGATCTCTAGAGGCAATGTACTTTTCTCAGTGAGTATATACATGACATTGGTATGTTTTTTCTTTGGTGATGTCAAATTTGATCACTTGGTTAAGGTGGTATCTGTGAGATATATCTATAATGTTATTTTCTTTCTGTATTTAATAATTATCTTGTGAGAATATTCTTAGATAATTATATAAATATCTTGTTACTCCTCATGCTTTTGCTAACTAGTTCAATGATAGATTTTGCCCACAACAATTATCATTGTGATATTTGCCTAATGACAGTTTTCAATTTTTAGTTATTTCTATATTTATTAATTAGAATTTTATTGTGAAGACAAGCTGTTCCTGTTCCACAATTTAGTTATTGATTGACTCAATTTGTTAATATCAGTTTAAGTTTAGGGTTACTTTATTCTCTAGGTTCAGTTTCAATTCTATCATTATTTATTTTGTTGCTAAAATTGTCCCAGGTTTGGTTATTTGGATTTGGTATCCTTAAACATGCTGCTATCATTTTTTAAATTATTTTTTATTTTTTATTAAGATTTTATTTATTTATTTGACAAAGATCACAAGTAGGCAGAGAGGCAGGCAGAGAGAGAAAGGAAGAAGCAGGCTTCCTGCTGAGCAGAGAGCCCGATGTGGGGTTCAGTCACAGGACTCTGGGATCATGACCGGAGCCAAAGGCAGAGGCTTTAAACCCACTGAGCCACCCAGGCACCCCAAGCTGCTATCATTTTTGTGGAACACACCATTACTTGCTGGCACTGTAAGATATTTTAATCTCATCATGTGATTCATTGACTTAGCCCTGGAGACAAGACTTTTTCTCCAAAGAATACTCATTGTTTCTTTGAGAATGGCATTAGGCACTGTGTGTATTCATTGCTACTGGCTTTTCTTGCCCCTCATCGGACAGAACTAGGAAACATGCATGTATAATACATTAACACATGTATATATATACATCAACATTAATCATATATATACATCAACATTAACACATGCATATATATACATCAACATTAACATTAATCTCTCAATCTGTAGATACAGACAGAGATACAGATAGAGCATGAATTTCTATGAATACCTCCAATTATATCCCAAAACCATGAGTTTCATTCTAGCATTCCCCCCTTTCTCTATTTGTTACTTTTTCTGTAACATGACTCTCATTATCTGCAATAACTTCATCTATTTCTCCAATCCTAATTTACACATAAACTAGTTTTAGAATTATTAGCCCATATCCCATGTAAAATATGTTGAATAGGTAGATAATACTTTCATAGTTATTTTTGTTTTTATCCATAGTGTTTATACTCAAAATACTACTTGCCAACCTTTCTTAGGCTACTTCTTTTCTTCTCCACTCCCTGCAGTGTGTATGGTATCGATTTGTAGTACATTAGGTCCATTTACTATTGTTTACAGTCCGTTTTAGGTTCCCACCATATCCTGGTTGATTTTATAATAAATAATAAATAAATAATTTCTTTATAAATAATATTTATAAATATTTATTCATAAATAATAAATAAATAAATTATTTGGGGGAGTATGTGAAATATTAACATGTTTCTAAGAAGCAGAGCTATATAAAAAAGGATAGTCAAATAAATCTCTATTCTCATTCCTGATGCACTGCACTCATTCCTTTAGTCTTTCCACTCCATTCCACCTCATGCTGTAGATAACCAATCTCATCCTTTGCTGGTTTTACCTTTCCTGTATTCTGCTCTTTTATTTCTTAATCCCCGCCCCCATTTTTTGTCACATGAGAAGGACAGCATTACATAGATATCCTTGCTTTTAATGCTGTAATAATACAACCTGGAAATCACTTCACATCAGTTCATAGAGATCTTCTTCATTCCTTACTACAGTTGCATAGTCCATTATGTGGGCGTGTCATAGTTTAAGATTTATATATTTATTTTAGAGAGAGAAAGAATGGGGGGGAGGGAGGGAGAGGGAGACAGAATCTCCAGCAGACTCTGCTAAGTGCAGAACTGACACCAAGTTGTGGGAAGAGCGGCTTGGTCTCACCACCCTGAAATCATAACCTAAGCTGAAATCAAGAGTCAGACTTAATTGATTGAGCCACACAGGCACCCCTGTGTCATAGTTTATTAAAACACAATCCAATACGTGAACATTTAAGTTTTTTTTTTTAATTATTTGAAATGCCCCCAAAGAACGCTACAGTGATTAAGTTTCACTGAGATGCTTATGTTCATACTGTGGGAGATATAACATCATGGCAGATTTGCAGAGGTAGAATTGCTCTGTTAGGAATAAACTCACAAGTAAGCTTCTTATCTATTACCAAATCCCACTTGAGTGGTTTATACTGCCTTGTATTCTAACAACCAACATATAAAAGTCTATTACCCCAACAAAATGTGTTGTCATATTTTTAAATTTTTCACTTATTTTGTAGGTAAGAGAGGGTATTTCACTACTTTGATATGCAATTCTCTGAGTGACTTTAAAATTTTTTTCATGTTATCACTTATACATATTTCATTGAAATGTATTTTCATGTGTTTTACTTATTTTCATCTGTTTTTTGATCCTTTGTTCTCTAGTTTCTAAGAGTTCTTTATATGTTAATATTATTAGTCCTCTTTCTGTGCCATATGTTGCAAATTTTCTTTCTCAATCTATCAGATGTCTTTTGCCATTATTTGATAGTTTTGCTGTTGTAGTTTTGCCATGCATATTTTTGTGTCATCACATTTATCAGTTATTCTCAAAATCTTCGGATTTAAGTCACACATCAGCATTCACCCATGTTTTCTTCAAATAGTATGGATTCATTTTTTTCACATTTAGTTCCCCAATAAATTCATAATTAATTCTTGTGCACGGTGTGAAGCACAAAACTAATTTCATCTTTTTTTTTTTTTCCAAATAGCTACCCAGTTGACACAGTAACATTTACTACAAAGCCCATTTTGTCTCAGTGATTTGAGTTGTTAACTTCACCATATGCTAAATTTCCGTATGTACTGTGAACTACATCTTTTCTGTTTTTTTATACATATATTAGTAACTTTAGTAGGAATATTGTTATATTACTATTATTTTAAAATCACTTATATATGTAATATATAATACATAATATATATCCATATATTATATAACCTGTATTTCCTTAAAAATGGAAGTAATTTTTTAAAGCCAGGCCAACCAACCAACAAAAGCCAGACAGCAACTGTTTTTCTAAGCTAAGATAAGGATATATTAAAACAGTGTTAAGAATATATTAACAATGAGGATGTATGGGTGTCTCAGTTGGTTAAGTGGCTGCCTTCAGCTTAGGTCAGGATCCCTGGGTCCTGAGACTGAGTCTGGCATAGAGCTCCTGGCTCTGCAGGGAGCCTGTTTCTCCCTCTGCCTGCCTCTTCCCCTGCTTGTGTGAGCTCTAGCTCTGACAAATAAATAAAATATTTAAAAAATATATATGTGTTAAGAATGGACTTCCTTCTGTACTTTTTTTTTCAAATGTCTACCTGTTTCTAAGCTGAAAGAGTGATGTGTATTCATTTTCAAAAGATATTTTCTCTTGTTTACATGATATCATTATTTAGAGCAACAGCAGCTGGTCTTACTGTGCTCACCTGTGCTAAAATTCTGAGCATATGGCAACTTGAACTGCAAGATTTATTTTTTAGACTGGAGCACAATGCACATAAATGGACCTTTTGGAAAATAATAGAGCATAACGCTCTCACTTCATTAGATTCAGTGGGACCAAATTATGTTTCTACCGCCATCCAACATGAAGGATTAAGGCCATGTCCACACATGCAAACTAAAGGAATTAAGTAAACATCTAGATAATTTAAATAAAAAAGGAATGTTGCTTTAAACTAAAGAATATTCTAGGAGGGCTTTTGGTAAAATCTACAGGTAACTGTCTTAGTTCTATTTGATTTAGTACTTACAGCCATTAACTCATAGAATACTTTTGTGAAGTTGATTAATTTTATAGGTTAATCTTCAATACTGTTTTATTTATTTTGTTTTTATTATTTTTGGATTTGTTGCTGGTATTTATATGAATTAAAATACACTGTATTTACTGAAATATATTCGGGAGGGTAACATTAAAATTTACTTAGGCGTTTTATAAATTAAAATAACTCTGTCATTTCCAAGCTTAAATGAGCTGAGAGTAGCAAGTAAAATTTCAAAATCTCCTCAGTCTTTGGAAACATACAACTCAAATAGGTCAGATAAAAGTTACACACACAGAAAAAAGGTTTACAACTATTTTAAAGTCATGCATAATTAAGTCCTTTATTCCTAAGAAACAGTATGTGATTAATATTTGATTTTCAGAGAAGTGATATATTTATAAATTAAATAGAAATTTATATTTTGGCTTAGAGACATGTTGCATAAATTCAGAAATTAGACTGGAGGTAGTCAAGCTTTAGAAAGTCAAAATTGGGATAGATGTATAAGAATATGAAAATGGTACTGTTCATCCCAGTTATATTACTGCATTTGAAATACAGAAAACATCCCTTTAAAAAGGCAACACTGACCCTTTGAAAATAAAATATGCTCACATATCTCCTGCCAACATAATATATTCTGCTATGTTAAAATTAATTTGTTGCAGCTAAATAGCTTTTGATGTTTTTATTGCCATCAGATATGCTCTTCCATCACTATCATTTTATACTAATCAAGGATATGTATTATTTTACCATGCATTATGTTTTGAGCAAAGAATAGATAAAAGGAAAATAGATTGTACTCAGTTTGAGAAGCATTAGTATTTAAGAGGAGAGCATTTTGCTTATAATCAATAGAGTTAGCTTGAGGGGGGAAAAAAACAATGGCTGACAAAATCAACTTCACTAGCACTTAAAGAGGTTGAAACAGGGGTGCCTGGGTGGCTTAGTGGGTTAAAGCCTCTGCCTTTGGCTTGGGTCATGATCCCAGGGTCCTGGAATCAAGCCCTGCATTGGGCTCTCTGCTCAGCGGGGAGCCTGCTTCCCCATCTCTCTCTGCCTGCCTCTCTGCCTACTTGTGATCTCTGTCTGTCAAATAAATAAATAAAATCTTAAAAAAAAAAAAAAGAGGTTTAAACAGTTGACAAGATCTACTTGTTACTGCTGAAGCAAAGGAAAAGAGAGATACTTGAAGCCTCGCACTTCTGCTGGATTAGAGTCAACCAGGTGAATGCATAGAGAAACAAGCTGATAGTCCAATGGAACCAACGTGTTTCAGTTGATGTCAAAATCAAAGTTCTCACTGGTTTAAAATGTACAAGAATGCTCAAAGGCTGTGGTATCAGTTATCAATTGCTACAGATAAAAATTACCCCCCCCCCTTTAGGTACTTAGAACAACAAGAAACCCTTCTCATTACAGTTAGTTCCTCTGGGACAGGAATTCCATTAGAGCTTAGCTGGGTGGTTCTGGCATAGGTTTTCTTCTGAGGTTGATCAAAAGATAAAATATTTAAAATTTTAAGAGTTTCATTGAGCAAAAAATCTATTAGAATTGGGCAATACCCAAACTAACAAAAAGGAGGTCTAAGTAGCTGTACAAAATGACAAAGTTACACTGGCAGAAGGGAGCAAGGGCAGGAAGTGATAATAGGCAAACAAGTGGGTTGGTTGTAGCAAGGTTACTTTCCTTTAGGGAATGGCAGAGGGTTATCAGGTAGATGACCTAAGTGACACTGATCAGGGGATTCCTGATTTTCTGGTTTAAGATGTCGTTCCCAGGAAAGACAAAATTGTGATCAAGTCTGGGTTTGGTGATGTGGGACTTAACATAAGGAACTCCATTTTGATTATGGACCTGTTGTCTGGTTTTTAACAGGTTGTTGTCAAGATAGAGAGAGACCTGGACTACATTCCTTGAAAGCTTGATTTGGGCTGAAGAATCCACTTCCAAAATGGTTTACTAAAATGCCTGGTAAACTGAAGCTGGCTATTCTGGAGAAACATTAGTTATTGCCATGAGGCCCTTTCTGCTGCAGTGTTTTCACCCTATAACTGCTGAGAGAGTGGTCCACAAGAGAGCAAGGCAGAAGCCACAAGGGCTATTTTGAGCTTGCCTCAGAAATCTACTTTCATTTCTTCAATATTCCACTAGTTACACAGGTGAGAACTATCCAAAGTGGGGAGGACTACACAGTGCTGTGAACAGTGGGAGAGGAGGAGCAATGGGGTGTCTTGGAAGTTGCCTGCCTTAGGTTGGGTCTTTAAGAAATGTCATTATAGGGGCACCTGGGAGGCTCAGTGAGTTAAGCCTCAGCCTTCGGTTCAGGTCATGATCTCAGGATCCTGGGATGGAGCCCCTCATCGGGTTCTCTGCTCTGCGGGAAGCCTGCTTTCCCCTACTCTCTCTGCCTGCCTCTCTGCCTACTTGTGATCTCTCTGTGTCAAATAAATAAATTCTTAAAAAAAATCTTTACTAAAAAAAAAAGAAAAAAAGAAATTTCATTATAAAATCTCTCTATTCATCATGGGGGGAAAAAAAATCCAAAACACAAACTTGTCATTATTGTTTTAATTAAATATAGATAATCACTGAGGATATGCCCTTAATATGGCATGTCTTCTGAAATATTAATATGGTAACAAACAATAAAAATTAATTTGCAAGAGAGCCTGGGTGGCTCTGTTGGTTAAGTGACTGCCTTCGGCTCAGGTCATGATCCCGGAGTCCTGGGATCAAGTCCCACATCAGACTCCTAGCTCCATGGGGATTCTGCTTCTTCCTCTGACTTTCTCCCTTCTCATGCTTTCTCATGCTCTCTCTCACTCTCTCTCAAATAAATAAATTAATTTGTAAGATTTCTTCTTCCATTATTTGTATGTTTAGGAGTTTATAGATTATTAAAATATACAGCTCTATGAATAAAAATACGGCCCACTTAAATACATATACAATGCCTCTATACCATGGGTGCCCTGTTCGATTAGAACTTGTATGAAGGCAAGTTATTTGTCTTTTTCAATGCACTGCCAACAGCATCTACGTAGTGCTATACAGAGGGTATGTCATAAATGTTAGTTAAATTATATTAAAATTTTAGGACACAATTCCTCAGAACAAATACATTAACATTCATGCTGATATTGCTAAGATGTATTGGTATTTGATAGCATGCCTCCACAGCTATAAATACAAAAATATCTCAATGCCTGGATTCTATTGTTTCAACACTGATTTGGAGGTAGGTAAGTCTTAATCTAAGCAAATTATGGAGTAGGCATAATTATTCTTCATTGCACTGATTTTTTTCCAACTCCTGGTTCATTTTTCCTTTCATGGTAATCTCTCTTTAGTTGGGCTTAGAATTCATCTAAGGTGAAGGATTGTTTTGCCCAGAGTCTTCCTAATATCAAGCACTGTGTCTTTCATCAAAGTCTGAAAGGATCTGACAGATCTATTTTGTGAGCTTTTGCATTCTCAGGGGGCTCTTTTTTTCTTCCCCAGGGGTGATTTTTCCTCTTCAGATACCCAGTGTTCCCTTTTCTTTAGCTACCTCTTTTGAACACAGAGAAACACTGTCACTCTATCTGTCATGTTCACTTGTTAATTGATGGATTTTCTTTGAAATAAAATAGTTGCTGCCAATGTATTACCTAAACCAGACAGTGCACTTCAAATGTTTCATCTCTGAACGGTAAGTCTGATAGAATCCTTTTAAGCGTTCCTGACAGCCAGAGGAAGGTATTAAAAAGGGTTCTTCCAAGGTATTTCAAACCAATAGACACACACCAAGAAACAGCTAAGCTTGGGCTTCAGAAAGACCATCCGGCCACCACAGCAGCCAAAAGGCCCCAATTACAACGTCTTTAAATGTGAGGACATTTCCTACCCTGTCTACCTCACATAGATGTGTCTTGGAAAAGCCACTTCATACAGACTTTCTCATGCTTTTCACAACTTTTTGTTTTGCTAGTTAAGCTGGGGGTACCTTGCATTCCTCCTCTGGACTAAGATCATTCTTTTCCATGATTTTTAAATATTCTTCTACCTCCTTCTAAAGTGCTGATGCATATTTTTCTTCTTTTCTTGATTGATTCTACTTCTGGTGTTGAAGCTTTGATAATAAAACATGTTGCAGGGATGTGATGCATCTTCTTTATTAATAGATGCTATTGTACCATGTAAATTATGAAAATGAATTATAAATATACAATGCTTGCTAATTAATCAGAGAAATTGTTTAGGACTGGATGTTCTTTTTCCCTATAAAAATAGCAAACAAGGGACACGTGGGTGGCTCAGTCAGTTAAGCATCTGCCTTCGGCTCAGGTCCACTACTGGGGTCCTGGGCTCAAGCCCCACATGGGGGCTTCTCCCTCTCCCTCCCTCCTCCCCTTGCTCATGCTCATTCTCTCTCTCAAATACATAAATAAAATCTTTATAAAATAATAAATATATAAATAACAAACATGATAAAATGGGAATTACTGTATTGTATAATGAATATAATAATGCTAAAGAGATTAGAAGATAACATTTTATAGCTGGATTTAGATTCAAATGAGGTGTAAGGAGTAGACCCAGATACTTGCCAAGGACATACAGCTCAAAGTTAGAGCATTAGGACTTGAAATACCACAAGTCACTGCTGATCAGATCCTCAGCAATTTTCAGAGTATCTAAGATTTCACATGGGAAATTGGTGAGTGAGAATTCCTGAACTGAGCATTTACACATGTAGGGAGAAGGGCCAGAAAGAGAAACGAGCCAGTGGGGCTAGACTTCAGCTATTGCTGCCTTAAGAGGCCCAGACATATCTATCAAGCAACACTAGGAAGGTATACTACAGGTCAAGCTTTGTTCTAGCGTCCTATCCTCTCAGAGTTTACAGTCTAATAGAAATAGAACCCAGAGACATCATCAGTCATAATAGCCCCTGACATTATAACATAGGGAAAGAAATAAGAAATAAATAAGTGAAAGAAGAGAAATAAGAAAGAAGAAAGAAAAAGAAATAACAAAGTATTTTTAGAAGCATTTGAAGAGAAATTTATGTTTATACACACTAAATTATCAAAGCATCAGAAGCAAAGGCATCCAAAAAGGGAAGTATATCAAAAATATCGAGTGCTCTGCCATGTTTTAAGATGAATATGATAAAATAACCAATGTCTGTTTTCTACTTCAATATAAAAAAAGTGGCACTCTTACAAGTGATCATTTTCACATATTAAAGTATAAAATCCAGATCAATGGTTTGGTGTAACTGGCAAGGAACTGACTATGTTGACTGCTGCTACACATATTTGTCTCCTAATTTACATCTATCAGAGTGTTGTAAGCAGTCCCCCAACACCAGGTAGCTCTTAATACCATTTCCAAGGCTGGTATTTCCTTCCTATCATACAGTGCATGCTGTGTGCCTATCATCTGTTTGGATGTTGTTCATCAGGGCAGGGGACAGTGAGAATTTCATATCTGGATTCTTGTTTTTTATTCAGAAGTGAGGACAATCATGAACTAACACTCTCTTCAATGTCGGGGGAGGGAGCAGAAAGAAGGAAAAATAGAGAATAGAACAATATTGCCAAGTTAACTTGCTGTTCAAACTTTGTGCTGTTCAATGGATTAGTTACCAACCACATGTGTATATTGGACACTTAAGAGGACTAGTGAGGATAAGAACCTGAATTTTTTATTTTATTTAATTTTCATCAATTTTTATTCAAACACCTAATACAGCTATCATTTTACCTTACTGGGCTGTGCAGTCCTAGAGACATTAAATAAATAAAAACACGGATCCCATACATGTGGTCTATGGATGTCTAAGGCTTTTTTTTTTTCTTTTTTTTTTTGTCTGTCTGTCTCCCTGATAACCTTTTACAGGACCCACAAGATCAAAACTACCTTCTATAAAATTACTAAGAGGTTCTTTGCTTTTTTACTTCCATGCTGTCACAGTGGCATTTTTCAGAGGCTACAAGACATATGGTGTTCAACAGACTGAATGCAGCAATAGATTTGAAAATCCAACTGTCTTTTCTTAAGCCAAACATAAAAAAAAAAGAAAAGAAAAAAATGCAAAATAAAGCCAGTTTTGGTTTTTTTGTTTTTGTTTTGCTGTTGTTTTTAGAGTGAGAAAGAGAGCCCGTAAGTGTGGAAGTGAGGGAGTAAGAGAATCTTAAGCAGGCTCCATGCCCAGCACAGAGGCTGACGCAAGGCTCGATCTCACAACCCTGAGCTCATAACTGGAGCCAAAATGAAGAGTCAGACACTTATCCAACTAAGCCACCCAGTGCCCCAATAATGCCAGTTTCTATATTTTTGAAAAGTAAAGTTATATTTTATAAAGCACCTGTTGACATACACATTCATGTAATGTTAATGGATACATATTTTAAATTATCAGTTTTAATTTCTAATATGGTAAGTATCAATAGATGTTAACTCACGTAAACAAATCTCTTTGGGGTCCACAACAATTTTGAAGAGTATCTTCCGACCCAAAATTTGAGGATTGCTGAAGTAAGCAGCCCAGTAATTTCACTGCCTATTTTGAGAGGAAATTTCCTTGCAAGTCTAACAAAGGTTTGAGAATCTTTTGCATTGGCTGATCCTTTGAGGATGATTGGAAGTAGTCCAAAGCACTTCTAAATGTTTCCCACAGCAATCAATAATATCTCCTCTTGGGTCAGACTCTATCTTTGAGAGGAGCACTTTTCCTACAGCAGCCCTGCTACTCTGGAGGATTTCAAGTATAGAGAGTATGCAATTATTTTTTAATACCAGTAAATAATCCAACATCAGATATCTAGTTTTAATGAACAAAAATTAATGCATATTAATTTCAGAGATCTATAGACAGATCTGCATCATATGTAGACAGAACACCATGATGCGCAATATTCCACACTGAAGAGTTCTAGTACAACTAGAACTATTTGCTGACCATGTGCCACCACCACAGGCCAGAAAAACCACACCCTATTTAATGACAGCCTCCCGTCTCTCCCCAAGGATCCAAAGTCATTATGCAAGGAATATTCTTTGAATCAGCACCAATTGCTTTAACTGCACCTTTATGAGGTTCCAAATTACTTCATAAAATACTCCATTAAATAAATTAAATGTTCGACTCTTCCTGAGAAGAACTGTGCTTAGAGCTCATGTTACCTTCTTAAAGGCCCAATTTTTTGCTTTCCACCCCTGTCTACCACTTTGAATACTCCCACTGAGCTCTATGCTCAGGAGGGGTTTAGGGTTATAAAACACACAAGCTCTTATTGATACATCTTATCCCGTGGAGGGGCCTCTAGACATCAACTTTACCAAAACAAAACTGCCCTTAGATGTGCACAAGAGAGGCAGTTATCCTGGGCTTTGTAGTAAAGAAAGTTCCATTTTGGACATCCTGTAACCAACCCTCAACCCCCATTACCATGGGAAAAAGAGTCGCAAGGTCAAGGGATGTATCCAGCTTGAGAACAAACTCCCCACATGCAGACCATGTATACCAAAGGTCTCAGAATTATTTGCACAAATGATCTGAACCTTGTTTCAGGACCTATTCTGGCCTCTCCCCTGGATCTTTCTTCCCAAAAAGATGTATGCGTATCCGTAGTTCCAAGCAATTGCCAAAGGATCAGAAGTTTATAAAGTTTGAATATAGAGCTTAGGTGTTTAGCGCAAGTATCCATAAAAATACACAAGGGGCCCTTCCTGGTATAATATGGAACTAGATTTGGGAGTAGAAGGGGGCAGGGTGCCATTCTAGCACAGAACAAAAAGCCTAATTTGTATTTTGCTTGATTGGCAACGTTTAATATCAATCCATTATTATTTGGGCCTCTAGTCATAGTCTTGCCATGAGCCACAGAAATGTTAGGAGTGGCCTGAGCTTTACCTTTCTTCTTTGGGAGACACTGTGATTCTGCCATTCACAGTAGTTCAGATCTATTCACCAGATAAGGAGTCAGTGATCTGAGAAATGTGGACAATAGAGTTTCAACATCCATAGACTTCATGTATGAAAAATAATGACTAAAATTTTAGTTCTCTAAAGAGACAACATATTGTTATCCTTAGGATATGGAAATATTGGATGCCAGAGACTTATTATCAATTCACTTAGAAAAGGTACCTTACCCTGAAACTAATAGTACATTATATGTTAACTAACTTAAATTTACATAAAAATAAAAAAATAAAAAGACCTCATACACATACTTCTTATATGTATTTTTGAAAGGCTTTGAATAAAAACAAAACAAAACAAAAAACTAAAGTTGCAGATAGGTCAATAAACAATTCTCCTGTCAATCAACAAATGGAAGTGTTTTATTTTTTCCTAAATTCTTAGATAAAGTTCCTCTTCTAGGGCGCCTGGGTGGCTCAGTGGGTTAAGCCGCTGCCTTCGGCTCAGGTCATGATCTCAGGGTCCTGGGATCGAGTCCCGCATCGGGCTCTCTGCTCAGCAGGGAGCCTGCTTCCTCCTCTCTCTCTCTGCCTGCCTCTCTGCCTACTTGTGATCTCTGTCTGTCAAATAAATAAATAAAATCTTTAAAAAAATAAAAAAATAAAAATAAAGTTCCTCTTCTAAGCCTTCTGATTTGACACATCAGAGTATATAAGCTTCTGGCTGGCTGGCAGCTATATACAAATGCACGTTGATTTATCTAATGTCTCTTCATTCTCTTAACTCTCGCAGGTGCAGAGAATGAAGATAGAGAAGTTGTTTGCTTTTATGTTTATATAGTTGGGAAATTTTATATATATATATATATATATTTCCCAAATTTTATATAGATATGTGTATGTATGTATATATATATATACATACATATTTGGGAAATAATTGGGATATAATTGGGAAATAATTATTTTCACATATTTCAGAGGAAGATAGTCAACTATATAGTACATTAAGTGTCAGTTTCATTCCTGCCTTCTCTAGATGACCAGAACCCTAATGTGGTGTTTCTTTCTCTACTTCAATGTCCCTACTTCCTTCCAAACAAAATTATATTATTTAAATACACCAGCACCTCCAAAAAAAATCTCAAATTTACCTCTCCTAGTTTTCATTCAGTCAGTATTTATTGACTGCTCTCAGTTATACAATGTCAAGGGAATTGGAGCTACAACAACAAACAAAACAATGCCTCTTCTATCATGTGGCTTAGATTCTAGTTTGTGCATAATATGTGGAAAGGGCAGGGAAAATTATGGCAGTAAACATACAATATGCCAATGAGTATTAAGTGTTTCAGAAGAAGGAGAGCAGATTAAGAAGGGAACAGAAGAGCAAGTATTACTGCTTTGTTTTATAAAGGGTTGTCAGGGAAGAATTACCAATAAAGCATTACTTGAACACAGATAAAGGAAGTGAGAGAGAAAGTCAAGTGTATAATTGGGATAAGAGTGTTCTAGGCAGAAGAAGTAGCAAAAAATAAAGGGGGGGTGGGACGAATGTGCCTACCATGTTCTAAAAAGAACAAGGTCACAAATGTGTAGCTACAGTAGAAAGAATGAAATGGAATGTCAAAATAAGGTGAGAAATTTGGAGGGAAGAAAGTTCACATTAGAACTTTTACTCTGAGCCACTGTAGAGGTTTACAAAGAGGAGCGAATGATGTGATTTAAAATGATCGTTCTAGATTCTGCTTTATGGGTAGAATTTGGGTTTGTAGCAATTAAGATAGACTAAGTTATGGTACCCTGATAAATACCATAGAAGCAAATTATTTGCAACCATAAAAGTAATTCTTATTTGTTCTATATCTACACTGTTGGTCAGAAAGAGGATTATGTTTATTGGAGTTACTCAGAAACCCCAACCAATGGACTTGTTTTCATAACCAAGGTATAACAACAAAGGCATGACAAACCATATATGGTCCTTCACGCCTTTGCTACTGTGTGCGACTACCACTTCTGCTCATATTTCACTGGACCATGCAAATCTTATAACCCTGACAGCTTGAATTTGGTAAAGAATTTCAACAAAAATTTTTCCAAAGCAGAACAGACATATTTTAACATTCTGACCAACCAACATGCTTCCCTTATGGTCACAAGTATTTAGTGTGCTCCCTTCCCCATATGCAAAATATCTTCAAACCCTCCCCAAGAGAGTTCAAGAATTCTGTCCAATAATATCATCAGATTTAAAAGCACAAAATCCAGTAAGTATATTTATGAAAGTCTGGATGTGCCACTTCTTGTTGTAAAGACCTAGAAATTAAAAAATAATAATAACCTACACAAAAAAGCTCTCTGATATACCTCTCTATCTTACTCCAATGGATTCACAGAAGAGGAATGGAATGACTGAAATAAATATTCCTGGTAAGAAATGGGAACAATGGACATGGGGAGAAGCACCTATAAGTCACTGAAACATAGAAATTCTGCATTACCACTGAGGGGCCACTGAGAGAATTATGTACCTGAGAAAAGTTCTCAAAAAGGTCCTAGACTCTGACCTCAATACCTTTTCCTCACTGCAAAGATCTGTAGAGGATATAAGAAAATGTAGTCCACTCAAACCTGAACAGCTTGCTAAGCCTTCTTTACCACCAAAAGATTTGGGGGCCAGGGACTATTTTAAGTCTTAATTGTCATGGTTTCACAAGCTGGTAGGGTTTTTGACAGTACAATTATGGCAAAGCTATAGTCCTCTTGTTCCTAATGTTTTCAGTCATCTTCATGTGGCGAGTAATCTTACTTACAATTCTTTTGGAGAAGTGCCCTGCTCTCTGGACTTTATTGTGGGTATAAACTTAAATATCCTGTGAGAGGTCCAACCCTGATATTCTTTCTCTAGACCTTCTGGTTCAACAACAAGATTTACAAGATGAAGAATAAATTCATTCAGAGACTTTTATGTATGTCTGATGGCCATTCTTTCGTTTTGGCCCTTACTGCTGCTAGGCTGAATTTTAGTCTTTGTTTTTTAAGGGCCTTAACAGTTTATTTTTACTATACAGAATTGGAAGTCAGTTGTATCTTTATTCTGCCAAGCCCCACATTTCTGAACCCTCTTTCATCTCTCATTCTTTCTTGCAAACCAACCGATTCTTTTATCTTTTTTCCTATTGTAACATGTCAAAATGAAGTTAAAAGTAAGAAACTAGTTGTTTGCTTATTCTCTTGTGTAAAGCTACAAGTCAGTGGATACAATATTTGTTTTCCATGTGACCACAGGTTAGAATTTTACCACTATATAACATGAATCACCACCCATCTGGCCTCCAATAGTATTTCCGTGACACCTACCATCCATTGCCATAACCAATGACAAATATTTTGGGGTTTTGTTCTTGCTCTGGCATCTCCTGGAATGTTTTATCAGTAAGGACAGGCAAAATTAAACTGGTTGCCAACCTGAAAGTCTCAGTGACTTAAAGCAACAAAATTGATTTTTCTCTTATCCTACGTATCTACCCATAGTCTGCAAGGTTGTAGGGCTTAATGGGAACTCTAATGAATGGATTATATCCATTCCATCAATCACACTGGCTCTTAATGCTACTGCCCAGAAAGGATACATATAAATTCTTACACATTTCATTGGCCAATCAAGTCACACGACTGAAATAGGAGTTTAAGTGGGGGAGAAAAGTAGATTTCTATTATATGGCCACTGTGAGAAAAATGACATTAGCAAAAGGTCCTAATGAATACCACTGTGGATAGGGATGCAACAAGGAAGAACATGTAGAAAGGTACTGGAATAACTCAGGCATAAGATGGATTGGGCAGATGTTGTAGTAAGAAGTCATCCAAGTTTCAGTGCATGTTGAAGAAAGATCTAATAGTTTATTATTAATTAATAGTATTAATGGAATGAGGTATAAGAGAAAACTAAGGAATCAAGAATCAATCTAAAGTTTTGACCAGAACAAATACAAGAGAGGTGTCACATATATGAAGAAGATATAGAAGGAGCCATTTTGGAAGGTAATATGAAAACTTCAGTTTTGTACATGTTAATTTTGAGAACCATACTCTGCATTTGGCTCTGCACAGGTGACGGTATTCAAAGAGAGTTCCCTTCGTCTATGATGGCTATCTGGTTACATCTACTCTTTAAATCTGAAACTGAAGCCATTCATGCTGCAGGCAGTCTCCTGCACCTTGGGCTTGTAATGATGCAGCGATCACTCTCAGTCTGTGTTTTCAGTGTTCTTTTACCCACATATATTCTAATTTTACAAGATTTATTATGTATTCCTACATTCAGTGACCCATAATACCTGCCAGACTAGAAGCTAATGGCATTAATTAAAAGTTCTTTATTATGCTCTCTTCAGAAAAATTGATCTTGGAGAAGGCAATCATTCTACAGCACTCCCAAAAGTTCTGGGTTATTTTTACTCTATTAAGCACTATTTCTTTTTTAAGCAGATCATGCATGTCTCACTTATAAAGATAGAAAAATACTCCTATCTTGCAACTACCCTTTAAAAAAACAGAGGCTCAGGAATTATTAAAGTTGAATCTGCTTTAAATGTCTCAGAAACTGGGTCCAGTCCTTCCTGATACTTTTCACAGGGCTCTTTCAGCAAGTATGCAATAACATTACCCATCCTATCAGCAACAATAGGATGCAACTTGAAAAACAAATTTTATTTGACCTCAAATAGAACATTTACTCAATTCATGCCTTTCAATGCTGGACACACCTTTGCAGAAGTAGCAATATTAGGTAGCCTCCAGTCTCTTTGGCAAAAGCCCAATTTCAGAACACAGTCCCCCAGGTTATTGGAATCTGTTTGTGGTCAGTATAAAGGACTATAACTTTGTGAATTATGGCCCAAGTCATAGATCAAGCTCCACTCCAATGGCTAATAGTGGTGTTAACTTGTTATTCACTATCCAGTAGTTCTTGGCATTAATTACCCATAGTTCTTGTTCATGCATCTTTACTGAGACTTCACCAGCCTTAAGAAATCCTGAAACTTCTGACACAGCTCAGACTCAGTGTTTGGCCTCATTTCCTGGACTTCTACTTGCTTTAGTCTGGAGACTTTGTCAATTTCCCAATACTATTGCTCTGTTGATATTCATATTTTTTTTCTTTTTTTTTACAATAAGAAGGCATTTCTTGGTTGGGTGGATTCCAGAGTACTCATTCATTCTATTTATACTAGAAGAAAATGGTCAACACTGGTGGTAACTTCCTGACTCCAACTTGAAACTCATAATTTTCTGATACCTACTGTCTTTATACCAAGACTGCAATTACTTCACATCATCTCTTAATGTCTAACTCTCTCCTATGCATGAAGATGCAAATGTGGGTCACAGACCTTACCACAGCCATACAATCTTATCCTTTTGTTTTATTTTGTGCCATTGTTTTTTCCTTCTCCTACACTTCGATTTGAGTAAGATTAGGCCTTTTATGTGTTGAAGTTGGTCCTGGACTGCTTCTGTAATCACAATGTTTGATCTTTGATTTTGTATCATGTATTTCCAGTACAGACCACAATACTGCCCCCCACCAAAAAAACAAAACAAAACAAACAAACAAACAAACAAAAACTAATCTCATAAAACTCTAAGTTCTTTTATCCTTTCTCTGCTGGGTGTGGAAAAACTTATGCTTCCATAGAAATTTCTGTCCTGCAGAAAACTTGTTCTAAATTCAGCAACCGGTCAAACACAGACACAAAACCCTTCCTAACTTTCACCCCATGCTCCAACTTCAAGAATCTATATCTGCATTATCCAGCTGTGTATCTCAATCTCTAAGGCATTTGATTCTTTTCATCTTACCCCAAGAGTGCTCAGTGTGTAGTCCGAATTTCTCCTTCCCAGGCACACATCTTAGCCACCTGAAAAATGTCTGAACTTTTTGTCACATTGTAATCTATCACTCAGAGATTTTTCTTTCCCCAGGAAACAACAACTAAAAGAACAAAACAAACGAGCATTCATTTTATATTTCATGTTAGATAAAAGAGTACATGAATCACCTTGTAGATGCACTATTTCTTCAAAATTCCTGCATATTAGCTCATTTCTGACACTACAAATGTAAGTTCCTGCACTATACTTGAAACATGCATGTTTGACATTACATCCTCAAATGGGCCCACTGGAGATGACTGCCATCTTCCATAGAAAGGGATGTCCACTGCAACTGCTACTTGTCTGACCTTCTCCCCTGAGCCCTACTCATTGACAGTTTAGAAGCTCTCCCTGATTGACACTAAAAGTAAACAGTAATTCTAGCAAGGCAGAAAATACCACAGTTCAGGAAGCAAAGACAGTAAATCCTTGCCAGTGGCCTTGCCAGTTCTATCCTAAGCTTTTAGGATATCCTAAAAGCTTGGGATAGAACTATACACAATTTACTACTAAGCAACTGTCAACACGTAAACTCCAAAGGATGTTTTAATAATAATAATAGGTACATATATGGTGACATTGTGTGACAGAACTACTGAAGTATTTTATATTTCTTAGCTCATTTAATCTTAGTAACATCTTATGCATTCAATACTATTATCTACATAGGTGTAGAGTAGGAAACTGGAGGAAAAGAGAGATTTGGTGATCTGCCCAGTATCACACAGCTGAGAAGTAATACAAACAAGATTCCAAAAAGGCACATGTATTTTCTACGAAGTTTTTATATAATTCAGATGAGGCTCCCCCTCCCACATTCCTCAAACAGCATCAGGGAAATCAGTCTACTCACGTCCCCTCCCTCCTATGCCATTCTACTGCTTAACCTTACTCCAAATTCTAGAGTCCCTGCTTGCAGGCAATTTATTTCATCTAGTTTTTATTTGATGTTTGTTTCTTTGATGGAGGTATAAAGTTTGACTTCAATCAAATTTGAACATCATTTTTTTTTGCTATTATTTACAACTTCTTTTCACTATCTTACTAAAATCCACTGAACACAGGAAGTGGCAGGTGTGGGTTGAAGGAACCCCTAACTGACCCAAAAAATGTTTCATTATTTGTATGTATTTATGTGTATCAAGCAGTCAGTCCAAAGTCACATGGAAAACAAGTGGTGAAGTGAAGCTTTGACTTCAGGTGGCATGACCTCCCCTCTGTGCAGTTAACTCTGGTAGTTACTACTTCTCACATCATCACCATTTTATGAAAATATAATTTACCATATGGTGGCCACTATGAGCATGGTTCCTAGGAAACTACCATATAGTAATCAATAAATTTTTGTTATTATAATGTTAAGGGTGAGTTTATTTTTGGTTGGCTTAAAAATATTTCATATTGGGTGGCTGGGTGATGGACACTGGGAAGGGCATGTGCTATGGTGAGTGTTGTGAATTGTGTAAGACTGACGAATCACAGACCTGTACCCCTGACACAAATAATATATTACATGTTAATTTTTAAAAAAATACTGTACCTATTTCTCTGGGGGGGGGGTTGTTGTTGTTGTTTTGTTTGTTTGTTTGTTTGTTTTTTGCATGTCTTCTGCTGTTCTCCAAGTTTCCTTCACACTAACAGGTAAATATGATTTTTAAAGGAAATTCTATCATGCATTATCCAACTTATTTGAGCAATTTTTAATGGTTACCCTGTGTCCTAAAGATAAAGTCCAAGCTTCTTAATACCTGGCTTCTCCTAACTTCAACTTCATTTATCACCAGTCTCCTTAACCCAGAATGCTGAGCCATGTCCCACCTCCCTTACCCATTATTCCTCAAAGCTGACTCCTACCTTCCTTCCTTGAATTATGCTCAAATGGCATGACCCCTGGCCCTGCCTCCCATGTAGCCAAGACTGAGTGAAGACCCTTATTCTGTGCACTCTGCAATGTATGGGGAAGGTGCTTAATATTTCCCTTGCAGCATGTATAATACCATACAATAATCTGCTTATTTGTTGAGATTTCCACAAGCTTATTTCTTTCTCTGAGGCCAGGTGTATGTCCACTCTGTTTAGTATCAATAAAAGGCCTGACACATGTTAATGACCCAAAATATTTTTGTAGAATAAATCAACATATAAAAAACAATTTAATGAATAACATTAAAATCAGGTCTATGGAAGAAGAATAATGCTAATTTTGGAGCTACAACTTTTTTTTTTTTTTTTTTTTTTGTCATTTTCCAAGCTAGATAGTCAATTACTCATATATAGCACTGAAGTACAAGGAGGGTACTGCAACTCAGGAGACAAATTCACAATTACCACCAGTGGTAAGTAAGCAGAGTAGACAGGATGTTGACAGGCAAGGCTAAGAGAAAAGCAATTTATCCTGGAACCAAAAGTTTTAAGACAGATTGTCTATAATAGAGACAGAAATAGAAAGGTGAGTACGGCGGGGGCAGGACAGAAGGAAAGGAAATGAGGGGGAGGAAAGAAAAAAGGAAAAGCAGGAACGATGAGAAGAAAGCAGAAAGGGAGGGCAGGAAGGGAGAGGCACAGAGAAATTAAAAAGGAAGCTCTATAGATACAATGGAAGGCAGATACCTGTATCTGGGAAGGTAAGGTAATGTATTAGCCTGAAAGAAATAATAACTAGGATGATCATTTTAGAAAAGAAGTTGTTCTACAACAGAACCTTGTCAATCTATATATTTCTTCTCTTGTTAGGGTCTCTGAGGCTGAACAAAAATTAACACTAAAATGTCTCACCCCTCTTCTCAAAAACAGTGCAAGTAATTAATTGAACCCACAAAATACTTTATATGTTCCATGCATGAAACAGTGAATAAGAAGGATACAGTCTCTTCCTTGACTGTATTTATAGTTCAGCCAGGGAGTGGGAGATATGAATTATTTATAATGCTCCAGGCATTGTGCTGTGTCCTATGCATGCTTTTTTTTTTTCATTTAATTCTTAAAATAACCCTATAATGAGGGGGCTATTACTATACCCATTTTAAAGATGAGGAATATGAGGCTTAGAGGTGACATTCTCAACCCTTACTATCCATTAGGATCACTAAAGGAGCTCTGTGAGACAAGAACCCAAAACCTAAGGTTATGATTTATTTGACCCATAATGTGTGCTAGAGATGAATATAACTGACCCTTGAACAACCAAGGATTAGGTGCACCAACCCCCTGTGTAGTCAAAAATCCATTTGTAACTTTTGATTTCCCCCAAACTTTACTAATAGCTGACTATTGACTGGAAACTTTCCCAATAACATGAAGTCAATTAACAGCCATTTTGAATGTTATATATATTACACACTGTATTCTTACAGCAAAGTAAGCTGGAGAAATGTTATAATTTTAAAGAAGAGAAAAATACATTTATAGCACCATACTGTATTTACTGAAATAAATCTGCATATAAGTGGACCTATGCAGTTCAAACTTGTTGTTCAAGGTCAACTGTCTGTCGGGTATTTACCCTAAAGATACAAATGTAGTGGTCCAAAGGGGCACATGCACCCGAATGTTTATAGCAGCAATGTCCACAATAGCCAAACTATGGAAAGAACCTAGATGTCCATCCACAGATGAATGGATCAAGAAGATGTGGTATATATACACAATGGAATACTATGCAGCCATCAAAAGAAATGAAATCTTGCCATTTGCGACAACATGGATGGAACTAGAGCGTATCATGCTTAGCGAAATAAGTCAAGCAGAGAAAGACAACTATCATATGATCTCCCTGATATGAGGAAGTGGTAATGCAACAGGGAGGCTTATGTGGGTAGGAGAAGAATAAATGAAACAAGATGGGATTGGGAGGGAGACAAACCATAAGTGACTCTTAATCTCACAAAACAAACTGAGGGTTGCTGGGGGGAGGGGGTTTGGGAGAAGGGGGTGGGATTATGGACATTGGGGAGGGTATGTGCTTTGGTGAGTGCTGTGAAGTGTGTAAACCTGGTGATTCACAGACCTGTACCCCTGGGGATAAAAATATATGTTTATAAAAAATAAAAAGTTAAAAAAAAAAAAAAAAAAAAAAGGTCAACTGTCCGTATTTTTTAAACTTTCAGTAATTCTAGTATACACACAATTTTGAAAACTTTTGGCTCTGGATAAGTTTACCCAATTTTTTTTACTCATAAGTATTAATCTGGGACTCAAGACCCAAGTCTTTCTGATACCACAGCTGGAACCCTCAAACCCTTGCTATGTACTTATGTTAATATCAAAAGATATCAAGAATAGTGCACTGTAGGTTGTTCATTGAAACACATGCCTCCTAATAGTCTAAAGATCTATGATGACTAGAAAAAAATATGCATCCAGAGAATGGTATTCAGAAAAAGATATGTTAGATATAAGGATGATATATTTCTTCTGGTTTCTATGAAGAGGCTGGAAAGAAATTTAGGCTCACATTGTCCCACAGTAACATCTCCTTCATGGTGAAAAAATCCCCGACACAAGAGACACTTTATGGTCTCTACCCCATTCTCATCCAACTGGAGATCATAACTGAATACACTCAATGCTCCCCTTCATTCCTGAATGTTAAGTGAAAATTTCCAAAGGATAAATTTCCAAGTGGTTTTCAAGAAATCCATGACTGGAATATATTACAGCAATCTAATGGTAATACAATAAATGTTCCAAAGTAATATTTAAAAGTAAATAATTCCAATCTCTTTAGAGGAACATATTTTAAAATTTCAAGAAACAAGGCTATTTCTGTTACATAAAATAAAAGAATAAAGTGGAGCTTAATGACACCTTACAGAAGCAAACCAGCAAAAGAGAATAGCATCCATTTTAAACAATGTCATTTCTCCTCTTATTCTCTTCCATGTTTAAATTTGGCAAAGGTTTTGGTTGAACCTCATTTTCTCATTAACCATGATATCAATAAATCTTTAGTAACTAACAGAAATTAGCAAGTCAAGTTAGTCAACTGGAAGACTTGCAAAAATTCACTCATTTACTTCCTTCACTAAGGGAAGACGAATTCATTTTTTGTCTGAAATTTGAGACAGAACGGCCATGTTGTTTGAGAGATGGTTAAAGACTTATATTTAGTTTATTTAATTTTTAATATTTCCCCTCAATCTTAAATTCATTTTCTCCCCAAATTCCACCTTGCTTTCCATAATAACAAAAGAAATGTCAATAAAGTCCAATGATTCTTTTAATTATTGTCTAATTTTTAGCATAGAGTTGATTCTTGAACAACACAACTTTAAGCTGTACAGGTCCACTTACACTTTTTCAATATAGTACTGTGAATGTATTTTCTCTTCCTTATGATTTTTTTAAATCTTAAATCTTAAAACTATCTTTTCTCTACATTACTTTAAGAATGTAATACATATAACATACAATATATGTATAAATCAACTAGTGTTATTGGTAAAGCTTCTGGTCAACACTATGACATCATTGTTAACTTCTGAAGGAGTCAAATTTATATATGGATTTTCATAAGCACACAGGGTCAACAACCATAACCCTCAAGTTGTTCAAGGGTCAAGGGTATATCATATTACTCTTAAATGGATTACTAATAAGTAAGAAATTGTCTTACTTTTATGAATTTACTTTACATTTTAGAATAATATTTTGAAGATTATTACTCACCTATGGAGGATTGGACATACAATGGATCTTCTATTCTACACTATACCACAGTAAATGAGATAAAGCAGGAAAATCAAGTATAAAATCATAGAAATAAAGAGAATAGGAGAGAAGGTAACCAAGTCAAGGGATTCCAAGAGCTTTGGAAGATTGAAAGGAGGTAGAAGAATATGATGAACTTTATTAGAAGGGAAAAATCTAATAATTAAATCCTTAAAAGGGAAAAGTCTCAAAGAAAAAAATATTCATGGGACTCTGGACTTAAATTTTCCAGAATAAAGATGTAGGGCACAGGCTGAAATTAGGGTGGTTGGTTAATAGTCTGTATACAGAGAGGATGGACACCATGGTTCCAGCATCTTGCCCTTGTGCTGAAGAACACATCCCAGCAAATGTAATTCTTATTCTCAATAGAAATTAAAGAGGCTTTTGAAAACAGAACAAAGGAAAAAGCAGAAAGTATAAGTGAGACACGAGGCTGAAAAGAGGGATTAACTGAAAGTAACAGTGACCAAGTTCTGTTTACTACAGAGGACTGCTGTTCGCAGAACGTTGGGTTTCAGGCAAACATCGACTAGAAACAGGTCCAGATGATCGGTATGCATTTTCTGTCATCTCATGCCGACCCACACTTAAAAGGATCACACTTTTATTTTAAATCTCTGTGACTGCTATCTTGAGATTCTTAATTTTTAACAAGGAGCTCTGCATTTCCAGATTGCATTGGGTATCACAAATTTTGCAGGGCTGACCAGATAAATATTTGTTGGAGAAGAAGAATGACTAAAGAGAAAAGACCTCCAGCTATTGGGAAACTTTACTACAAATGCTAAGAGTCTAATTATTTCTTTCATACTTCACTCTTATATATGAACAGATACCTAAAAATCAGCAGCGATTTGAGAAAGCTTATTACATGAAAGAAAGAGAAAAAAACACAAAGCAAAATATAAAAATGAATCCAGAGAAAAAAGAATTCAGGGAAAAGAGAAAGACATCCTCATGCAAAGAAACTGTAATGAATAACTATGAAAGCTGTAATATTGCATAAAGTAAGAACATGATAATGTAACAATGAATATTCAGCAAAACTAATGAGTTCTTACAAGTTAAAATATTATAACTGGAATGATCAATTCAATAAAAGCACGGAAAATAAATGTGGAAAAAAATAAGAAGTTAAAATAGAATGATGAAACAATGAAACGTAGGGAGATAAGATTAAAAAAATAAGAGGAATATTTCAACAAATCCAACAACTGATCTATAGCATAATTAACAGAGAAGGAGGAAATGAGAGAGAAGAGCATTTCAAAGGTATAATACAAACAAAATTTTCCACAACTAAAGCTCATGTGTATAAACACAAAGGCTTATTAAGTAGTAAAAGAAAAAAGATTCTAAGTCAAATTTTAGGAGACCAGTTAATTAATGTCATTGCTTTAAATAGTGGGGTTTTCAGAGACTGTACTATTAAAAGTCTATCAGAGAGCACAACAAACCCACAAACAAGTGAAGGGAACACTCTAAGTAAAGACAAAGTAGTAACAAAACTGAATAGTCAATGAATATCCGTGACTAAATATATAACACATGTGCACGGGAATATAGAATTTATGGAGGGGTAGAAGAACAACAATACTAAAGATAGCAACTGAAATTATATACACTACAGTTTTCAAGAAAAAGTCACATCTGTTATTTTGCTATTGAAAATGCAATAAAAATGTAAAGAGAAAAATAAGCTAATAATGTAACAATTGTTAAGGGAAGAGAGCCAAAGGCAGCCAACACTCTCCTTTTGTTTCAATTATCTGGGTGCTTCAAAACAAAGGACTTCTATAGGTTAGATTATTTGGATTATGTCTTCATATATACAAAGTTATCAAGAGAATATATAGTCATGTAGTCCCTTTATCAACTTAAATGACAAAGAAAAAGAAAATCCATTTAAAAGACATGAAAGTCCTCTAATATTTTGCTAAATTACTTACCTTCTTTTTAATATGAATCCTAAATCATTAATCTCCTCCAGTCTACAAAGGTCTTCAACATAATCTCCAGCCATTTCAACAGTATTTTGTGGTGTTCCCCCTCAAATACGGTATAAAACTGCTTCACTCTGTCACAGCAGTTGGGAAAGTCTTTGCCATATGATTTCTGTCATCCTCTATAGGCTTCATTTGCATGAATTAAACTGAATAAGACATTTTATATTTTTAAAAGTGAATTTAAACCAAATAAGCAGAGTGGAAAGAAATTCTTCTTTCTCCTCAATTTCCCATTTCATTCTCAGCTATGAAAAATCAGGTGGCCTGTTATGCACTTTGCTGTGTTCCAATTGAGGACATCAAGCTGTTCAGCAACATGTAAATGAAACTCCCCTTAGGATTGTGTTTTCCTGCTCTTGGTTCAAGAAGGATGACAATAAAAGTTCAATGTAAAGCCTTGTCACTGAAATGTCAGGAAATTCCTATTTTCCTTCCTCACAAACTTCTGGATATGTTCGAAACCAGAATAAATTTCACTTATAAGAAAATTATTAAAAATTCCAGCTGCAAAACTGAAGACAGAGAAAAATCCTGATGCCATTCAAAAATCAAGAAAAGTGAATTTAACTTCTTTTGTTTTAAAATTTTTCAAAATGATATTCTTAAAGTCCTCCTCATTAGTCACCTAATAAGAATCAAAGAAATAATGAAACAGGAGCTTAAACTTCTAGTAATAGAATGCACTTTCTATTTTTTTTTTAAGTTTTATTTATTTATTTATTTATTTGACAGAGAAAGAGGTCACAAGTAGGCACAGAGGCAGGCAGAGAGAGAGGGGGAAGCAGGCTTCCTGCTGAGCAGAGAGCCCGATGTGGTCCTTGATCCCCAGACCCTGAGATCATGACCAGAACCACCCAGGTACCCCTCACTTTCTATTAATAGCACCTGAAAACAATCTTTAATTTGTGATTTCTCATTTCAAAAGCTTTGTTCAAGGCTATAGACAGGAAAGAGAGGGAAGACAGAATGCCTAACCAGAATTCCTCTTTTCCTACCATACCTGTGCCAGCTAAATTCTCAAAGTGAAGGATGGACAAGAATAGAAAGCACCAGGGAACTTATCTACAACTGTATATTCTAATGGCCATTTAAGTCCCTCGGAGGTCTCTGGACAATAACATTATGAAGATTGGCAAGTGGTGTCTAGCCAGATCTGCTTTGTACAGTTTCAGAGCATTTCTGTGGCCACCCAAAATAGCAGAGGCAAGATGGACAATCAAGATCATGGAGGGGTTTCATGAATGTAACAGCCCACCACATGCAAAGTAGCACAGGTCATACAACAGAAGACTAACATGAATAGTACAGTGTCTTGAAATGAATTGTTCATTTCATTTGTCAACTTCTAGAGCACTAACTTTGCTATAAACAGATATAGTTATATCAATTTTCATAAGGTAGAATCAAGTATCATAAAATATTATTTTTACCATTTTACTAGTCACTGAAACATTTACATTAGGAATGTAAAATTGTTGATATATATGCATGACGTAAAAAGATGAGCAGTGTTTAAAAATTATTGTGCAATTATCCTTTTATTTTTTAACTTATATTGGGTAGATAATGGAAGCTATAACATGCCAGAAAACCACACCCATCACACACAAAAAAGTAAATACATAACATAGAGAAATATCACATACAGTAATTCATGCTCAAACCACAGTAGTTACTATCAGGAAAAAACAAAATAAAAATATATTGAAATAGAACAAACTATGAGTATACACATACATACACAAACTCCAAACTCTTCTGAAGGTATAAACATTGAGAATTCATGAAACAGGTATTAAACAAGTTCTTTTCTAAAAGGTATTGAGATGAATTGCTTAAATTCATTAATCAGTTAATGTCAAATACTATTCCACTCATAAAGAAGGAGCACTGAGTTTTTGAAAAAGCATACAGAACTGTCTTGATGTAATATCTTGGGAGAAATCTCATGAATCTCTTTTCTTTAATATTCTACTATATCCTAATATGGTATCACTTGTTCTGATTCGGGCCTACGACAGCTGTGATGTAGAGAATGAATGCTGCTATTTGTTTTTGTTCTTGTTTTTTATTTGAATTCCAGCATTGTTAACATACAGTGCTATATTAGTTTCATGTGTACAATATAGTGATTCAACACTTCTACACTGAATACTACTACTTATAATTGCAGGCAAATCATATAATTTATCTTAATCACTGATAAATGGAAATAGAGTAACTCCCAGTTACACATCATCTTTTTGAGGATGGAATGAAATATAAAAGATGAAAACACATTACCAAAAAACCTCCAATTACGAAGGTAATGGAGAAAAAAAAAACAACAACCATTGAGATTAAACTTGTTGTACCTTCCTGTGATATTCAAAAGTAAAATAGGAAGGTATCACTTACAAGTCTAACAATAGACTAGGAATTCGGAGGTAATCAACAAGACAGGTAGTCTCTACTATAATGTTTATCTTATTTTTAAAAGACTTGATCACTGCCTTCCATTAATGAGGAACAGGAAATATTCATGCTTGGAAAATTAATGAAAATTAATAGATAATAAATAGTACTTTAAAAGTATACATACATACATACTCGGAGAAAAAACTTAAGTTCAAGTTCAAATAATCAAATTAACCTTCACAAAGATATGCTAGTCCGGTACAATAGCTATCAACCTCAGCACATTTTATGTCCTGAATGTGGCTTCCATTACTAACCATAGTTACTCAAACTGGAATCCAATTTTTGGGGGGAGTGGGTTAAGATTTATTTATTTATTTATTTTTGAAAGGGGTGGGGAGGTGATGGGGAAGAGTGGGAGAGGGAGAGAGTCTTCAGCAGACTCCGTCCCTAGAGCAGAGCCTAACACCGGACTCAATCTCAGGACCATGAGATCACCACCTCAGTCGAAACCAGGAATAAGGCACTTAACTGACCATGCCCCCCAGGTGCCCCAAAAACCTTGAATTAAAAAAAAAAAAAAAACCTATTCCATACAGCTCATTTATATCTGAGTCTATAAAACTGGCAGCTACTGAGTGGTTCTATGTATCTACATGGGATGTGTCTCAAAAGTTTTTAATGAGTTTCTCATTTTATGTTACTTCACAAATGAAACCAAATAGAAACCAAAGCCGAATACGGGCAGATGGTATGAGTGCTGAGAAGCTAAGCAGCAGAGAAAACATTTCTTGAATTAATCAAGTTCTGTCAGAAGAAGTGGAAAATGTTTCATTTACTGCCAACTATGAGTTCATCCTTTGAGGTACTGACTCGGAAGTGTAACCTTCTGGCCAACAGTTATCTTCAATTTGCCTTTTGTCTGCCTTCAAATATATTATTAGTTATTATTCTTTTCCATATAAGAAATAATTAAACTGGGAGTCATATCATATTTGAAAGTATTGACTGTTATCAATACTTCTTCCTGATATATATTAATAGTCACCAAACTTCAATGTGCACAATTTCGTGCTCACTGAAAGCAATACATAAAGCTCTACTTTTACACAAAATCTGAATCTATTGACACTTAGCATAAACAAAAAAATGTAATCTGTAAAAATGTTACTGTTATAATTTATGCAAATATTTTCAGGAGTCGGTATATTATAAATCTTGATTCAGGAACATAAAATGACTCCCTTTTCTAACAATTTCCAGGTAAAATAGTCCATGAACATAAAAGAAAACTTTTGATCTACATTTGAAATCAGACATGCTAAATACATATTCCTCAGAATATGAAAATTTTCTATGCAGTCAGGAAAGATAAGGAAGATGTGGTGGTGACCTCCACATTTTTCCAGTTTCATGTTTCTAGCTACGCAAGGGAAATCCCCTGGTTGCTAACCTGTGCAGTCCCCATTATTACAGAAGATCCCTCTGTGAAAAATTACATGAAAAGTCAAACTCTACATAGTCCTTCTTTGACACAAAGATCTGTCTCCACTTGCTCTCAAGATCCTGTAGCTATCTGTTGGAAAGGAAGCTTGTCCTGGAGCAATCTTTGAAAAAAAGGTCCACCTAGTCAATTAAACTTCAGCCATATCTTATATCCCTATCCAGATAAATCTAATCTTAAAAGCTACCATAGGGGGATGCCTGGGTGGTTCAGTCAGTTAAGCGGCTGCTTTGGCTCAGGTCATGATCCCAAGGTCCTGGGATCGAGTTCTACATCAGGCTCCTTGCTTGGCAGAGAGCCTGCTTCTGCCTCCCTCTTCCTGCTACTCTGCTTGTGCTCTCTCTTTCTCTCTCTCTCTCTGTCAAATAAGTAAATAAAATCCTTAAAACAAAACAAACCAAAAAAGCTACCATAGAGGGGCACCTGGCTGATACAGTCAGTTAAGCATGCAACTCGGTTTCTGCCCAGGTCATGATCTCAGAGTCCTAGGATCAAGCCCTTGTCAGGCTGTGTGTTAAGTGTTCAGTGTGGAGTCTGCTTTAGATTCTCTCTCCCTCTCCCTCTGCCCCTCCCACTCGTGCTCTCTCTCCCTCTAAAATAAACAGGCAAATCTTGAAAAAAAAAAAAAAAAAAAAAAAAGCTAGCTTAGGAGAGTTTAGAAGCCTCTGGTTCTGAAATCATACCAAACTAGGTAGGGTAGAATTCCCAACTGACCTTGCATTGACTGTGTTACATAATCACTGTGGGTGTCCTTCCTCCATGTTCTTATCCCAAAGATAAGTACAATCATAAAATCCACCCAATAATATTATTACAATTGAAAAATGCATGTAAAGTGGTTAATGTAAGACACGTCTCAGGGTAGGGGCAACTGGGTGGCTCAGTGGGTTAAGCCTCTGCCTTTGGCTCAAGTCATGATCTCGGGGTCCTGGGATAGAGCCTGCATCAGGCTCTCTGCTCAGCAGGAAGCTGCTTCCCACAACCCTCCTCCCCACTGCCCCACCTGCCTCTCTGCCTACTTGTGATCTCTCCCTTTCTGTCAAAGAAATAAATAAAAAGCTTGGGAAAAAAATGAAAAAAGGATAATCTTATGTTCTAAAAGAAGACTGTTTACTAAAAGTTACAATATGCCTGCAATATGGCAATTCCTAAAAAAAAATACTGAATACCAAATATGTATAGTTATATATATTCACCACTTTAAAGTTTGATCAAATAGTAACTATTTTAAGTAACATTTAAAAAGTAACACGTGGGGTACCTGGATGACTCAGCTGGTTAAGCATCTGACTCTTGATTTTGGCTAAGGTCATGATCTCAGGGTCATGAGACTGAGCCCTGTGTTGGACTCCATGTTTGGTATGGACCCTTCTTAAGAATCTCTCTTTTGGGGTGGCAGTTGGTTAGGTTGTTATCTCAGAGTTGGGGGATCAAGCAGGCATTGAGCCCTGTATAGGCTCTGGGCTCAGAGAGGAGTCTCCTTAAAAGACTTTCTCCCTCTCTATCTACCCCTCTCCCTCCCCGTGCTTAATCCTTCATTCTCCTTCTCAAATAAACAAATAAATAAATCCTTTTTAAGCATTCTCTCTCTCCTTTTCCTCTATCCCCCACTAGCTTTTTCTAAGAAAAAAATAATAAATTAAAAAAATAAATAATTGACATGTATCATAAAATATATAAAATAGTATACTAATATAAATGAAAGATGAGGATGACCAATATATAATTCTATCACATTTTACTACTTAATGTTACAGACTAATATATGCCTACTAATATATACTATATATATTTATATATAGGTATATATATATATATATATATATATATATATATGTACACACCGATGCATACATATTAAAATATAGCAGTTTTGCCTGGTGGTGGGTATTATGGAGGGCACATATTGCATGGAGCACTGGGTGTGGTGCATAAACAATGAATTTTAGAACACTGAAAAGAAATAAAATAAAATAAAATAGAAAAAAAATAGTAGCAGTCTTTCCAATTTCATCAATACTACCATATGACAAAAAAAGAAGAAACACTGAAATTACAGTATCATATGTACTTGAGTATGCAGCTGTTGTATATTTTTATTATTGCTTGCCTATACTCTTGGGGAATTTCTCATGGTCTATCTTTTTTTAAATTATTTTTATTAACATATAATGTATTATGGTCTATCATTTTTAAGTGAGCAAATACTAATGATTGCTAACAGTGTAATTTCAGATAAATCATTTGAAAACTCTGGTCTTCATTTGCAAAGGAAGGAAAAAAATAATGACTTTTTCTTTACGTGGGATAATAAAGTGCTTGGTACACTGTTTAACACATGACAATGTTTATTGTCACCATCATCATCAACATCACCAGAAGTTCTGTGAAGGTGGAGATGGTGTTTCTTTAGCCTCTATAATTCACTGAAGGACCATTAGTGAGATTTTCTTGAAGATATCTGTAGTTAGCTATTTATTAAATTTTACTGTTTTATTCTGCTTCAGTTCCCACAGATTTTGCTCCTTTGACCTCCACATTTTAGGAAGTTTTAGCATACTAATGACACAGTTTTATTGAAAGACTTGTTATAAAAGTAATTTAGTTCATTTGAGAGGTTTCTCCTAATGCTTATAATATATTATAGAAACATTTATAGAATATATTATAGAAACACTGTAAGTCTATAATTGGTGCATTTGTTAGAGCAACCATAACAGAATGTCACAAAAGTGGCTTAATCAACAGAAATTTATTTTCTCACAGTTCTGGAGGACGTAAGTCTAAAATCAAGTTGTTAAATGGTTTGGTTTTTTCTGAGACCTCTCTCCTTGAATTGTACATGGCCATCGTCTACTTGTGTCCTCACATGATCTAACTCTCTGTCACTGTCTGTCTTAATTTCCTCTTTTGATAAGGACATCAGTCATATTGGAATAGGGTCCACCCCAGTGACCTCATTTTTAATTTACTACCTCTTTAAAGACGCTATACCCAAATACTACAAACAGGCTACAGTACTAGGGATTAGAACTTCAATATATAAATTTGGAAGGGATACTATTTAGCCCATAATAGTTATTTAATTTATGAAAACCACAGTTTAATTCCTTATAGTTAGATTTCATTCTATATTGTATGCTTTTTTCCCTTTCATAGGACTCAGTCCTTGCTTTAATCTTTTATAGCATCCCCAGGATGACATTCTTTTATCAATCATTACCAATTATTCTAAGACTAGTCATTCCTTTATAGAAATCTCTTTAATAGAAGTAAACTTGACTTTTCATTTTTTTTTTCTAGTAGAAACATACTTAATTTAATCACAAGCCAGTTTTTCTTCCTAAATGAAATCCATTGCAACTTTCAAAAAATCTTTTTTCAGAACGTGATAAACACCCTCAGACATCTTTAAGTTTCAAAATGATTGCCGAAGGTTGACATTTCCCGTGTCCCTATTATTTTCTATCTCATTAGATATGTTATTTATGACCAGAATTATTTGTATCCCAATCATAAGCTTAGATGCCTAGTTTTTTATTTTATATATATACTTTGTAAGAGCAAGTTCAAGAAGAGTATGTACTGAGGTATATCCTATTTATTTTATTCTGAAAAAACAACAGAGACTGGAAATGCATTATAAATATATTGGATTTATATTAAATTGGGTAAATGCAGTATCATTTAAGTTCTATTTTTATTGTTATAAAGAGACACAAAGTATATTAAGTAATGGGCAGGACTGACCAAAAGGAAAATGAACATGCAAACTGCTTGTGCAAGGTCTCCAATTCTCCGAGTGGGATTGTATATACAACTCTTCAATTTGTGTTTGTTATGTTTTATTTATAATATGTAAACACTCACAATGTTATGGTAATTTAATATATTTTAATTATGTCAAGCACCTCAAAATATGGAAATCATCCACAATTCTCCTTATTCCTGTAATGTACTCACTTGAGGAGTATGTATGTTGTTAAACATATAAGAGAAGCAGAAAGTCCAGTAAAATACTCAGAACATCACCCTAGGTTTCAGCGCTTGGGTTTCCGCTAACATTCCAAGAATAGAATGTTAGCCAGCTTCAGGAGGAATGAAAGCAATGCATTTATTTCAAAAATTGTTTCACACAAGCAATAGAAAATCTTAGTTTGGTATAATTATTACCCCTTTTCAAATACTGTAAGCCTTAAAATGTTTAAAAATCTATGATGAAATAGTAATTTAAAATAATTTTAAAATTGTTCTTTTTAAAAAAAATGGTTTAAGAGTTGCAGACTGTAGAATTGACAAAAAGCAGCATATTTAAACATTCATTTTTATCAGCTTCATTGCATGGATAAAGGTGCTGAAGCACATTCATTCAAACAACATGTAGTGTACATGAGCTATTAAATACCACCTCATTTCTAAGCATGTGTGGGTTTGGTTCCCACTTCTGCTTGTAGCCTACACTCTGCCTCCTCACTGATCCCAGCCAACCCCACCTTCAATTGTTAGGCTACAACCTATTTAAGATTCAGTTTGACACCACCTGGTATATTGTCTTATGAGGTAAAGTAACGAATTAACAGATTAATGGCTAAACAAAGAAAAAAATAAATTTAACCATGCATAGTGGACTGCATGCTTCACAGTTTCATATAAAATGGAATAAACAAGGCATTCTTTATCATCAAAATTTAGCATGATTTCATTAATTAACGAATTTCACAGTAAATGTTCTTTATCACCTACTATTGTTATATGTCATACACCATGTTATAAGTTGAGGAAATATTTTTGTTTATAATAAGAATAAAGGACAACTAGAGCAAACAAAAATTTGGTTCAAAATAAACTAGAAATTCAATACAAGGCACACTTTTTACTTATTAATATTGTATTAAAAGCTTATTATTCAATCAACCCCTCCTCAATTTTTCTTCATGTGGATTTAAGAAACTTTGACATCAAAAGACTTAGCATGATGGATTACACCAGCAAGAAATGATAGCTCTATGTAATGATCTATTGCCAGGCCATTAAAATTTCTGGGCCATTAAAAGTCTTTTATTGTAATATTTAACATTTATAAGAGAAGGATGCGGTATAATTTAAAGGTTAAATAAGAACAGCTCCAGTAATTATAGCAGTAATAAGATGATATCAGTATTTACCAAGTGCTTACTTAGAACAAAAAATGAGCTAATAAAAATATATATGAATTATCTCACTTGATAATAACCTAATGTCTCTTTTCATATTTAGAAATTAGTTAATTAATTAATTTTACAGTCACACACACACATATATAGAAAAACCATGTTCATTTTGCTTTCTGTTTACCATATTATCATTTTTTCCTTATATAAACTTTTCTCATAAAAGAAAAAAATAACATTTTAAACAGCTAAAATATTATATTTTCTAAATAAAATAAATACATTTTCTCTCTCTTACAATTAAACATTAATAACCTAGGATGCATAGAGGAATCTAATGGCTTTCAATAAAATCAGATTATTTCACTGAAAGCTTGAACTTTTAATTTTGATGGTGGATGAAAACAGCTAAGGGAAAAAATTCAGCAAAAAGTCTCCAAACTTAGATTTTCACTGCTAATGCCACTAACTGGAAAGAGTAACAATACAGTAACTTTATTCTTACATAATGATTACAGAAATATATCCAGGTACATATTATAAGAAAATGCTATGATTTGCATTACTTATTTTTATTTTTTATTTTTTAAAGATTTTACTTTTTTATTTGACAGAGACAGAGCACAAGCAGGCAGAGTGTTAGGCAGAGGGAGAGGGAGAAGCAGGCTCCCCACTGAGTGGGGACCACCCCCCCACCCCCCACCCCACCCCCCGGCCACCATGTGGAGGGGTCCATGGATCCCAGGACCCTGGGGGATCAGTACCTGAGCTGAAGACAGATGCTTAACCAATTGAGCCACCCAGGCACCCAATTTGCATTACTTTAAAAAGAAAAATCATTTAAGAACTAAATAGAGTTAAAACATCAATTCTATTTAAGGGAGAAGGAAAGAAGACCCAATCGTTTGCGAGAATGTGTACTATTTTTTTCCCCCTTCTGGAAAATTTTGCTCTATGTTAATCAATGTAGAAATGCTCATGAATGCATCTTGTTCATTCATTAAGTTTGTTCATTCAACAAGTTTTTATTGGTCAGGAAATATTTGCCAGATCCATGGCAAGAGATATATACTTTGCTGAACAAAATGGAACTGTCCCTACTCAAACAGCTGATTGTCTAGTAAGACTGGCTAGGCAGGAATCAAATGCCAAAATAAACAAAAAATTATAAATACAACAAGTGTTCTCAATGGGAGATACATGACGCAATGGAAAATATAAAATAGGGGAAAGTTATCTGGTCTGCATAGTTAGGCAAGGTTTCCTTAAGGAAGTGGTTTTTTAATTTCAATCCGCAGGCTGTGTTTTCCAGGCAAAAAGAGTGGTTACAGTTTTTCTCCCAAGAATAACTGGAATATGGAAAAGTTTATGATTCCAGGAACCTGATTATTAAAAAGAACACAATTAAGTACACCGTGTCTTAAGCAGAACAAAAAAAAGAAGGGATGACTAGATAAGCCAGAAGAGAAGAGAAGAGAAGAGAGTCACATATTAGGACCATGTAAGCTACATTAAACATGTAGAGTATTAAAAACAAAGGGAGGGGCACCTTGGTGGCTCAGTGGGTTGAAGCCTCTGCCTCCAGCTCAGGTCATGATCCCAGGGTCCTGGGATCGAGCCCTGAGCCCCGCATCCCAGTCTCTGCTCACTTCCCCCTCTCACTCTGTCTGCCTCTCTGCCTACTTGTGATCTGTCAAATAAATAAAATCTTTTAAAAAAATAAAAATAAATAAAAATAAAAACAAAGGGAAACAATGGAAGTGCTTTATGAACATAATCAGAATTCCAATTTCATAAAAATACTCAAAGGGAAACAAGACTGATGACCAGTTGGAAGATAGGAAGCTAGGTGGTGGGAATAAATTTCCTGGGTCTTCTGGCCGCTGAACTCAGGGTGGTTTTCTGGCAAGCAAGAGGATGGGGTAGGGGGGATGGAAAATACTAAATGTGTGTACAACTAATGACAGAGCTTCAAAATATATAAAATCAAAACTTAACTAAAAGGAGAAATAGATCTACAATGATACGAAAGGTAGAGAATTTAACACTGTTTTGAACAACTTTTTAAATATTTGAACAAGTAGGCAAAAACTCATTAAGGATATCAATTCTGGGACAGAAGGTAATCCCTGAAGATAAGGAGAGCATTTCTGGTATAGCCATCTTGGCAGAAATCAGCCCATGGCTTCTTTAAATAATTTAGTGATATGTGACCTAATCTTCTGCTATTTTGCTACATTTAAGATAGAAGACAACTTTGAAAATTCCTGGAACTACAAGATACCACTAGTTACCCCAGGAGACTGGGACACAAAAAAAATTAACTAGTCTCAAAGTCTGACTCAAAGAAATCACCCAAAAAGGTTAAAAAGGAAGTATCACCTTACCAAGTTAAAATAGCTGTACAAGAATTTCTTCAGTGAGCTAATATGTTCAAAAGGATCTGAACAAAACATGGAATGAATGATTTTAGTATGATAATGATGTTTCAGCTAAGCAATGGAAAAATACCATGGGTAACACAGAAAAGTTGGATGAAGAGTAACTCCCTAGCCCACCAAATAGCAATTTAGCCTTGTTACCAATATAAGTACATCTAAAGGAAGAAAAAAGGCCCTGTAAGAAAGGACAATCATTTTGTTGTTGTTGTTGTTCCTTTGAAAGCATATTTTTTTTTCATTTTATTTTATTTCTTTTCAGTGTTCCAAAATTCATTGTTTATGCACCACACCCAGTGCTCCATGCAATACGTGCCCTCCTTGAGCATACCATACCCACCACCAGGCTCACCCAACCCCCGACACTCCTCCCCTCCAAAACCCTCAGTTTGTTTCTCAGGGTCCACAGTCTCTCATGGTTTGTCTCCCCCTCCGATTTCCCCCATCTCATGTCATCATTCTTTTTTTTTTTTTTTTTTTTTAAGATTTTATTTATCTATTTGACAGAGAGAGATCACAAGTAGGCAGAAAGGCAGAGAGAGAGAGGGAAGCAGGCTCCCCGCTGAGCAGAAAGCCCCATGCAGGGCTCCATCCCAGGACCCTGAGATCATGACCTGAGCCAAAGGCAGAGGCTTAAACCACTGAGCCACCCAGGCACCCCTCACATCATCATTCTTAATAAGAAATAAAAAACCTGGCAGTCCATGAGGTAGAACAAGTAGATTATACCAAGAACTGAGCAGACACAAAAAAAACACCAACCTAAGAAACCAAAAATGTCTAGTTCGGTATTCTCTTAAAAGGTGAAAAGGATTAATTAAGCTTCACCAGGAGTTAGGACAAGTATCCTTCAATGCTGTCAGTTCATCTCTTTTTTGATTCAAATCAATGCCCTCCCCAATCCTTCACTTACTCACCTTCTCCAGTATCATAATGGTAGGACAGCAGATGCTATGCATACTGAACAACTGGGTTATTAAAAAGGATTATCTAGGGGTACCTGGGTGGCTCAATTTGGTTAAGCATCTGACTCTTGATTTCAGCTCAGGTCATGATCTTGGGGTGATGGGATTGAGCTCTATGTCAGGCTCGATGCTCAGTGCAGAGTCTTCTTGTCCCTCTCCCTCCGGCTCCTCCTCCTGCTCTCCCTCTCTCTCTCTCAAATAAATAAATAAACAAACAAATAAATAAAGGATCATCTATCTGCCCTGGACATTTAACAAACTGGCATTCTTAAGAGCTAGTCTCACATACATTATGCCGACAGTGATCTTTCTCACATATTAGCATCCCCATTAACTTTATGGTATATACAAATGAGTGTAATACCCTGACCCCTAAAAAATTCAACAAGAGAAGCTAACCCAAGAATTATCCTAGTAGTTAGGCTCTCTTGATGATGTCCTGATGATTTAACACACCCCTCACTTAAAATGTCTATAGGCAAATATCTAAGGACAAATAGAAGATGAACATACAAATTCTCAAGAAACATTACTCTTAAAGGCAAGGCTGTAAGATAGAAGTTTAAAAAAAAAAAAGAAAGAAATATTTTATTTATCTATTTGTCAGAGAGAGAGAGAGAGAGAGAGAGAGAAGGAGAGCACAAGCAGGGGGAGTGGCAGCGAGAGGGAGAAGCAGGCTCCCCACGGAGCAGAGAGCCCTATGTGAGGACTCAAACCCAGGACCCTGGAATCATGACCCTCCATTTATGTACATGGAAGAAACATCTAATACAAAGCACTGTACCATTTTCCCAAATCCCAGTATTAAATAAGCACAAGAAAATTTTTAAGTCTCTTCATTTCTAATTTCAATTGACACTTGTAACATTGGGTGAATTGACGGCTTAAGTGGCCACATTTAAATGTTGATACGGAATCACTGCCCACTTTGATGATGTGGAAAGTCACAGAGCCTTATCTCCTATCTCATTAATGAGATGCATTAAAATATTCAAGGCAAGTTCAGAAAATGTGTGAATTATATGAATTTGGTAGGCCTGATGATCATGCTCCAAGATCTTGACAGGTTCAAGTTATGGGCCAAATTTAACAAGACGGATTTAATCAAAATAATTATAAGGTTACACAAGGGATATCTTATGTCCAAAATCCTAATTGCACAAGAATGATTGGAAAGAAATGTGGCTTAGCAGCAAAAAGTATGGTAGAAAAATGTAAAGCAGCGTAGGAAGTTTTGATCAATATTCTCTCAATATTCATTGTCAGTGTCACAAGATGAATTTTGTAAAAGCAAGTTTCCCCTTCTTTTCAATTGATTACAAATAGGTATCTACAACTTGATACCTATTATAGTCAAGCCATACCTGGATTGTTTTCTTTAGTTATACAACCTGCCTTTTAAAAAGATATTAAAGATAGAGCAGTGCCTGGGTAGCTCAGTTGGTTAAGCATCCAACTCTTGATTTCAGCTCAGGTTATGATCTCAGGGTCCTGGGGTCAAGCCCTGCAGGGGGCTTTGTGCTCATTAGGGAGTCTGCTTGGATTCTCTCTCTTCCTCTTCCCCTACCCCTGATCATGCACACACTCTCTCTCTCTCAAACAAATAAATCTTTTAAAAAAATATATTAAAGACAGAAACACATCCAGAGAAGCAAGGTCAGTTCATAAGGTTGTAAGTCTTGAAAAATGTCATATAAAGAGTTGAAAGTCTCTAAATCTTTATCTTAAATGAAGCAATTTATGCAAATAAGGTACTAATATTGTACAATCTTAAAGTACTACTGGATGAAAGCTGAAAATAAACTGATTTTAACTTCTTATAAAGTAAAAAAAGGTCATGAGTAAATATCTGTAGAATGTTTAGTAGGTATCAGGTGCTATGTAATTGAATCTCAAGATAATTGCTACATTGCCTATTGGATACAGAAAGTGAGTGCCCAATAGAGCTTACAACTGCAGATTTCACCATATCCAAAGTCTTTGATAATTACAATTAACCTTTTTCTTATTACGAAAAGTTTTCCTAACGCTCAGATAGGCCCACAGGTGAAATAAGCCATCTGAAGAGGCAATATGTTTTCACACATTGGAAATGTTCAATCATGATATGAAACACCATTTGCTATTTAATGAATTCTACTAAAAATACATTTCTCCTAATTTATCATCTTTACAAATGTAGTGTTTCCTTTAGTAAATGTGTTCAAAGCATTTCCATAGGCCATGATTCTTTAAAGATTATATGAATCTGTCAAAAGTAAACAAAGAATCCTATTCAACCAGAGTCAAGTGCTACACTAATGTTAATTCATTACTAACTGAAAATAAAAATTAAGAAAGCACAGATGATGTAAGCTCACAGACTTCAAAATTTTGGTGTGAGAAACTCTGTAGTCCATGTTTATACTCACACACACACATTTCACACATATGTATATGTATTTGCTAAGATTCCTTAATGGTTATGAATTATAGATGATAATAATGATAGTGCTTATAGATTATTTAGTATGTGCCAGGGACTATAATTCTACTCATAATAAGATATTTAATCCTCACAACAAACTCACAGGGTGGATTTTACAGATGAAGTGACCAAATTATAGAAACATTGAATGACTTGCTCAAGGCCGCACAAATAGAAAATGTTGAAACACTATTCAAACTCAGAAGTCTGACGGCTAAGTACATGCTATTAACTACTAAGGATGCTGACTCTCATAATTATCTGTAATTATCAAAATAACAAGTAATCAAAATAACAAGTAACTTAAATATAAATGTCTTACATTTTGAATTTTAGTTTTCATTGGGTGAGCATGTAAAAAATCTAAATATTTTTAAATATTGAATAAAATCTTTTATTAATTACTAAATCATTAAATATTAAATATTTATTAATATATTAATATAAATATATTTATATTAATATATTAAATTAAAATATATTTATATTGATATATTTATATAATGTATTATATTATATATAATATATTAGAGTTATAATATGAGTATATTTTTATGAATATATTAATACAAATATTAAATGTTTAACATCTAAATAAAGGTAATATATGAAATTTTTAATAATATAATTTATTTGAGGGGGTGCCTGGGTGGCTCAGTTTAGATAAGCACCTGACTCTTGATTTTGGCTCAGGTCATGATCTCAGGGTTGTGAGATCAAGCCCTACCTCATGCTTCATGCCCAATGCAGAGTCTGCTTCTCTCCCTCTTCCTCCCTCTCTGCCCTTTCCCCTGCTCATGTTCACTCTCTATAACATATAAATCTAAATATACATATAATTTATCTGAGGTAAATGCCAACTATTTTGTTTTATATTTTTAGCTTATCTCCTAATGCCTTTATTTATTTATCCATATAATATGGAGCCCTCATGTGTGATTTATACTAACCTATCTTACAAAAATCTAATGAGATCAGCTATGTTTAACTAAAGTATACAAGCCCTTACAACAGTCAGGCACTGCATTATATGCTAGAGAATTTTCAACAAGAATATTATAAGGTCTCTGCATATAAGAACCGTACTATTTGGGTAGATAAAAGTTGAAAAATATTGCAAATCAATTTTACATATGCTATAATTATATAAAAGCTCAGAAATAGAACAGACGGTTTTGGGAAGGGCATGCCAGACACCGCACTGGGAAATGGTCCAGTGAAACCTCAGCAGTATGTCAGCTGAGTAAGCCTTTGATAAATGGATATGGGTTTAGCAACCAACAGAGACTTCATGCACAATAGGAGGGAGGGACTGTGTTTACAAAACATTAAGGAATAAAACAGCTGAGTGAGCAACAGAAACTATCTATCGTTCAGTATGGAAGTAAAGAATGAGGGTCACAGTGATATGGAGTTTGAGCCTGCAGAAGACTGGGGAACATGTGAAGAGGTACTGATGTGCTTCCTGTAGCCAGCAAGGATCCATGCAGTGTCACAAATAGGAAAATGATACATGAATTATTCCAATGGTGGTGGGGAGTATAAACTGCAAGCTGGGCCAGAGAGAACAGCTCACAGTAGTAACAGTTAGAAGGCTATGCTACCATAGTCCATGTAGGGTTTTGAGGATCTGAACTTAAATATGTAGAAAAGATGGAGGGAATGGGAGTTGAAGAAATTTAAGAAGGTCTAAAGACCTGGCTTGAGTAATTAAAGGAATGATTGCAATACAAAAAAGATGCCTGGGTTGGATAATTGGAAGGATAGTGGTACAACTAAACCAAATTCTAAATACAAAGCAAATAACTATTTTGGTGAGAAAAAAAAGAAAACATATTCACTCTTGGAGTTTGAGGGACCTTGTGTCATCCATGAGAAATCTGAATATATGAATCCGGCACTCAGACCATAGATTAAACTAGTATTTTTGAATTTGTGCTTAGCAGTTTAAAACTATGCAAGTCTTTGCAATCACACATAGAAATTAAGTGAAAAAAATGAAAAGCCCCTCAACAGATATGAACCTATACACAATTGTACAAAGTTGACGATACTATTATTAAATGCTTGCACACTGGGATTGATAAGAGAAGAGGCACTAATCTCCGGTTTCTTTGGCAGAGACAATACTGCTTTAATTATGATAAGGTGCAAGTCTTCAAGTTACAGATTGAAACAGATGACAAGATAGGTAATTTGTTTTGCCCAGATTCAGGTGTACCCTAGGGTTACCATGGAAGAAACTGGCACTAAATTACTATCCAATTTAGGTCAAAGCAATATCATGAGCTTTCTTAGGTCAGAAATTCAATAAATTTTTGTGGACAGCCTACAGAATCTTTTTTTTCTTTTCATTTTACAGATCAGGCATGAGAAGAGCAGATACTTTTCTATTAGAACTCATTTATCTCGAAGCTTTCCCCTATCAACTTAATACTTCAGAAACCTTTATTTTCCATCTACAGTGATTAATTAGAAAGTGTCCAACTGCTATAGAATAGGACTGAGATTGAGCAAGCAGAAAACACAGCAGGGAGCCTAGCCATTAATATCTCATGGAATAAAGATGTTCATTTAAAAAAATAATAACTTCTGAACTGCTTAGAGAATCCTTAACCACATTTCTCTCAGGTTCTCTTACATAGAGCAAACGTGATCTTTACAGAAATGCCTTTAGTTCTTTCCTACACTTGTGTTGACAAGAGCTCCCACTACCTGAGTTACACAGCATCATTTCTATAGCAGAAAGTTCTCTGCAAATCAATGAGCAAAGTAGCTGTGCTTCATACTTTGTCTTTGGTACTGTTTTATCTGCTTCAGCAACTACAGAACAAACACACAATGCAAGCTTAGGTGTGAAATGTCTAAAATTCCGTGGAAAAAGTAAGTTTATATATAAATGCAGATGAGAGGCAGGTAAAATCAATTCCATGAAATTGGCTCAGTGGGTTAAGCCTCTGCCTTTGGCTCGGGTCATGTACCCGGGGTTCTGGGATTGAGCCCCACATCAGGCTCTCTGCTCTGTGGGGAGCCTCTTTCCTCCTCTCTCTCTGTCTGCCTCTCTACCTACTTGTGATCTCTGTCTGTCAAATAAATAAATAAAATCTTTAAAAAAAAAAAAAAAAAGGACTTTAAAAGACAACTGGAATAGCCAGAAAAAGCTTTCTGGTAGAGATCAACATCGGGAAAGGCTTATACGTTGTAAAAAGAAAAGAAGAAAACAATATCTCAGGTAAGGAGTTGACGAAAGGCTGTTCAGGTTATCAGATTATGGTTGGTTTTGAAAGCTAGCCTAAGGAATGTATAGTTGATAAAGTAAAATATTCACATTTCTAAATTTAATTCTTTTAAGATTTTATTTATTTGACAGAGACATAGAGAGCACAAGTAGGCAGAGCAGCAGGCAGAGGGAGAGGGAGAAGCAGGCTCTCCACTGAGCAGGGAGCCTGATGCGGGACTCATTTCCAGGACACTGGGATCATGACCTGAGCCAAGGCAGCCACTTAATGTAGTGAGCCACCCAGGTGCCCTCTCAGTTTAATATTTTGAAGACTTTTTAACCTCCACAAAGAATGTTATTTGATTCCCTGAGAAGAGAGAGCAATCTCCACTCCATGGAACACAAATTCAACTAAAATGTAAATTTTGTTTATCTCTAAACCATCATCATATACACTCTAGAATAGTCTATGAAGAAGTTATTCATAATTTCATTAACCACAATGATCTCTAAAAATCTGCCCAAAATGGGGTGTCTAGGTGGCTCAGTGGGTTAAAGCCTCTGCCTTTGACTCAGGTCATGATCTCAGGGTCCTTGGATCGAGCCCTACATCGGGCTCCATGCTCGGCAGGGAGCCTGCTTCCCCCACTCTCTCTGCCTGTCTCTCTGCCTACTTGTGATCTCTGTCTGTCAAATAAATAAATAAAATCTTTGAAAAAAAAAAGGAATTTTCCCAAAATGTTCACTCTGTAAGGAATATTTTCTTGAGTTGTCCAATCTATGAAAATTGTAATTTCTGTGAAGTTTCAGTTCTAATGATACCTATGTTATAAAAATTCCCTTTCCTATAATTTATAATTACTTTCTTTGATCTAAGATAGATCTATACATATTCACTTATCTATTTGTGTGTATGTGTATACACTCACATATACAACTAATGTAATACTTGTTCATTCAGCTCAGCAATTCAGCTGAGGGTTTGTATATTAAAGTCTTCTCCTATATTGTAAATTTAAAGTCTTACAATATTTTTAAAATTATTTTCTGTAGCCCATATGCTTAACACAATTTTTCCATGAGAAACATTTAAAAATATGTTTTAAACACATACACACATGTACATATATACACACATTCAGAGCAGAATTTAATTCACAATCCATGTTTTTCATAACAGATGTTAAAACAAATCTATATGGACTTTACCAGTGGGACTGATTATAATGAGAACAGATTCAAATAAATCAACAGTATTTCAGATAGCTAGGGAGACTCCACAGTTTGCGTTCCCCTTCACAGTAAAGAGTTAGTGCTAGGAAGTAGTTTCCCAGCCTTTCGACGTTTAGGTCTGTTGTTCTTACTGATTCTTGCCAACAGTATACAAATAGAACTGGTATGTGTTAATCTCTCATTTTATAAAGAGGCAGGTAGGTGTTGCTTCTCTATGATTTCTCTCTCTCTTTTCTTTTTCCCCTTCCACAGGCTGAAAACTGAGGTCAACACAGCCTTGTGGATAGCAGAGTGGGACCCAGAGAATCTTCACATAGAATAAGTTTAAGGCTTACTCACTCCTGCAGGGAAACTTTAGAGTATACATTAAACTTCACTGTGTAATGCTGGCCTTTTCTACTCTCCTATCAGTCCACCAGTCAATCAGTGGCTAAGGGTACCCATTGGTTATATAATTCCCACAGGCACTTCTGACTCTCTCTGCCTATGTGCAAAGTGGTTGAAGTAGCTCTTGGAAATTTCCTGGAAGTGTCACAAGCATAGCTGTTAGAAGCAAAAGAACACAGAAACCAGAGGAAGCATGCATAGAAAAAGTGAAAGAGACCTGAGGGCATCTGAGCAGAGTACAGATAGCATCTGCTACATGCACTATGTAGCCAAAAATCATTTGGCCATAATAGGTATGAGTAAAGCCCCAGTAGTACCTAAGATAACTCCCTACCTAGGAGGAGATCCTAACCAGATATCAATGGCCTTTTTTTATACTATTCTCAGAAATCTCAGGAGAAAAATATCTATCAGAAATAATAACTGAAAATGAAAAAATTACAGCTTTTAATACTCACAAGCATTTATTTAGATACACATAGGAAGAGGTCAAGTGACTCTACCCTAAGAGTAGCACAAATAGAACTCTTATTCAGAGATTACCTCTAGCAATGGGATCTGTCCTAGGTCAGAGTCCTGGAAAGAAGAGTGCTACCATTGAAGCCTCAGTTATATCAGGTAACGATTTCAGATGGTTGAATTTCCATAAGAACTAAAATCTAACTTGAAAACTTCACAGGCATATCCAAATTTAGAGGGTTAGATGGTTCAAAATTAGTTATAAAATAGGATGATTGGAAAAGATCCCCTTTATTTGCCCAAACCTGGACAAAACACTTACCTTCACTAACAATGACTCCATCAAAGACTGACTGCAACCGTGTGAAGGAAAGCCACGGGGAGTGAATACCCCCATGAGTTATGGCAGAGATAGCATCAACAACCGCAGGAGTTATAAAGACTAGTGACTCTCCCCTCAAAAGTAGAGACTTGGACTCAGCCGTAACTCCAGGAAGGTTAGTGATGACACCAAGCCAATAGCAAAGCCAACCTCAGAGGCTAAGGGAGGAGCAATAAGCATCTAGAGGCCAATTTCAAGATCCATGTTGGTTAGAATCCCTGTCACATATACATGGTTATTCAGATACTTCTAGAATGATGATGAGACCTCTAAAAATATCACTGATAAAACCTCCTCATCAACTTTAAGAGTCTCAGGGTAAAGACAAAAAGTTGATTCCCATGTGGTTATGTACTGACTGAAAATAATGTAGCAAAGCAATAGTATACCAGAAAGCAAAGAAGGATAAGAGCATCATGACAGTGCTGATGAAAATGGAATTAAACAAGCAAAAAGGTTGTTTCATAAGGCTGGCCAGAAGGGAAAGATATGTAGGACAAATAATATTATTCCAGTGTTAAACAGAACTGCCTCACTTTCAACTAAAGAGGAGGATCAGATCACAAGGGCACCGTTAGATTTTCTTTCAAGTAACTAAATATGGGGCTCTACATAAAGGATTAATGAGAACCATATATAAATCCCAAGAAAATACATAAGCCTCTGGAACAAATAGCTGTATTAGCCAGTTATTGAAACAAGCTAGGTGAGGGGTGCCTGGGCGGCTCAGTGGGTTAACTCTGCCTTTGGCTCAGGTTGTGATCTCAGGGTCTGGGTTCAAGCCCCGCATCGGGCTCTTTGCTCAGCAGGGAGCCTTCCTCCTCCTCTCTCTCTCTGCCTGCCTCTCTAGGTCTACTTGTGATCTCTCTGTCAACTAAATGAATAAAATCTTAAAAAAAAAAAATAAACAAGCTAGGTGAAAACTCTTTGTTTTCTAACTTTCAAAATACTGCTCTTTCATGTGTATGATATCATCCATCATTTCACCACCTATTGTTTTCCTTGATTTGGATCCTGAGAAAATGTTTTGCTTAAAGGAAGGGAAAGAAAATATAGACTGGTAAAATTCAGTGGGGGAAACTTATGCAAAAAATTTAACCCCACAGGCTTGCCTTCCTTTTTCATATTAAATTTCTAGATGGGAAAGCTAGAATAAAATATTTTTGTTTTTTAAAAAAGTATGCATGTAAGGAGATCCAATATACAATGTAACATTTTTAGCAAAGAGACATCTAATTGCACTTTCTTAAACTGAATGTTTCAGTTTGCAGTAATATATCAATAATAAGTATTATTTTTACTGTTCCTACTAAAACCACTTTGGGGGATAGAATCATGTATATAAGCAGTTATTTTTCCATGAAAATTCTTAGGACTTAATTCTCCATATTTTTTGTATTTCTTAGAATTTTCTTCTCATTATAATTTTTTCCTTATATTAATTATAATTACATATGTTAACCCAATACTTTTAGGTTCTATTTATGTGTCTTTATTGTTATATATTCTTTTTTTTTTTTTAATTTTAATTTGTTTGAGAGAGAGATCCAGAGAGATCACAGAGGAAGATGGGGAGGGAGAAGCAGACTCACCACTGAGCAGAGAGCCCAACGTAGGACTCTACCCCAAGACCCTGAGATCATGACCTAAGCCAAAGGCAGATTCTTAACCCACTGAGCCACACAGGTGCCCCTATTGTTGTATATCCTACTAGCACTATGCATTCATGGATTCTCTGAGACCTTATCTTCCTACTCTATTCTAGAAATACTATAATTTTCTACTCAGTGGTTAGAGTTAACATCTTCATAAGCAAAGCACTTATAAACTTAGAGATGTATTCTTTCAAAACTAAGGGTCACTTGAATTTTTTAACTAAATGCAATGACTAAGTAGATTATCTTAATATACAATATTTTTCTTTTATTGGTTCTGCTGAAGTTATACATATTTATATAATGTATTATATAGTTATATATTATAATAATATACATCATACTATATGATATTTTATATATCACTATCACTCTTTATCATAAAATATTACTATATACATAGAAAAATTGAAATGATGGAAATTTGATTAACCTCAATAGGAGTGATCTACAATCAGATAGTGAATGGATTTCTATCTTACATCTATGTTCATATGAGACATAGCTGTAATTTGACTAATGTTTCTATTTTTAGGATTCCCTTTTAGTATTACTAGAAATAAATCATAATACATTTATGGTCACAATCAATTCATCCTATCAAGGCCGATCTTATTTCATCTAAATCCGTACTTATTTATGTTCCTTCTTAACCAAGGCCATTTACTCCAGAGAATACAAAATTAGGTAATGAAGAGTTATCTCCAAGAGCTTGCAACTAACTGTTAAAATTCTACTTTAAATCAAATCAGGAGGAAGTGAAATAAATGAATTAAAGATCAAAAGAAAATGCTATTACACACCTGTGAGTATACTGGAAAAGCTAATTTCATTAAAATTGTTTCATGAGACATCTACTCTGAAATTTTCAATGACCTTGAGTTACATATCGGCTCACCTACTCCAAGCATGATAGACTGAATTGAGCATGAGATTCGTTGTTCAGAGACTTCATTTCTTTTTTTGAACTTAAGATACCTTAGGCAAATCAGTTCACCTTTTTCTAATATGAATTTCCCCAACTACTGTCCTTAATTTTATATATTCAAAAATTTGTTTAAGAAACTTTCACATCATGAAGTAGAACATGCCACCAGCATTTTAAATTCTGCATTATTGCCTTTTGTCTTGAGAGCTCCCAGGCTACTGTTTTTACATATCCTGGCATTTTTATGATGTTTGGTAAGCACCTGAATTTTTAAGAGAATTCAGGTTTAATTACATATCTTAGATCCCCTAAGAATTCTATCTGGAAGAATTCACATTTTTATCTCAAACAGATTAAGGATGCATGCTTTATCATCATCTCCATAGCCATGTTGAAAGTATGATTCTGGAGGTGAGTGTCAAGTCCAGACTGGAGATTTGTTTCTCAGATGTGGTACTCTAATAGGGTACAAAGGAAGGGAAAGAAAGGAGAGGTCATTATAAAAACTCTTCAGTTCACAAATTCACAAATATTTGTCTTAAGATTGTAACATTTCTGCCATTTTGTATTCTATTTGGCACATGTGTTTAAGGTATAGTTGGAATGAAAATGAGGACATGGGATAGATACCGGTAAAGTTTACATATAACAGAGCTCAAAAATTTTTGTGAATTCCTCACTGTCCAAATCATGCTTGGACCAAGCCATTATAACTCTCATGTCATAGATTAACACTAAATGGCTAAATGAACCTATGAAGATTCTGCCAGTCAAATATTCTTTGTCATAATTTATCTGAAAGCAAGACATGGCACATTTTTTTTGAAGAAGTTAAAATATATAAATATTCTATAAAAGTGCTTTAGTTGAGTAGAATGTTATAGATGTCCAAGTGACTTGACTGGCTTGTCATGTTTCTTGATCTTGCATTCTCCTTTCCCGTAGAGATTCTATCCCAGAGAATAAAATTGAAACAGGAATGTGAGATAAAATGCTATCCTGGGGATTCCAGATACAAGTCATAACTTATTTTTAATTCTGACTACAAAATGTCTTCTTTCAATATTTACCCTTTACAGAGGAGGTGGTTTATGAGGATTGCTGTAAAATATTATGAAATTGAATACACCCAATTAATCTTTTGCCAGAGTCATAGAAAATGCTCTCTCTTTTTTTTAAGATTTTATTTATTTGTTTGAGAGAGTGTTTGTGAACTAGGACAGAGAGAAAGAATGAAAAGCAGACTCTGAGCTGCACACAGGGCCCAATATGGGGCTCAACCCCATGACCAGAAGATCATGACCTAAGCCAAAACCAAGAGTCAGCTGCTAAACTGACTGAGTAACCCAGGCATCCCCTAATTCTTATTTTTAAGAAAAATATTTTTTGTCTTAGTTTATAATAACTTCAAGTGACTTGCCAAAAGTGTGTGTGTGTGTGTACATACACACGTATCAACAGAGATCACAATAAAGTTTAACAAACATTCATAGAGGTGGAAAAAACCCTCTAGTTGTGATTTTTCATGCTATTCATCAAGAAAATTAAAATTAAGCACACTACTCTTAACTACAGGGAACAAACTGAAGGTTGCTGGAGGGAAAGTGGGTAGGGAGATGGGGTAATTGGGTGAAGGGCATTAAGGAGGGCATTTGATGTAACGAACACTGGGTGTTAAATTCAACTGATGAATCATTAAATTCTACCCTGAAGATAATAATATACTATGTGTTAACTAACTTGAATTAAAAAAAAAAAAATTACAGTATGTTTAGCTTCTTTTAGCATCTTGTTTTATAGCTCCATAGAGGAAAGTTTTCCTTGAACATCTTTCAATTGTTTGAAAAGTGATACTTGGAGCACCTGGGTGGTTCAGTGAGTTAAGCTTCTGCCTTTGGCTCAGGTCATGATCTCAGGGTCTTGGGATCAAGCCCCACATCAGGCTCCCTGCAGGGAGCCTGCTTCCCCTTCTCTCTCTCTGCCTGCCTCTCCACCTACTTGTGATCTCTGTCTGTCAAATAAATTAATAAAATCATAAAAAAAAGTGATACTCAAAACATTTTTCTTAGGTTTCAAATACTTTTTTCCCCAAATTAATTGTTTTTCCTTTATGTAATCATATATATATACCTTTATAACAAATTCAACATTTTATGTATTTATTAAACTGTACTATTTCCAAAGCACATTACATTGAAACATGCAATTCAAAGATGATGTTACATATTAATATCTGTTCTTGTGCAAAGACATAAATGTATTTAATATCAGTCTTCAATGTTATTGTCCTTACAAACCTATTTCATGATGTTCTACTCAATTCTATTTCTTCATCATTCATTAAAGCACCATAAACTCCAACTGTGCAGTAATAAGCTAAGATAACGCCTACTTACTACACCATTGGCAATTAAACTGATTTTTCTTCACATTGCTAATCTTATAAGCATTGATATCTCTATCCTTCATTTGATCAGGTACAGACTAAAAATATGATTATCAGTCAGAAGAATATTTCATACTTCAAATTAAACTGATATCATGGCTAAAAGGTGAGCATAGGCAAAGATACAGATAAAAGAAAGCTCTTAGTGGAGGCACGTGGGTTTACTCAGTCAATTAAATAATTGAATCTTGATTTTGGTTCAGGCCATGATCTCAGGGTTGTGGGATTGAGTCCCATGTATGGCCCCACACTCAGCACAAAACCTCTTGTCCCTCTCCTTTTGCTCTTGCTTTCTCCCAAATAAATAAATAAAATCTTGAAAGAAAATGAGAGGAGGGGACAGAATGGGAGGGGAGGAGAGAAGAGGGGAAAGGAGAAGAGAGGATAATATTAAGATAATTATGTGAATTTATATAATTTTAAATATTATCAAGTAACCATTTCAGCAAAAAAAAATGCACTAGGAATATTTTGCTTCATAATAAATTCAGTAAAATTTTATTCATCTAGACTTCTAAGAGGAAAAGAGAGAAAAGAAAAGAAAGCAGGCTCATAGTGGTTCAGGACATGGGTGCACTGATGAATGATTATAGGTTAGGGGACAGAGATACATGCACATAGGTTAGGTCAGTGGATCCTAAGAATTAGAAAATTTTAAATTCATGATAGTTTATTTGAATTTAACTATACAGGTAAAGAAAAGTTTCACCTTTTTTTCTTTTTCAGAAATAAAATTACACACCAGCTATAAAAATGATGGGCTAGAGATGTAACAGAGATGTAATAGCAGGATCCTTTAAGAGACCCTTATTTTTGAAAATAACTTTTGGGACTTCATCAAAATAAAAAGCTTCTGCACAGCAAAGGAAACAGTCAAAAAAACAAAGAGGCAACCCACGGAATGGGAGAAGATATTTGCAAATGACATTACAGACAAAAGGTTGATATCCAGGATCTATAATGAACTCCTCAAACTCAACACGCACAAAACAGACAATCATATCAAAAAATGGGCAGAAGATATGGACAGACACTTCTCCAATCAAGACATACACATGATTATCAGACACATGAAAAAATGTTCATCATCACTAGCCATCAGGGAGATTCAAGTTAAAACCACATTGAGATATCACCTTACACCAGTTAGAATGGCCAAAATTAGCAAGACAGGAAACAACATGTTTTGGAGAGGATGTGGAGAAAGTGGAACCCTCTTACACTGTTGGTGGGAATGCAAGTTGGTGCAGCCTCTTTGGAGAACAGTGTGGAGATCCCTCAAGAAATTAAAAATAGAACTTCCCTATGACCCTGCCATTGTACTACGGGGTATTTACCCCAAAGATACAGATGTAGTGAAAAGAAGGGCCATCTGTACCCCAATGTTTATAGCAGCAATGGCCACAGTTGCCAAACTGTGGAAAGAACCAAGATGCCCTTCAACGGATGAATGGATAAGGAAGATGTGGTCCATATACACTATGGAGTATTAGGCCTCCATCAGAAGGGACGAATTCCCAACTTTTGTAGCAACATGGACAGGACTGGAAGAGATTATGCTGAGTAAAATAAGTCAAGCAGAGAGAGTCAATTATCATATGGTTTCACTTATTTGTGGAGCATAACAAATAGCATGGAGGACATGGGGAGTTAGAGAGGAGAAGGGAGTTGTGGGAAATTGGAAGGGGAGGTCAACCATGAGAGACTATGGACTCTGAGTCTCATTTTCATTAGGACCTTCTCTGTGTTTCTTTTACAGCTGCTTTATGAAGGTTTTGAAAGAAGATTTTTATCAGTTTTATTGTTTGATTTCTGCCCTTGAAATTTTTGCTGGTGTTTATTGTGCCAGTTAATTTTGTTAGATACTAAATGGACATGACATTGTGATATAGGTTGATTTTGACGCTTAGAAGTCTAGATAAATAAAATTTAGCTGAATTTATTATGCAATAAAAATATTCCTCATACCTTTTTTTAACTGAAATGGTTACTTGATAATATTTTCCACATAATTATATTGTATAAGTCCACATAATTATTATCTTAATGATGGGATTATAGGCAGAACCCATTTCTCTACGTAGTTCTCTCTTCTCTCTTCTTTATTTTTATTTTTTTTAAGACTTTATTTATTTGACAGACAAAGATCACAAGTAGGTAGAGAGGTAGGCAGAGAGAGAGAGAGAGGGAAGCAGGCTCCCCACTGAGCAGAGAGCCTGATGCAGGGCTCAATCCCAGGACCCTGATCATTACCTGAGCTGAAGGCAGAGGACCTAACCCACTGAGCCACCCAGGCACCCCCTCTTCTCTATTCTGAATCTTTAGTAATATAGTAACCAACTTCCCTTACTTAGATTAGAACCACTGTAATGATTTATTCATCTCTCAATTACCCTCATATTTTAAGCAAAAACCACATCTACAATTGTAACCTGTGTCATATGTCTCTTCTTTTACTTGCTGCTGCTGTTCTAAGCTAGACCCCCACTTTCTCTGATTTCAACTTCTTTAAAGTGTCCTATTAAAGTGAAGGATGGCAAAATATACCACCTCAAAATATGCCCTTTTGTCATAAGGATTATTTTGAGCTAAAGGTACTTCAACAACCACAGGTATAAGAAGAGTGTTCTGACCTCCTCCTTTCTTCTGAAAGCAGGAAATAAAACTCCCATGTGAAAGATGTTCTCCTTATACAAGGATGAAAGAACATTCTTATCACCAGAGACAGGAATAGAGAATGAGAGAATTCTGTACAAACAAATCTCGTTAAAATAACTCTTCTCTTCCTTTAGCTTTTCATATATTTTAGTAACTTTTCCACAACTGCCTCCCTTTGTTAAACCTAATATAAAAGCATTTAGGTTTTACCACTTCTTTGGAAAATTCATTTCCTTGTGAAGTCTCCTGTGTCACTGAAAACCTACATTAAATGAATTTGTATGCTTCTCTCCTATTAATCTCTCTTATGTCAATTTAATCCTCAGACCCAGCTGAAGACCCTTATAGACTAGAGATAAAATTTTGCCTACTGTGCAAAAATAAGGGTTTCTTTTTAAAAAAAAAAATTATTAACATATAATGTATTATTAGCCCCAGGGGTACAGGTGTGTGAATCACCAGGTTTACACACTTCACAGCACTCACCATAGCACATACGCTCCCCAGTGTCTATAATCCAACCATTCTCTCCCTACCCGCTTTCCCCTGGCAACCCTCAATTTGTTTTGTGAGATTAAGAGTCTCTTGTGGTTTTTCTCCCTCCTGATCTCATCTTGTTTCATTTATTCTTTTCCTACCCCCCAAAAATAAGGGTCTCTCTTTTTTTAAATTTATTTTTATTTATTTTCAGCATAACAGTATTCATTATTTTTGCACCACACCCAGTGCTCCATGCAATCCGTGCCCTCTATAATACCCACCACCTGGTACCCCAACCTCCCAACCCCGCCCCTTCAAAACCCTCAGATTGTTTTTCAGTGTCCTTAGTCTCTCATGGTTGACCTCCCCTACCAATTTCCCACAACTCCCTTCTCCTCTCTAACTCTTAACCCTACCTGCAACCTTCAGAAGTCTCTAGAACTTGATAACCTCTAGAACTTCCAACCTCTAGAACCTGGAAAGAAACACACTGAAGATTAAACTGTCCTTTCCACCTTCTATCTCAGACAAAGGCTGGAATAGTGCGGAGTTAAGACTGGGGAATTGTAGGAAAGGAAAATGTATATTGTGATTTCTAAGTCAACCACTAAAGAGAAGCATAATTCATACACAAAAGATGACAAAATGAAATAATATAAAAAGCTCAATTAAAATCAGAGAAAGGAGAAAAGAGGAAGAAATAATAAAAATGCATGAAATGAATTAAAAAAAATAAAACTTTTACAAACAGTGGATAGTAATCCAATGATGCCAATAATCAAGTTACATATGAGTATAATCATATTTAAAGCATATAAATATGAAATTCTAAATACCAGTTCAAGCACAGAGATTCCCTGAGTGAATTAAAAAGAAAATCCAACTATATATTGTCTAAAAGAAACCTACTTTACATATAGACTATCAGGGTGGTAAAAAATAAACCATGCTAACATAATCTAAAGAAAGCTGTAGTAACTACATTAATCTCAGCAAAGCAGTTTTCAAAACAAGGAACACTGTGACAGAGAAGCACTACAAAATAATAAAGTCAATTCTTTAAAAAGAAATATAATACTAAATATGCCCTAACATAACCTAACTACAAAAATGTCAAAATGCCTGATACAGAAACTGATAAAACACAAAGAAGAATTAAAATAATTTACCTTTAAAGTTTAAGAATTCAACACCCATCTTTCATTAATTGGTAGGTTAAGAAGACAAAAAAATCAGTAAGAATATAGATGACCTAAGTAACGGTATCAATCAACTTGATCTAATTGACATTTATAGAATACTTCATCCAACAACAGCACAGTACACATTATTTTCAAGCTCACATGGAACATTCACCAAGATAACCAATATTCTTGGCCATAAAACACATATTAACAATTCAAAAGACAGACATCATTTAAGGATATCCTCAGATGACAACAGAATTAAACTAAAATTCAGTAATAGAAAAATAGTTGGAAATTTCCAAAACACATTCCATCATTTTATGAGACCAGCAATACCCTAGCAGCAAAAGCAGATGAAAAATTTTAAGAAAATCATGCTACTATCTCTCATGAACACAGACACAAGAATGATTAAATATTAGCAAATCAAGATCCAATAATAAATAAAATATGTCAATAATCCAAGTAAATGTAAATATACTAATCTTTTCAATTAAAAGCATAAATTTTCATTTTAAAATTTCATTTCATTTCATTTCATTTTAAATAGGAGGTATAAGTCTATTGAAATCACACTATTATCACTTCCATTCAATATAGTATCAGAGGTTCTAGCCAGCACAATTTGACAAATTCAAAAAAAGGTAAAAATTATAATGGAAAAACAAATTTGTTATCATTTGTAGATAGTAATATTATCTATTTGGAAAGCTTCAAATAACCCAAAAATTATTGGAATCAATAGATATGATGAGTGTTATTATCTGTAAGGTCAAAAAATGAAATATATCCTATTTATACCAGGATATACCAAATATATCCTATTCTATATTATAGAAAATCTAATTTCTAGAGTTTAAAATAGTATTACATATGATCACTTAAAAGAGCACAAAGAACATAAATACTTCTGTAGGAATAAATATGCAAAAGAAAGAAGAAAATTATAAAACTATTAATTCAAAGATATTAAGAAAGTATATAAAACTGTATTTTTACAGATATTGTACCAATTTATAAAGATGTCAATGGTTCCCAAACTAAATGAAGAGTCACTGCAATTCCAACCAACATCCCTACAAAATTTTCATTAACTTGACATGTTCAACTAAATTTACATGGAATTCAAAAGGCCAAAAAATACATTTAGGACCAAAAAAAAAAAAAACAAAAACAAAAACCATAGTGGTGAGTAGATATTTGACTTAGCAGAAATAAAAATCTTACAAAAGGAAGACATTAAGATAGTAAGTGGTAGGATACTGACATGGTGATGGAGAAATAAATAAATGGCATGGGACAGGATGCTAAGACCAATACCTACACATATGTAGAAGCTTAATATATGACAGAGGAATCATTTCTATTCTATCTTCATAGAAAAGATGGGTTATTTAATAAGTAGTGATGGGACAAATGAATATTGATATAAAAAAGCTAAAAACCTATCAAATGCCATTTATAAAATTTTATATCAATATGTAAATTCATTATTAGAAAGGAAAATTTTTTTAAAGTACAGATTTTCATATTCGATTTGGGGAATAGAGGGTATCTATCACATAAAGTGTGAGCACTGAAACAAAGTGAACATTTTAACACAAATTAAGAACTCCTCACAATAGATACCACAAAGAAAATGAAAACACAAGCCACTAACTGGAAAAAAAAATTTGTAACAATTATAATAAAAATAAATAAATGTAAAATCTCTTAGAATAAAACAATTTCCTAACTATCCTCTCCTGAGCAGTAAATATTCTCTAGCATAGAAGAGGAATGTTATTTTACATTTTTATCAAGGTAAAAACTATGGGAATTGATTCTACCAAATCCAGCAGGGACAGAGCAAGATGCAAATATTCTGGGAGTCAAAAGCAATCTAATATCATAGGCTAGATATTAGTAGTGTATTGACTGCAATTCTTATTCAATGAAAAAATCTGTATACTGAGAAGTAGCAGGCTGAGACTACTTCAGCTAGCTGGAGCAGAAGGTATACTGGAGTATACTGCATATGGATTGCATATTCTACTTTACGAACAGGATTGCAAAGCATTTCCTACTTAGTAACACAGAAGTTAGCTGTGTATATAATTTGATATCTTTAGATCGTATAGCAACACATTTCCCAAGCACTTCTGATGTGAAATTTAACTTCAAAGTTGCATTTGTATGATCCAGCTCAAGAACTTGACACTGTTCTGACTACCACCACCAGCAAGTTATTCTCCACATGGTATGGAATTTTGGAATTTAATTAGAGATGCTACATGATTTCAGCTACTTGTGAATTGTTGAAATGGAGATATGATAATCCTCAGGAAAATGTTGTTCTGACAGAGAAAAAGAATAGATATGCAGTTGATTTGCATCTTAGTGTTTGATGTTAAGGGTGACTGCTTTAAAGAAAACTACAAAATCATCTATCATTTATCATTTGCTCATAGGGTCTGTGTCTGGTGTGACATTCCTCCCATGACTATACAATTGATCAGGAAGTTACAGGACAAGGGATTTTGATATCAATGGTAATTAAGTTAAGGCAATGTCAATACCTCTGGGGGACAAGAAAGTGAACTTTTTAATTAAAAAAAAAAGGCGCTCATACAAATCATGGCACGTATTACGCCAAATTATATGTGATTCAGTATCTAAAACCACTCTACCAACGAGGACTATCAAACCTAACTCAGTGCATGGAAGGCACTCATTAAATATTTGCTGAATGCAAAACTGAATGAATAGTTCAGTCAGTCATTCCTTGGGGAATAGACTGTATGGAAACAAAGGTTAACCGGGTTAAATACAAAGATTATTTTTTCAGTGTTCTGTGGTAAATACTCTATATTCTAGCAAATTTGCGTTCTTAGAGAACCATCAAAACACACTGCCAGGGGCGCCAGAGTGGCTCGGTCAAGCTCTGCCTTCGGCTCAGGTCATGATCTCAGGGTCCTGGGATCAAGCCCCATATCAGGCTCCCTGCTCAGCGGGGAGCTTGCATTTCCCTCTCCCTCTGCCTGCAGCTCTCCTTGCTTGTGCTCTCTCGCTCTTGGTCAAATGAATTAATAAAATCTTAAAAAAAAAAAAACCAAAAAACTCTGCCAACAATGCTATGGGAGAGGAGGAGAAGGCAGTTAGGATTAGAATTAATTTAAAATGATGCAATTTCAGAATGTTCTAAGAATAAATGCTACAAGAAAAGGGAGTTATTATTAATTATGGTACTTCCAGGCATCTCTTTACACTATTGTTTAGATGAAACCAGGTAGGTGCGAATTAATTATATAAATTTTACAAAGTGCTCTTTAAACATTAGTGTTTTCACTTATAAATCACATTATAAAATGTGTTCATATAAAGCAGAGCCTCATAAATTTGATATTTCCCAAAGACAAATGGTATAATGATATTACAAACCAACCAATAGTATATATTCTAAGGCCACTTAAAAAAGGGTAACTTAGTGCAAACTTCTGCAAAAAATGTAACAGTAAAAATAGACTCTAGATCTCAAACAAATCACATAATATCTTTTACAATGCACCTAAAATAATAAGTGTATATTCAGCACATTAAATAATTGTCTTCATTTACATAGTCTTTTGCTTTCTTTTTATTTATTTATTTGACAGAGAGAGCACAAGTAGGCAGAGCTATAGACAGAGGGAGAGGGAGAAGCAGGCTCCCTGCTGAGCAGGGACTCAATCCCAGGACCCTGGGATCATGACCTGAGCCAAAAGCAGACACTTAACCGACTGAGCCACCCAGGCACCCATATATGTTAAACATTCAGCCTAAAATAACATTAAGTATTTAGGAAGTAATTGCTATGATTTAACATTAAATTTCACAATGTTTTACAGAATGCTCTAGATTACCAAAAAATGATGTTGAAATAAATTTGTTTAGAATTATCTTCTAAGAAATAAACTATTAATCAGAAGCATTCAAAATATTTCCACAAATTTCCTAGTCACTCCCAAAACAGTACAATGCTCACTGTGATTTTTTCTGTTATTGGTAGTAGTGATAATGATGACAAGCTTTTAAAAGTCTGAAGAATAATCAAATCTGTCTTCTCTTAATCTTTCCTATCAATCTATTTTATTCCAGTCTTAACATATGATGTATATCAGAACTTAAGTCGTCACTGGAAAAACATAAAAGGGATGCTGTTATAAATTTATCTGAAACTTTTAAGATTCTAAACCTCTTTAAGTGATATGTTAAAAATTCATAAATATTCCAACAACATATGCTCAATTGTCATTGTGTCTTCACTCAGAGAATGGATTAAGGTAGGTAGGGTATGGACATTAATTAGGTAATGCTCAAAAGTAGAGTAGGGAAATAAACTTCCTACATTTGTAGGTAAGATTTATACTGATGAGTTCAAGAAAGGCATAGTAACTGAATAAAACAGCTAACATTTGTAAAGTCTTTATTATTATGCCAGACACTTATATGTGATTGACATTAACCCCACATCAAGTGAGTGAAGTTAGTACTATTATTAACTCCATTTCACAGACAAGAAAACTGAGGTATAGAGAAATTAAGCAACTTGAGCTGATGTTCAGACCTAGACAATCTGGTCTGAACCCAAGCTTTTAATAACTAGGCATAATGCCCTGCATGGATTTGAATTGAAACAATTTGGGGGGGGGCGGTCAGTCATTGGTGCTATCCTATGAAGGAAGCAAAGACAATGCAAAGCAGCTTTCAATCTCATAGCTGTTCATACTGAACACTTAGAAATGTATTCACAGATTTTTGGCATGCCAAATTGTCTTTTCATATGATGTGTGATATTACACTTCTACAAGTTTTCATCTCCCTTCTCTGAATTCCTTGGTAGTAAGTGGCCTGGATTGCTTATTTTACAATCTAATCAACTACTTTTTCCTGTTGTGTACAGAGTCGCTCAATTGGACAACTCATTGAAAGTCTATATTGTTTGAGGAACTATAGTAACATAATTTTTGTCCTATTACAAGTGAATGTCTTCAACCCAGGTCTTAGGTTATATAAAGACTTTAGTGGAATATTCTTATAGGTTTTCCTTAAAATTTATCTGAGAACAAATCGAAAGTCACATAGTATGTTCCCACTTCATACAATTACACGTACACCCCTTTATTTTACCCCTAATTTTAAGAAGGTATATTAACCTAAGGCTTAAAAGACTCTATGATGCTAAACAAAGGGATACATTTAAATACTGATTATAGGAAATTCTCCTTTAATCATTATTCAAAGCTGTCTTAAACCTTAAACATCTCTTCTTTCTATACAGACATACACAGAGGCATACAGTATCAATACAAATGCACATGCACAGAGTTTTATATTAGAAATGGATATTCTGACCTATGTCTAAAGACTGCACTCAGAATAGCCAAAGTATAAGTCGTTGATGCACCTTCTTTAAAATGTTAATATTTTGTATTTTCTGCAGAAATATTAAATCCTGCAAGTTTTATTAGACAAAATATGTTGTGGGTTTTTTGAGGTGTTTTATTCAAATATATATACTAATTTTACAAATATATGAAATATTTATTACTATTTTAATGAATTTCCAGGGTTTCTTTCACACTTAAAAATGAAACATATTATCTATCTCTTAATATTAAGAAATATAGGGGAATATGGGTGGTTCAGTCAGTTAAGCAACCAATTCTTGATCTCAGTTCAGGTCTTGATCTTAGGATTGTGGGTTCAAGCCCCATTGCTGGGTTCCATGTTGGGCATGAAGCCTAGTTAAAAAATCTGTGTGTATGTGTGTGTGTTGTGTGTCTGTGTGTGTGTGTGTAAAGAAATCTACTTATTTCACCTTACGATTAAAAAGAAAACCTCAGGGACGCCTGGGTGGCTCAGTAGGTTAAAGCCTCTGCCTTGGCTCAGGTCATGATCCCAGCGTCCTGGGATCGAGTCCCACATCGGGCTCCTTGCTCAGCAGGGAGCCTGCTTCTCCCTCTGCCTCTCCAGGCCTCTCTGCCTGTGCTCGCTCTCTCTCTCTCTCTTCCTCTATCCCTGAAAAATAAATAAATAAAATCTTTAAAAAAAAAAAAAAGAAAAGAAAACCTCATATGTGATCTCAAAATATGAAAGCATATACATAGTTTTCCCCACTATTTCATAAGTAGTAAAAAATTTGAAGAGAAAAAATTGGAGAGAGCCTAGATAAAGCTATTACTATTTAAGCTCTTAAAGAACAGAGCTCCTATGAATCCATAGTAAAATTTTATAAGTGAGTCTCCACTTTTTAAGCTGGACATATATGTTAAAAGATATGAAATATTAGAAGTTTAAAAAAACATAGTCTAATACTCCATTGTAAACATTCCATAGTAATTAGTTTTGCTGGGAGTGAAATAATATCTATTTATATGTCAATGGTTGATACAAATCTTTCTCTACAGTACTGATAGACAGACTATTTTTTGCCACTGCAATTACCTGTAACATACAGAACATTATAAGTTTACATGGTAAAAGTCACAGTTACCAGAAGTAGTAAAAAATTGTAATCAAGGCCAATTTTGCCATCGAACAAATGGCAGATGTATACATACTGGATCACATTGTTTTTCCTTATTTTCCCTATCATTTTTATAGAACACTGAAACCTCAGTTTGCCTAGATATTAGCTTGGAAACATTTTTAACAGCTTTTAATTAAAGTGACAATATCCTCAATATTTTTATCTAGGAAAAAAAAAACTTCACTTTATACAGAATCAGAATTTCCAAACTATAAATTTTAATATACAAGATAATTAAAACAGGGACTATTTTTTTTAAGATTTTATATATTTATTTGACAGAGATCACAAGTAGGCAGAGAGGCAGGCAGAGAGAGAGGGAAGCAGGCTCCCTGCCGAGCAGAGAGCCCGATGGATGTGGGACTCAATCCCAGGACCCTGAGATCATGACCTGAGCCGAAGGCAGCGGCTTGATCCACTGAGCCACCCAGGCGCCCAAAACAGGGACTATTTTGTTTAGAAAAGAGGTAAAGGAAACACTTCACAACGTCATAGGGCCTACAGTTAATTTGGTTAGTCTTCCTGTTCTTTTATATTTGCTGTATTTAAGACCTTCCTATTACATATGGATTTTTATCTCTGCTTACCTATTAATATAATGATTATGCAATACAACTATAATAGAAAAATTATGGGTCAATAATCAGAAGATGAAAATGAGTTAATTTTAATACTTAATATAAGTCTTCATCTCTCAAATTGAATTTCTTAAAGTGAATGATCTTTCATTTTATCTTCTCTGTCCTCAGATATATGAATTGGTACAGCACATTAGCAGTGTAAAGGACAACAAATTTTCTGACTAAATGGTGATGTTAAAAGAAAATTATGTTTGGGGCCCCTGGGTGGCTCAGAGGTCTAAAGCCTCTGCTTTTGGCTCAGGTCATGATCCCAGGGTCCTGGGATCGAGCTCCACATCGGGCTCTCTCCTTGGCGGGGAACCTGCTTCCTCCTCTCTCTCTCTCTGCCTGCCTCTCTGCCTACTTGTGATCTCTCTCTGTCAAAAAAATAAAAAATATATTTTTTTAAAAAGGAAAGAAAGAAAGAAAGAAAGAAAGAAAGAAAGAAAGAAAGAAAGAAAGAAAATTATGTTTGTGAGGAAAATCCAGAATGAGAAGAGAATAATTTCACTATTTAGGAAAAAAGAACAGAAATATTAAATTACTACTTTCCATCCATGGATAGGAATCTTTATATGATATCAGTTGAGAAATGTCAACAAGAGAAATGGTGTATTCAAATGGGGCTTCAATTATAAATCTACTAGGTGGCCTGATTAGAGTCAGGAGGAGATCTGGCCTTTGTCTATGCAAATATTTATTTAAGGTGATCTTAAGAAAAATTGGCATTAATCTTGAAGCTCTATATTTCATGGAATAGGCTATTGAGAAATAACCCAATCCTGATGATAATAGTGACAATGTATTTTTCCTCCAGTAAATCAATAACTGATGAAAGCAACAAGCTCATGACGGAGAATCATCTTCCATTTCCTCCAGAAAATACACTCTTTTCTAGCCTTGAAGTCCAGTTTTAAATTCCATTAATGTAACACCATTCTGTAAACACACATTTGATGACTTCTACATGAAAAGCAATGGACTAGACATTCAGGATAAAAAAGGGGGGGGCTAGAAGTAACCAGTGGTCTCCCCTTAAAGTTGCTTATAAATTATTAAGAGAAATAAGACATACATGCAGGTAACTAAAAGACAAATGTCTATTCTTTATAAAAAAAGAAATAAAGTGGTCTAGAGCTTCAGAAGAAGGGCAATAGTACCACACAAAAGCAAAGCCATTACTGGTTACCTCAGAACATAAAGAACATAGTTCAGTCAGATAAGCAATAAGTACTTTCAAGTTTCCTCTCTGGTCCCAGTAATGTGCTAGCAACTGTGGTAGAAAACAAAATAAAACAAAAAGACAAGCCCAGCGACTGCCCTCTTGATTTGTCTCTAGCTACCTTGATGAAGTACACAATGTGAGTATATTTGGGGCCAACAAAAAAGAGATCAGTGGAACTTGGCAGGAAATGCTTCAGGAAGAAATGAAACCCAAGGTGAGGTGGAAAGACAACGGAAGACAATGTCTGAGGTGAAGGCAAGGCCATGAGCAGAGATGGAGGGTCTATCATGAGCACCTGCGTTCCAGGAAGAGTAAGTAGATACATTGATTTTTAAAAATGTCTCTTTGGAGGAACTAACAGTGAAATAAAAGTTTATTATAATAAACCAAAGGGAAGACAAAAGGAGAAGACGGAATTTAAATAGTAACATTTGATTCAAAATGCAGTCAGGAGAACTTGTAGTTTTATAAACGAGTCAAGATTTGTTTGGCAGCTAAACGCAGGATGGATTAGAAGAGGCAGAGGGAGGAGAAACAGATGTCAGGAAAATTTCAAATTCTTTTGCCAGTATAAAACTATATTCCATTCATCACCCCCCCCCTTGAGGAATGAAGGATTTGTTTCCCCATCTGCTATGAGTGCTGCCAGCAGACAACTTTAAATTGTCAGCCTTCTTTGGGGATTCCTGCAGCAAAAGGGAAGGACCCTGCCAAACATCACACCCTTCCCAGGGTGGTCTGAAACCAGTATTTTTGCCTCACCTGGGGAGACCTCTGAAAGGTCTCTGCTTAAAGGTTCACAAGCTTAACTTCCTCCTCAATCCAATCTTCAAAAGTTAACAAGCTTAACTTCCTCCTCAGTCCAATCCTGCTTCCTTTTTTTTTTTTTCCTTTCCTTTCCTTCCCCAGGACATCTCAAGAGAGCTCTCCTCAGAAGACTGCCATCTTAGTCTGTTTCACAAGCAACCCAAGTTGTGAACATTCTCTTTTGCTTCTCTTTACAGAACTGTGAAACTGTTCTTTGAGGCACACAACACTTCCAGAATGGATATGGTAACAGTGCTTTGGCAGCTGTGTTCTCCTGTTCTTGTCTCTGTTCATGCCTTAAGGAACTATACTGTTACGCTGACATCTATACTAAGTACTTCCACAGGGCAAGAAGCACTGAAAAAAACAATGGCAATAGCTATAGAAATATTAAGAAAAAGAGAGTTCCTTTTTCAGTTCTGAACAGTGAAGAGTAACTATATCTTAAAATTTTTCCCTCACTCCATTTCCCCTTGAGCCATCTTTTCTTGTCAAGAGACATTATTTCAGAGAAACTTAAACAACATATTGTTGATTCCCTCCACTCTTCAAGACACCTCCCCACTATCACCATCACCTCACCTCCATTCTGGGCAATCTTGTGACCCAGAATGTGACCCAATCTTTATGACCCAGCTCTACCTTCACCATTTATGATAGTTTAGGCCCATAAGAATTGTGGGAAAAGAAGACAAATTTATTTGTTGGTAAGTTGGTTTTCTTTTACAAAAGGTGGAGGGGGCTCACCACTTCTTTTGGAGACTTTTACTGATAGCAAGCTTTAACAAGTAGAACTAAACAAATTAAAATGAGCTATTTATCTACCCATGTTCACTTTTTTTTTAAGATTTTATTAATTTATTTGACAGAGAGAGATCACAAATAGGCAGAGAGGCAGGCAAAGAGAGAGGGGGAAGCAGGCTCCCGTCTGAGCAGAGAGCCAGATGCGGGATTGGATCCCAGGACCCTGGGATCATGACCTGAGCCAAGGCAGAGACTTAACCCACTGAGCCACCCAGGCACCCCCCATGTTCACTTTTTAAAACAAAAATTGTTTTATGTGTTCAGAAGCCTGTTTTAAAATGTTTAAAGCTGGGGTGCCTGGGTGGCTCAGTGGTGGACGCCTATCATCCGGGTTTCCAGGACTGTGAGTAGGGGCTGGTCCTGAGTGTCCAACGGGGCGACCAAAGCTCTCGGAACCCGAACCCGATGGAGCCAAAACTGACAGGCAGAAACAGACCCCAGCCCTCCGGAGCTGGGTCTCCACCTGGGATGGGGCCTGCATCTCCCCAGGGCCGGCCACCTTAGAGCTCCCAAGAGTCTGGGCCCCTCTGTCTCTGGGCACAGTCAGAGTGGAGGGCAGTGACCTGAATGAGCAGATACGGCCCTGAGTCCTGCTCAGGCGAGAGAGAGAGGAGAAATGCTACTTTGTTTCATCCCTTTGTCCAGATGTCCCCGGTTCTGCAGCTTCTTGCACAGTAGGGGTGTGAAGACGGAGATTTCATCAGCCCTGAGTCTACCAGGCCAATGAACACACCCTCCCCTCAACCCCTAGGTTACATTTTCCGGTTCTATTTTTTTCACTTTGGAGGGTCCTAACTAATGAGGAAGAAGGAAGGGAGGGAGGAAGGAAAAGGGAAAGAGGGAAGGAAGAAGGAAAGAAGAAAAAACATTTTCTTTCCTCAAGGAAAGAAAATATCATTTTGCTAAGATTAGATGGTGCACCTAAGCAGCATGTCTGGACATTCCATTAAATCCTTCTAAGTCCTGTAAAACTGAATCTCTTGCATTTGTGGGCAAACTTCGTTTTAACTCCCTCATCATATTTGCATCTATAGTACACCCACCCTCCCCCCATCCATTGGGGATGCTTCTGAGACCAGGAGTAGATGTCTGTAACAGCAAATAGTAACAAACGCTATATATGTTTTTTTTTTTTTTTCTCATAGATACCTACCTATGATAAAGTTTAACTTAAAAACTATGCACAGTAAGAGATTAGTATAAAATAGAATAATTTTAATAATATAGAAGTTATGTGAAAGCGTATTCTCAAGCATTCAAAATAACTTATTGTACTGTACTCATCTTTCTTCTGATGATTTGAGTAGAAGTGAGGAGAAGGAGGTAGGCATTGTGACTTACTATTAGGCTACTAATGACCTCAGGAGAGGCAAGGATCTTTTACTTCCTGATTGTGGTTGACACTGGGTAACTGACGACACGGAAAATGGAAAACTTGGATAAAGGGTACTTACTGTATTATCTGTAGTCACTAGGCCTCTCTACCACTACAAAAATGCAAATTAAGTAAATTTCACATAAATCCTGCAAGCAGGCAGGCGGGAAGAAAGAGAAGGAAGGAAGAAGAATGAGAAAGAAGGAAAAAAAAAAAAAGAAAGAAAAGAAAAAAGGCAAAAAGAAAGGAAAAAGACATTAGCCCTTAGCCCAAGACCCAATCGTCAGATTAATTGTATAGAGCAAAATCAACCAATTAAGTACTCATTTCCAGGGAAGCACCCAGCTGAAGTTAAAAAGGGAGCAAGGGTTATTCAACAGATTTCCCTTCTCGGATATTATAAATTGATTTAATTTTTCTGGGTTTATGCCTGGAGACTTACAAAACAAACGTTTTTGCTACATAGATTTTAAGCTACATTATACTGTTAATTTTGTGTGTAAAGAAATCTAAATGTAAATGAGTCTCTCTTATTTGTACAGAAATTTGGGTAAATAATACGTATTTGTTAAGTAAAAAGTTCTATTATATTTATATTCATACGTCACAATACTGAGTTCCTCACACAGTATTGAGCAAAACCAAATGTTACAATACTGATTTCCTCACACAGTCTTGAGCAAAACCGTCAGCCTAAAGATAAAGGCTAAAAATTAAATAAACAAAATAAATAAGAATAAAGGCCAATCAGCAAAAAGCACTTTAGTATTCTCTGGTAACCAATTACTGAAAACCGCTCTTCGACTGGGAAAAGAACCAGGTAAGCTTTTACAATCTTATATCTGGACTGTTATTAAATAAAGAAGACTCACCTTTGAACACGATATTTATATCCCTTCAAAAAGGGCAAAATGTCTCCTTTGTCTCCGCTTCAGCAGAAAAAGGAGGCCACTGAGTCAGGCGGCCCCTCTAGGCCACGAACGTGAAGAAGGGCTCAAGGACGCAGATGGGATGGGGGCGGAGCCTGCTCCAGGGACCTCAGACCGCACCTGGATTGCAAGCTGGAGCCACAGCTGCAGGCAAAAACAGAACTTGGGTCGGAGTGGGAGCCAGCTGGTGGCCAGGTGGCCAGGGCTCAGGTCCCTGCTGCTGCAGAAGCTTAGCTTCCCTTGGGGCAGGAGGACGTGGTGGGGCTGCGGTGGATCGTGGGCGATTTACCTGTGCTCCCCTGAGAAGAATATCTATAAAATCGAAGTCATCAGGTTCAAGATTCAAGACATGGATTCAGGCACTGAAACCAAACTCAACCTCAGAGAGCTTTCCATTAGTCCACAGGACCTGGACTCCAATGCTGGGTGCTTTGTCCAGCTGTATGTGGTTTTGAATAAATTCTCCTTCTTTTCTGTTTAAATAAATAAATAAATTTTTAAAAAGCGAACTGTTGGAAAAACAGGGGTCTGAAGAGTAAATAATTTAAATGTGGCAATTTTTAACATATTATCATGTTTACTAATATCTTCATTCCATTAAGTGAATTGGTTCACATTTATGTGGATTTTATTCTCAAAATAGCTTCTTCTATTCATAGTTATTCAGCACTCTATTAATTAGCATATCAAAGTTACTACAACTTGTAACTGTAGCCTGCTAAAATTGTGAAATAGTGTATTTAGATAATAAAAACATACTCATAAAGAAAGAGCATATATTTCCTATTCTCTGTGTAGGAGAATTTTCCAAAAAGGGCAACACAAACTTAAAGGATTAATTACAAGAGGATTTGTTTAATAATCTCAGAATAGTTCAAGAAACATCAGAAAAGTTAATGAGATGATTTAAGTTAGAAATGGCTTCTAATTTCAAATATACAAAACCATAAGCATTTTTTTACTAAAAAATATCCATTTTTATATCTGCTTTCCTCTCCTCTTCCTAGAGTGTTTACACCCTAAAAATAGACATTGCTTTGTTAAATGTGTTTTTAGTAGATATTGGTTGTTACTTTCTTTCCTCTTGATCTTGATTGTTTCTTAGTAAAAGGTAAATACCTATCCTTTGACAATGATAAGGTCTACTCAGTGTCTTGAAATACTTGAGTTTTGATACCCATTTCTCTGGATACACATTGGGTATAATATGGCTTTGCAAAGATCAGATGACTCTGGAAAGGTTCACACTTAATCTCCTGGATCCCTGGAGCAGCAGAAAGCCTAAAAGCAGAAAGAGTAAGGTGCAAGAAAGCCAGAAAGCCACCTGGGGAGCAATGTGGTTTGTTAGGTCTATGTAGTTACAGCCTGAGTAATTGCAGGGTGCTTGCTACGGGAGCAATTTAGTTTTCTAGGTCTCTGGAGCCTTGCAACAAGCAATAGATCAGACTAGCCACCAAGGAAAGAGCTCATGTTACACAGCCCTACATATGGCAAGGAAGGCAAAACAACAAAGGATAGGAATCAATCTTTTTTATGACCTCCATTGGAAAACCCAAGTAACATCATATGGTACAAGACTAAGTGACCCACCTTGGAAGGATGCAATTGTACCAATTCTTTGAAGCATGAAAAGAGCTCTGTGGATCTTTTGTTGAATGATACATGGCTCCTAAGTATACTGTTGGGAGAAAAGTGTCTCATCCAAGAGTGAAATGTTTTGCACCATTATTTTCTAGGTTGGGTTGTAGAAACAAGGCTGTTCTAGTTTATTCTCTCTGTTGTGGGTTTAAAAATAATATATGCTGATTTCATAATCTTTGCTATTCAGTTGGTAATGGGTCTGTATTCTTTCCAAAAGACACTGTCTTCATTTAAGAAATTCCATTTTTTAAAGACTTTATTTATTAGGGGCACCTGGGTGGCTCAGTGGTTTGGGCTGTTGCCTTTGGCTTGGGTCATGATCTCAGGGTCCTGGGATCGAGCCCCGCATCGGGCTCCCTGCTCCGCAGGAAGCCTGCTTCCCTCTCTCTCTCTCTCTCTGCCTGCCTCTCTGCCTACTTGTGATCTCCGTCTTTCAAATAAATAAATAAAATCTTAAAAAAAAAAAGACTTTATTTATTAGAGAGAGGGAGAGAGAGAGAGCATAAGCATGGGGAAGGGGCAGAGGGAGAGGGAGAAGCAGGCTCCCCACTGAGCAGGAGCCTGAGTCAGGATTCCATCCCAGGACCCTGGGATCATGACCTGAGTTAAAGGCAGATGCTTAACCAACTGAGCCACCCAGGTGCCCAAGAAATTACATTTTTATAAAGGGACTGAGTCTATCTAACACTTAGCATTGAGTTAGCTTAGCTGAGGAATCATTTATCTAGAATTCATCTTCTTATATAAAATGACAGGGTTTCAAATGCACAGTTATTAAGCAGTTGGGTATCCAATCAAGAAATCAAACAAGTGAAAAACGGGTAAGATGAAAATGAATTTTATCTGAAATTGGTCCCAATTATTACATTTTGGATTTCATAGCCACATTCTTCTTAAAAAGAATAAACTCTCCTGTAATTGCATTAAAATCATCACAGCATGAAAATATATGCGGGAACCTGAAAGCCCAATAAAAACAGCAGAGAGATGATTTATCTCTCTTCCACTCAAAGCCATGATTGAGGCCAAAAGGAATCTTTAGCAACTGCCCCATCCATGAGATAGAGAGCTCTGTATAGAATTCCAAAGAATGGAAGAGGCCAAGGCTCTTGGATAAGCAAAGTGAACTCCAATGACTTAAAACAAAGCTTAGGACAGTAAATGGAGATAGAAACAATAGGAATGATGATAGACAAAATTTTTAGAGTAGTAGAAATGTCTTCTGTGCAATCATCTCTGGTGTTAAGGTCAAAGTAACACAGTATTATTTTCTCAATTGTAACACTTAGAGTCAGGTTATAAGGACAAAGTGAACAACCATTAGGAAAAAATGAATCACAAAAATAAAGTAACTTGTTTCCATACAGGGAGGGTACTTTCACCTTGTTGATAGAGAGAAGTCAAAGGAAGGGCTAATTTTATGTATGTTCTTCAAGTATTTTACAAAAACTTGGAGCAGCTTGATCTTTGAGAATTATATAGCCCTTACCACCAGGTTTTCTGGCCTTGGGGACAGATTGACTCAAGGAAGCTGACTTAGTAACACTGTCTCTTGATTATGGCTCTGGTAAAATTCCAGAGGGAATCCCCAACCCAATACCATTCTTTTTTTCTGAGCTTTACAGCCAGACTTTTATATTATGCCCATATAAATTATTCAAAAATAAGCAATGTAATTCCAGTGAGGCAGCAAGTAGGTACTATTTATCTCCGTTAAATGCTAGAACATTGGCATTAGCACCTCCATGGCTCAGTGGGTTAAAGCCTCTGCCTTCAGCTCAGGTCATGATCCCAGAGTCCTGGGATCGAGCCCCATATTGGGCTCTCTGCTCAGCAGGGAGCTTGCTTCCTTCTCTCTCTCTCTCTCTCTCTGCCAAATTGTGATCTCTGTCAAATAAATAAATAAAATCTTAAAAAGAAATGCTAGAACATTAGACATCAGGTTAGTCTATGTGGTTTCAAAATAATGGAGTTGTCTGTTCCTGGTAACAACCAAATCAAAGATAATCTTAGTGTGCATAAAACTGTCTATCCATAGTCACAAGAAATATATAGATAATTTATAATTTAGTCTAATGTACAAAATATAAAACCTCTGTATGTATATGTTATAATAAAACCAAGAAGGTTTATACATCTTCTCCATCCATAGTTACAAGAAATATATAATTTATAATTTAGTCTTATGTATAAATATGTAACATATGTTATATATACATATATACATGTTATATATGTTATGTGTAACATATGTAACATATGTTACATATACATATGCTATAGAATACACACACACACAGTGTGTGTGTATAATGAAAGAAGACTTACACTGCCTCCATTTCAACCTCAAACTTTCTAGTTCAGTGAAAGCTAGTCTCTTGGTTCAGTTATAAGACCGTGAGGTCAAAGCATCTGGTGTTAGAAACAGAAACTAATGCCTCAAGCAATAAGGACTGCCTGAGACCAAAGACCCCATCCGTGAGTGACTCCAAGGCAATGATCTCTTTAACTTTCATTACCTACCTGCATATACCATTCCACCTTTGTCCCACATTTTCCTTGTTTAAACCTGGAAGAATTTTCGGCACTTTGGAGGGGGTAGTATTTGAGACACTAGTTCCCTGTCTTCCTCATGTCAGTCTCACTGAAATAAATTCCTTTCTGGTTAAACACTTATCTCTCTGTCCTTGAATTTTATTGACAGCAAGTGGTTGAACCTGGTCTGAGACACCCAGAGTCAGGAACTCTTGTACTCCTATGCCCTGCCTATAGTAAGAGGCTTGCATAGAAATATTTCAAATCATTTTGAGGCATCGGAATCAGAAAAAACATGCATGAGCTTAACTGCATTGTTATTAGTTTCACAGCTAGCATTTTGGTATCAACCTGGAATTGACCAGTAACAAAAATTAGGTCAGAAGTATCAATTATAGGGGCGCCTGGGTGGCTCAGTGGGTTAAAGCCTCTGCCTTCGGCTTAGGTCATGATCCCAGGTATCAAGCATTCTGATACAAATGCCTATATGAAAATGAACAATCTAAGATGTGTCTAGATGAGCATTGAATAAGGATTTCTTTTTTTTTTCTTTTTTTTTTTTTTAAGATTTTATTTATTTGACAGGGAGAGATCACAAGTAGACAGAGAGGCAAGCAGAGAGAGAGAGAGGAGGAAGCAGGCTCCCCACGGAGCAGAAAGCCCGATGTGGGACTTGATCCCAGAACCCTGAGATCATGACCTGAGCTGAAGGCAGAGGCTTAACCCACTGAGCCACCCAGGTGCCCCCTTTTTTCTTTTTCTTTTTTTTTTTAAGATTTTATTTATTTGACAGAGAGAGATCACAAGTGGGCGAATAAGGATTTCAAAAGAAATAGATTTCAAGATTTTGTGTAACTGGATGGTAATCCAAAGTTATTAACGATAGTAAAGATGAACTAATAGTTAACAGTAAATTCTTCTGTAGTGTTAGTTGTCAAGTACTTAATGTTATCACAAGTAAGATATCTATTTCTATACCTATACCTATAAACAGTATGTAGTTCACCCTTTGCTTAATTAAACCATGTTGTTCCCTCCATAACATTTAAAAACTAAAGAACCACATTAGACAACAGGTAAGACAATGTACCTGAATATTTTGGTTTAAACCACATCTGTAATTTCTATATTTTATTTATTTGACAGAGAGACCACAAGTACAAAGAGAGCCAGGCAGAGAGAGAGGGGGAAGCAGGCTCCCCACCGAGCAGAGAGCCCGATGCAGGGCTTGATCCCAGGACCCTGAGATCATGACCTGAGCCAAAGGCAGAGGCTTAACCCACTGGGCCACCCCGGTGCCCCTCTAATTTCTATTTTTATATTCAAAATGAGAAGTCAGAAAAAACACACCTTTACACAATGACTTTGCCTGTGACAACTTCTTGGTACAATTTGTATCTGCCTATGGTTGTATTTGTTTACTATTCATTGCCACTATCTGCTGAACTTTAGAGCTTAAAAAATAAAAAAATTAAAAAAAAAAAAAAACAAAACTAAAAGTGTACCAGATGTGATGTCACATGATGCTTTCATTTGTACTATCACGAAAAGCTTACTGCATCTCCTTAAATATACTTTGTAAAGTATACTTTTAAATCATATTCTGAAAGTTCAGCAGTTTAAATTTCATTGTCATTAATGGAAATGGCCCTGCTGAAACCCCATACGATGACCGCATAATGTGCACTACAGTCTCTGGTGACCAATATGGCCTATAACGTATTGATCTACTCAGAAGCAACTAATGCACTATTTTCCCTAGTTTTATTATTATTCTCCTCCAAAATAAAAATATTTCCTCTATTAAAATTAGAACTTGTAACTTAAGAACTACAAATAAAAGCAGTTGTATTCCAACTCGTGTTAAAAAAACAATCTGAGGGGTTTAAAGGGGCGGGGGGTGGGAGGTTGGGGTACCAGGTGGTGGGTATTATAGAGAGCACAGATTGCATGAAGCACTGGGTGTGGTGAAAAAATAATAAATACTGTTATGCTTAAAATAAATAAATTAATTAAAAAATATATTGAATTTTTAAAAAGTAAATTATGATTTTGTTTATCAATTATATCTCAGTAAGTCTGGGAAAAATTCTTTGAGACAGATAAGGAAAAAATTGTAATAGCTATAGATGACCATCCAAGGTAACTCTTCAAGATATAGAGAACTCTGGTCTGGCTTATGAGATGTCTTGTGCAGTAATCCTCAAACAGCTTCTAGATAAAAAGACATCATATCCTCTTTGACATAGAACAGTCCAGGCTATATATTACTACTATAATCATTAGTAGTAATCCTTACCTTCTCAAAAGTGTCCCTGTATGGACTAAAATTATGTTGTTACTCAAAAATAACCTTTCTGTTCATCAAGTTAGCCAATATTGAATTTGATCTTATTGAACAAAATCTTACTGCATCAAGTTGGAGGACAACAAGTAGCCACAATTCCATGGCCAGAGTAAATATTATACTACTGCAGAATAGAATCCTGAAATATAAAGCAACTGAAATGAAATTTTTCTTTTTTTTGGGGGGGGGGATATTGACAGACAGAAATCACAAGTAGACAGAGAGGCAGGCAGAGAGAGAGGAGGAAGCAAGCTCCCTGCTGAGCAGAGAGCCTGATGAGGGGCTGGATCCCAGGACCCTGGGATCATGACCTAAGCCGAAGGCTGAGGCTCAACCCACTGAGCCACCCAGGTGCCCCTGAAATGTTTTTTTTTTTTTTTTTTCAAGTAAACAGATCTAAGAAGCATCTCCAAGTAATTCTACCCTGCTTAGTACTCGCTCAGATTTCTGTATTGTTTTTTTTTCTGTTCTTAGTACTTATAAAATTGTGTTCATTATAACACAAAATGACTTGTAGTATGTGAACAGTAATTCAAGAAATCTATTTTACTGTATTTTCTAGCCTATTCTCCTTTTAAAAAGTGAGGTAATTAATTTTCTCTGAAGGGTTTTAAATCAAATCTAAATGTATATAAAATCCTTAAGAAACTAGGGCTGCTAGTCAGGAACACAAACAGGTGTGCAGGTTAAATTTCTTAGTTGAAAGAATTAAATGGGTTGTAAAAAGTTGGGTTAGGCATTTCATTAAATATAGTTCTAGAGAAAAATTTTAATGTTAAATACAATCTATATGAACCTTTTAGGAATTCTGTGAATGTCAAGAGCACTCAGTATATCATGAGAAGAGATGAGTGGAAGATGGAAAAATAGATGGAGTTTAAACTGAGATGGATTCAGAAACCAAATTTAAAAACATTATTGTGTAATTTTCAATAGTAAATCCACTTTCTTGATAGTTGCCCATTGTATTGTTTTCAGAAGTCCTTTTACGTGTATCTACATTAACTAAAAGATTCTTAGCTGTACCCTAAAAAGAGGGAGACCCAGTTTTCTAGTGTTTTGGTCCTGGGATCATGCTGTTAAAAATGTATAGTCTTATTCAATGAGATGTTTCAACCCTAAGGCAGACCAGCTGTAGCTCTGAAATAATTGGCTGAAACTGACCTCGTTCTCCTAATTGGATGTGATTTGGATTTGTACATAATACAAGGAAGAAGGTAAAGGAGAAGATAACATCTAGCACAGTTCTTCTGTGGAGACTCATAAATCCATAAGATTTGTTAACTCCTCCCATGTTTCTGGGAACTACTGTCAGTCTTAAGGGGAAGAAAAAAAAAGTATCTTCTCTTTGGAACACAAAGTGTTATGTACAAATCCAAATCACATCCAATTAGGAGAACGAGGTGTCCGCTTCCACCAATTATTTCACTGTTTATTCTTCAGGTTAACAAACCCGATCCCTGAATCTCTCCTTCTTCCTAACACTATTTGTATGAATCTTTAGTGACATCTCTATGATCATTGGTTCAATCTCATTAAATTATTTTCTCATGTATCGTAGAGCAATAATTACTTTTAAGTAAAAGAAAACAAAGGCTATGGATAGATCTATCAACATGCTGCCAAAAAATTAATTTCTTAATCTGTAGGCTCTAAACTATATCATCTGAGAGCAATACCATCACATTTGTCTCCCAGCGAGGATCGATTTAATCATTTTACAATAACTATTTGAAGATATTTGGTACATAAGAACGATGCCAGAGAGTACTCAGCCAAGTTGTGGTGTATGTGTGTAATCAGAGGGAAGATTGAGAGGGGTTGGGAAATGGGTAACTCCTGACAAGGCAAAGTTGCCTTAACTTTAATATTGTTAGGTCATATATAGATGTTCCCTTGGTCATAGGCAATGCTTATCTTCCTTAACAGCATTTTGAAAACATTTAACTTGGAGGAAGAAAGGGAGAGTTTATCAGAAGTTAGAAGGAAACACGTACTAAGTAAATTGGTGTGTCATGTTATATATTAACTGAAATATACAATGCACTCTCATTTTAATCCAATGACCTGGTGAGACAAATACAACTCACAATTGAAATTCTGATTTCTAGAAACTTTCCTCTGCGGTCCTATACCCCTTTTGCATTTGCAAACCTCTTCCACTTAGAAGTCAAATCCCCCATTTTTCTGTTCAACCTTGAAAAAAGAAATTGAGTGACATTTCTGAGTTTTCAACATGCAAGTTTCAAATGAAAGACATTTTATAATCCTGATGTGACTGATCTAAGACTGAATGAAGCTGATTTTCCTGTGTGCATCATGGACGTTCTTTTGTTACATGATAGCCACATTTGACAGTCTCCACATTTATTAATGATCTTTCTCTCATACCCAAAAAATCATGTATTTTCTAGCATATGTTTTTGGGATACCCTTTTAATTAAAAAAAATAAATCAATTAAGAGTACTGTCTCCACCTTTATAGTTTCTTTGCTTAAAATCTTCTAAACCTCATGGTAGATGTTTATCAGGTTTGAAAGGGAAGGATATTTTATCCAGTCCCCAAATCAAGTGTTTGCATCCTCTCCTCAGTAGCCTCCAGGACACATCACTGTGTGAGCACGAGCTACGCAAGCTGGGGGCTTCCTTCTGTGAGTTATAATCAGGAAAAAACAAGCTGCTCTGCACTGATATAACGGGAGTTTGATGAAGCTTTCAGCTTTCTCACAGAGAACTTCAGAAAGGTGAGATTCTGTGGTGATAACCATAAAAGCTAGAGAACAAAATAAAGGAAAAGAATGTGTCTCTTTGTCGTCATAGTTATGTTTTCTAAGTAGGAAACAAATGGAAAAAAAAAAAAAAAAAGCAAGTCATTCAATAGCAGCTTTATTCTGAAATACATTTTTTGACCACAATACTTGGCTTTCCTATTATGCAGCACCACTATCACTCAAGAATCTCCTGGAGTTTACCTTTTCCATCACGGAATTCATGTCCAGGTTCATGCAACAATCATACTCTACTACTCTTTATGACCTTCCTGAGAATCTTACCACCGAGATCCCTTACATTTGCGTCTATTTAAATCATTGCATCAGGTAAATACTCAACAATACTCTCAGAATATGAGAATAGAAAAAAGTACAGAAAAGGATGTACAGACTGATTTTAAAAGCATTTAATTTCATCAGCAACACCTCAAAATAATTCCTTTTGAGGAGTCATGATTTACATCCAAAAATACAAATTACCTAAAGTTTTAAATACTACTTATAGTATGTGTTCTATTTGTGGGTCGTATTGTTATATTTATTATTAGGCTTGGAGTAGTAGTAATAAAAATAATATGCTTCCTGGGGCGTCTGGGTAGCTCAATAGGTTAAACATCCAACTCTTGGTTTTGGCGCAAGTCATGATCTCATGGGTCATGAGGTAGAGCCCCGTGCCAGCTGATGAGAAGGGGAGGGGAGTCTGGACTCAGCAGGGAGTCCGTCTGAAGATTCTCTTCCTCAGCCCTCCCCAAATTCAGTCTCTCTAAATAAATAAATAAATCTTTTAAAAATATGCTTCTCTTTCAGATGATGAAGGAGGAATACTTGTGAAAAGATATAATCTGTACACAGCATCTTCTTCAGCTTCTCATTTTGAATTACTAACATAATTAATTTTGTCATAATAAACAAGGAAGATTGTTCAGCAAAATGGAAAAAAAACCTTTAAATGTGCTACTTATATACATGAGGATGTACAGAGGTTTCTTAGGTACATGTATATTCACATGGATGAATGCAGATAGAAAGTTTCACAGAAAGAAAATATTTGTTTGAAAGACTGAAAGGCAATAATCATGGAATTTCTATCATTATCACAGAATGGAGCTGTAGGTAAGATATGATTATCATAAGAAGCTACATTTCTGCATTTCTTGACTATAATGGTTTGCCAATCTCCATCTGCCACACTGTAGAAAACTTCATCCCCTGTTGCCTTCCACAGTAAATCATGCCTGATTGCTCAGCACCAAGCTTTATAATTTGAATCTCTGGGCCAAAACATTTACTAATGATCACTGTTCCAAACAGGAATAATCAATACAGCCTACAACTGCAGCACTGGCCTTTCTGGTTTTAAAAAAGAAACTGTGTTTCTGGAGCTAATTATGTTCCATTTTAAGCAAATACAACATTTGTCTTTAAAAATTAATTTGCGCCCCAATAGGCAGTCACAAGTCATTTATTGAAAAAAAAAAATGCTCCTGAAAGATACAAAGTGAATTGAAATCCTCTAAGTAAGATGCTAATATTAAATAAAAAGCTTAAAAATAAAAAAGACAGGAAACTCTAGACTTTTCTTTGTGTATTGTGTTCATTCAATAAAATAATTTTCTTCTTTTCATATTTTTCCATTTTTGTGCTATTTTCTTTTATAAATTTCATCATGTTTCATCAATAAAAAAAATCACCTTTCTTGCATATACAACATAACACCATCTTAAAGACTCTAGATATATCTAAATTGAAGATTCTGTACTATTTTTTACGTTTTTTAAAAATTTAAATCAATTAATTAACATACAGTGTATTATTAGTTTCAGAGGTAGAGTTTAGTGATTCATCAATTGCATAGAACACCCAGTGCTCATTAGATCACATGTCATTCCTGATGCCCATCACCAAGTTACCCCATTCCCCTGCTCCCCTCCCCTCCAGTAACCCTCAGTTTGTTTCCTACAGTTAAGATTCTCTTATATTTTGTCTCCCTCTCTGATTTCATCTTATTTTATTGATCCTGTACTATATTTAAGGGTCCATTCAAGTAAAAGATAGCTGCTATCACTAAAATGACTTAAAGCCTGTCAAATGCCTGTTGATCTTGAAAAGATCAAAGTAGTTAACGTCCTTCCTTTTTGTTCCCTGACTGGACCAATGCTGACACTAAATGTGCCTGTTGATTAGAGCCTTGTCATTATAGGGACAATTACTAATCAGCTGATTGTTAATGGACATCATTTGATAATTCACTGCCACATTTAACAGGAAAATTCTATTCTCATAATTTCCTTTAGAAACTTACTTAATGCACCTCTAGCTTTATGTGCTTCATAGACTGAAAATTGTCATACAAATACTAATTTGCTCACTTATGTCAATTTTTTTTCTATAAGAAATTTCAAAGACACGAAGAGAGCAGTTAATGCGTTAGGCAACATTTTGAGAAGCAAGCTGTCTTACCAGGATACCACTTAAAATTAAGTAAGCCCGTTTCAAACCACAACATGTTTCCGTCTTCCAAAATATCTGGAGTGAAGATACAAAACCATGAAAATTCCTTTTTCTCAACATTCCAGGGGATTTCTGGTTGTTTTCAAATTGTAATTTGTGATGTAATTCATGAGAAGAACTATATTATAACAATTAAAAGACATTTTATGCCATCAGTTTTTTTCTCTAACCATCTACTTCCATCACAGTTTCCTAATTTGATCTCAAACCATTTCTACATTAATACTGTAGATCACTCCCAGTGAGACATGAAAATACAAACTTGAGCTAATGCATACACATCATTTATACATATGAGATTCTTATATTTGAGTTGTTTAAAAGTTAGAACTGGCAAAAGGTTTATTTTTTTTTTCTTTTCTTTTTAGAATGGGAGAGAGAGAGAGAGAGAACATGAGGGGATGAATGGCAGTGGTGGGGCAGAGGGACAGGGAGAGAATCTCAAGCAGACTCCCTGACGAGTAGAGTCTCACATGGGGCTTGATTTCATGACCTGGAGATCATGATGACCTCAGCTGAAAGGTAGCTGCTTAATCTACAGAGCCAATCAGGCATCACTGGAAGGTTTATTTTTTAATAAGAGATTATCTCTCCCAACTTTTACCTCGGTTTGTCTAATTTTTTTTTTTTTTTGTGAATGCAATAAGAATTATGCGTGAAAACTAAGAAATTACAACTAGGAAGTAGAATAAAAGGAATAGACATACTATTTTACTTCCTTCTGAATGCTTCTCTCAATAACTACTTTGGGAATCAAGTAATAAAGAGTTTGAAGTTCTTATAACCATTCCTCCCATTTCAAAAATACACAATAGCTTCGTACATTATCTTAGTTAATCCATATAATAATCTTTGAAAGTAGTCATTATTATTCACAGTTTACTATAATACAAATAGGATTCAGAGTTTAAATTACTTGTCAAAAGACACAGAAACAAAATACCAAATACTTGTCTTAGGGATTGAACTCAGTGCTCTCCATAGTCCAGTATCTGGTCATTTCCAGGCCAGGCCACATTCCCAATGTGAACCATCAGACTGCGTGGTATATGAAGTGGGTACCAGTTATAATAGCAAAGAGCAACTCAGTGAGAGTAGACCATGGCACTACATAAGCCGGTTTCCACCAATCAACACCTTCACCTCAAACCAACTCAGCAGACCCACAGGTACTGAGGTTAGTTTCATCAGTTTAGTGAGGGCAGAGAAAAGTGCTTTGCTTTCTTCCTACAGCAAGAACTGCTGTAGAACTGCCTGCCATTCTTCCTGCAGATCTGAGTTGACGAGGGTTGTCTTGAAAATATCAAAATTCAGAGACTATTTTATAATTTGGTTTTCATGTTGATAAGTACTTGTATCTGTAGACGAAAAGACAAGGACTTTTTAGAATCTCCTAGAATAGAGGTGTTTGGGAAGGATTTTACATGCTAAATAATGAAATTAAGACTTGTTTTTAACAGATTATCCCAGTCACTTATATGGGAAACAATGAACATCAAATTGACCTAGCCAGAAAAATTCATATACAGATTTTTAGCTTTTATTGCTGATATAAAAGTGTAAATATTAATATAAACCTATATATAGAAGGGAGACAATATTTTCCCTAACCTAAATATGTTATATTTTTAACTTGTATATATGTTACAATCTTATTTCTGAGGTAATGTTTTTCATTTTAATGATTGATTACTGACATGATACATTTCTTTTATAGATTTGTTGAGTCTCTGGATATATTTAGATGAGATATTTTATGAGATTGACATGCTACCTCCTGCACTAACGAGGTACCTAGATGAGATATTTTAAATAATATTCACATATGTATTTTGCTGCCTGCCCATTTTACTGGGAAAATGAAGTCAAAGTAGCTTTCAAATCAAATGGAGACTTTTTAAAAAATGACATAAGCAAAGAGACATATTCAAAGAGGAACTTTAAGATGATTTCCTTGTAGCCATAAATATGTAAACTTAATGTGGAAGAAAATACACTCTAGGACTGTGAAACTAATGAGATTTCATTAAAAACAATGTGCCTATAGTTAATACTACTCTTCTGTAGATAAGAAGATAAATTTTGTTGTTATTTTTTTTTTTTACCACATTAAAGAAACTGGTGAGATTTTAATGTTACAAATTCATTTTAAGGATGGAAAGATTATGAAAATTTAAGATTAACCCAATTAAGAAATAAATTTTAGCTCAGGATTATTATTGGCATGCCTAATAAGCAAAATTATGACACTATCATGGAAAAATTCATAAGTATAAATATATTTCATAGAGAATCAATAGAAATGTTGCCATTTTTCATGATTTACTTAAAAAATATACACTCTAGCTTAAGTTTTATTTTTCATGACATTAAATCTGGAATATTTTTTTTGAAAAATGAGAGCATTACAATCTAAACTGAACGACCAATGTGAAAAATAATAATACAAAAACATAAAGAAAGATATTTATCTACTTATTTATTTATTTCTAAGATTTTATTTATTTATTTGGCAGAGAGAGAGCGAAAGAGGTAACACAAGCAGGGGGAGTGGAAGAGGGAGAAGCAGGCCTGCCGCTGAGCAGGGAGCCCCATGCGGGGCTCAGTCGTTGGATCCTGGGATCATGACCTGAGCCCAAGGCAGACGCCACCCAGGTGCCCCAAGAAAGGTACTTAATAAATCACCTTTTATTTGAAGATTAAAGAAAAACTACAGAATCCTTCCTTGGGATTTCTATAACACCAAGACTCAAACAGTGACAGTATGGATTATGTCATTTGAATGTATTTGATCATTTGCTTTGTGCTATTGTTTTGTGTGTGTGTGTGTGTGGGTGTGTGAGTTTAGATTTTATTTATTGATTTGACAGAAAGACAGATCACAAATAGGCAGAGAGACAGGTAGAGAGATGGGGGAAGCAGGCTCCCTATGGAGCAGACAGCCCAGGGCTCAACCCAAGGACCCTGAGATCATGACCCGAGCCAAAGACAGAGGCTTATCCCACTGAGCCACCCAGGCCCCCCTGGTATTGTTCTTATAAGCAACAAACTTCCTGAATATTATTATTAGTAGAAACAATATGCCTACAGAACATGCTGAGTTTTCTAGATGGACATGTCCATTCATCACAAAGTGTTGTTTTTGTCCCTTTATTTTCCTTGACTTGGTGCTACTGACTGCAATTTCTAGCACACTGTTTATTACAAAAGGCAGGGGTGGTATCTGTGTGTTTGCATGTGAGGTTTTAATTTAGGGATGATGTCTGTTTAGGTTTTTGTGATCTCAGTATTCATAGTGGAAATTGGCCTATAGTTTTCTTCTTATACAGTTTTATTTTCCTTGTCTTTGTTACTAATATTATCCTTAACATAAAATGAGTGAATGAATTCCTTCTTGTCCTCTAATTTAGAACAATTTGTATTGTATAGATTATCTGTTCCTGAAGTTTGGTAGCATTCTCTTAAAAATCACATGCAGTTCATGTGTGTGAGTACTTAATGGTCTGTTTTGTTTTTCTTTTGTTACCAAATCAATTTAAATAATTGCATCTTTCTGTAATAGTTGCCTTTCTTTTAAGATTTTAATTTTTTTAAGTGAAATATAACATATTATTATGTAACTAACATATAACATACTATCATACAATTGGTTTAAAATATCATTACATATTTTAAATTTCTGATATCTTATATACTATTTGTATCTTCCTTTATCTTTCTTAGTCAATCATCCTAGATGAGATTTTTCTTTTTAATTCCATTTATGAAGAAACAGTTTTGGTTTTCTTGTCACCTATATTTTCTTTCAACAATCACATGTATTAATTTCCCTCTATATCTATCAATTTGTCATCTCATTCTTTTGTAGCTTTTTGAGTTGCTATGCATTAATATTCAATCTTTCTCCCTTTCTAATATATAAATCTATATTTATAAATTACCTTCTAAATGCCATTTTAGTTACATCCTACAGGTACTGTAATGCTATGTGCATGTAACCATTTGTCTAAATTTTCACATGAAATTTTTTCTTCAATAAATTATTTTGCAGTATATTTTTAAATTACTGAAAGTAAGACATTAATTCCTATCTCTTCATTACTGACTTCTGATAATCTATTGAGAAAGAGATCTTATATGGTGTAAACTTAGTCATTTAACCTGTGCTGAGATTTCTTTTACAGCTCAATAGTTGGTCACTGTTTATAAATATTTCATGCATGGTTAAAGGAAAGTGTTTATTTAATTTTTTAAACCAAAATTCTATATATGTTCTTTAGATTAAATTTATTAATTGCATTATTAAAATATAGTGTATCTGGGCGCTTGGGTGGTTCAATTGGTTACGCATCTGACTCTTGATATTGGCTAAGGTCATGATCTCAGAGGAATGAGATTGTGCCCCACATCTGACTCCATACTCAGTGGGGAGTCAGCTCCACCCCTCTCTGACTCTGCTCCTTCCCCTGCTCGCTCTCCATAAAAAATAAATAAATAAATATTTTAAATAAGTATTTTGTATCATTGCCTAATTTTGTCAACTTTATCTATCTGTTGTAGATAGATAGATAGATAGATTGATTGATTTTTAAGTAAGCTCCATGCCCAGCATGGAGCCCAATGCAGGTCTTGAACTCCCAACCCTGAGATCAAGACCTGAGCTGAGATCAAGAGTCAGATGCTTAACAGACTGAGCCAAACAGGCACCCCATAGGTAGTTTCTAATAAAATCTTCAAATCTGACTTTAAATTTCCATTTGTCAATGTTGAAATGTTTACTTTATGACATCAACCTTTTACTTAAGAGATACATAGTTTCAGCACAGTTTTATCTTTCTGTGAAATTACAGAAATAATCTAAGGAATTCTTCCTTCTGTCAACAATTTGTAGACACATATTAAATATATACTGGTTTGTATACATACACACAGATTCACACACATGCATATGATTTTTGCATTTCATATTTTTATTCTCAATTCTATCCTTTATTTCTAAATATAATGAGTAATATATACCTATATATATTATGAATATATAAATAGCATGTATTGCTATATATACTTACCTGCCTGCTTTTTAATTTATTATGTTTGCTCCATTTTTTATTATTTCCTTTCCTGCATTGACAATTAAATTTTGTATATTTATATTTGTAACAATATGTTTACACTTTCACAATTATTCTTGGCTTGGGAAATTTCATAATTTAAATTAAATTTCATAATTTAATCATTGTCTCTTCTAGCCTCCTTCTGAATAATGTAGAGTTTGAATGCTTTAATTTTAATCAAACCAATCCTATCTTATTTATCATATTTATTTACTCCCAAAGAGGTAATTATTATCATTACTGTTTTCCACAGTTTGTGTTTGCTCAGATTTACTCATAGACTTAGAAATTTATTTGTGCAATATTGCTTCAAACATTTATCTTAATCATCTGGATTTAATTCACTTTTTTATGGATGTACAATCAATAACTTTTTTCCTAAAAAAAGGTTTTTACTCTTATATTGAGCTTATGATGTTAACTCAATGAGATATAGAAATATAAGTGGTGGAGGAGTGAAGATGGCAAAGGAGTAGCAGGCTGAGACTACATCAGGTAGCAGGAGATCAGCTAGATAGTTTATCTAAACATTGCAAACACCTACAAATCCAACGGGAGATTGAAGAGAAGAAGAACAGCAATTCTAGAAACAGAAAATCAACCACTTTCTGAAAGGTAGGACTGGCGGAGAAATGAATCCAAAGCGATGGGAAGATAGACCGCGGAGGTAGGGGCCAGCTCCCAGCAAGCAGTGGAGCAATGGAGCAAAAATCGGGACTTTTAAAAGTCTGTTCTGCCGAGGGAACCCGCTCCAGAGGCTAAATTGGGGTGAAGCCCACGCAGGCTCAGCGTGGCCTCAGGTCCCGCAGGGTCACATAAGGATCGAGGGTGTCTGAGTATCACAGAGCTTACGGGTATTAGAACGGGGAAGCCGGCTACAGAGACAGAGCCAAGGAGTGACTCTCAGCAGAGGATTATCTTAAACCAGTCGCACCCTGGGTGAGCTCGGAGCATGGTCGGAGGCCAGGGAGACGGGAGTTATTGGGTGCTAGTCTCTGAGGGTGCACTGAGGAGCAGGGCACAAGCTCTTGGCTCCTCTGGGCCAGAGACTAGGAGGCCGCCATTTTCATTCTTGTCCTCCAGAACTCTATGAAAAGCGTTCAGGGAATAAAAGCTCCCGAAGCGAACCCAAGCGAATTATTCCACTCGGCCCCTGGTAAGGGCAGTGCAATTCCACCTGCGACAAAGACACTTGAGAATCACTACGAAAGGCTCTTCCCCAAGAAGATCAATAAGAAATCCAGCCAGGACTAAGTTTACCTACCAAGGAGTGCAGGTTCAGTAACAAGGAGAGCAGCGGAATTCCAGAGGAGGAGAAAGCAAAACACTGAACTCATGGCTTTCTCCCCATGATTCATTAGTTCTGCAGTAAATTTAATTTGTTTTGTCGTTGTTGTTGTTTTTTCAATTTTTTTCTTTTTCTTGTTCTCCTAAATTTTTTTTAACTTTTACCCTTTTCTTTTTAATGTTTTTTAACTAGTTTATCTAATATATATATTTTTTCTTTTTTATATTTTTTCTGTATTTGTTTTCTTTTTTGAATTGTTTCTTTTTTTTATTTCTGAATCTCTTTTTACCCTCTTTCTCCCACCCATGATTTGGCGTCTCTTCTGATATTTTCCTGGGGTCTTTGCCACCCTTTTAGTATTTTACTTGCTCTTCATATATTCTTATCTGGACAAAATGACAAGGTGGAAAAATTCACTGCAAAAAGAAGAACAAGAGGCAGTACCAAAGGCTAGGGACCTAATCAATACAGACATTGGTAATATGTCAGATCTAGAGTTCAGAATAACAATTCTCAAGGTTCTAGCCGGGCTCAAAAAAGGCATGGAAGATATTAGAGAAAACCTCTCGGGAGATATAAAAGACCTTTCTGGAGAAATAAAAGAACTAAAATCTACTCAAGTTGAAATCAGAAAAGCTATTAATGAGGTGCAATAAAAAATGGAGGCTCTCACTGCTAGGATAAATGAGGCAGAAGAAAGAATTAGTGATATAGAAGATCAAATGACAAAGAATAAAGAAGCTAAGCAAAAGATGGACAAACAGCTACTGGACCACGAGGGAAGAATTCGAGAGATAAGTGACACCATAAGATGAAACAACATTAGAATAATTGGGATTCCAGAAGAAGAAGAAAGAGAGAAGGGAGCAGAAGGTATATTGGAGAGAATTTCCCTAATATGGCAAAGGGAACAAGCATTAAAATCCAGGAGGCGCAGAGAACCCCCCTCAAAATCAGTAAGAATAGTTCACACCCTGTCACCTAATAGTAAAATTTACAAGTCTTAGTGACAAAGAGAAAATCCTGAAAACAGCCCGGGAAAGGAATTCTGTAATATACAATGGTAAAAATATTAGATTTGTAGCAGACTTATCCACAGAGACCTGGCAGGCCAGAAAGAACTGGCATGATATATTCAGAATACTAAACAAGAAAAACATGCAGCCAAGAATACTATATCCAGCTAGGCTATCATTGAAAATAGAAGGAGCGATAAAAAGGTTCCAGGACAAACAAAAACTGAAAGAATTTGCAAACACCAAACCAGCTCTTCAGGAAATATTGAAAGGGATCCTCTAAGCAAAGAGTGAGCCTAAAACTAGTAGATCAGAAAGGAACAGAGACAGTCACCTTACAGGCAATACAATGGCAATAAATTCATATCTCTCAATAGTTACCCTGAATGTTAATGGGCTAAATGCCCAAATCAAAAGACACAGAGTATCAGAATGGATAAAAAAACAAAATCCATCAATATGCTGCCTATAAGAAACTCATTTCAGACCTGAAGACACCTCCAGATTTAAAGTGAGGGGTGGAAAACAATTTATCATGCTAATGGACATCAGAAGAAAGCAGGGGTGGCAATCCTCATATCAGATGAATTAGATTTTAAGCCAAAGACTATAATAGGAGGTGAGGAAGGACACTATATCATACTCAAAGGATCTGTTCAACAAGAAGATCTAACAATTTTAAATATCTATGCCCCTAACGTGGGAGCAGCCAACTATATAAACCAATTAATAACAAAATCAGAGAAACACATCAACAATAATACAATAATAGTAGGGGACTTTAACACTCCCCTCACTGAAATAGACAGATCATCCAAGCAAAAGATCAACAAAGAAATAAAGGCCTTAAATGACACACTGGACCAGATGGACATCACAGATATATTCCAAACATTTCATCCCAAAGCAACAGAATAGACATTCTTCTCTGGTGCACATGGAACATTCTCCAGAATATATCACATCCTGGATCATAAATAAGGTCTCAACCGGTATCAAAAGATTGGGATCATTCCTTGCATATTTTCAGACCACAATGCTCTGAAGCTAGAACTCAATCACAAGAGAAAATTTGGAAAGAACCCAAATACATGGAGACTAAATAGCATCCTTCTAAAGAATGAATGGGTCAACCAGGAAATTAAAGAAGAATTGAAAAAATTCATGGAAACAAATGATAATGAAAACACAATGGTTCAAAATCTGTAGGACACAGCAAAGATAGTCCTGAGAGGAAAGTATATAGCCGTACAAGCCTTTCTCAAGAAACAAGAAAGATCTCAAGTACACCTAACCCTACACCTAAAGGAGCTGTAGAAAGAATAAGAAAGAAACCCTAAACCCAGCAGGAGAAGAGAAATCAAAAAGATCAAAGCAGAAATCAATAAAATAGAAACAAACAAACAAAAAAAACCCCACAATAGAACAAATCAACAAAACTTGGAGCTGGTTCTTTGAAAGAATTAATAAGATTGATAAACCCCTGGTCAGACTTATTAAAAAGAAAAGAGAAAGGACCCAATAAATAAAATCATGAATGAAAGATGAGAGATCACAACTATCACCAAAGAAATAAAAACAATTATAAGAACACACTATGAGCAACCCTACGCAAACAAATTTGACAATCTAAAAGAAATGGATGCATTTCTAGAGACATATAAACTACCACAACTGAACCAGGAAGGAATAGAAAACCTGAACAGACCCATAACCAGTAAGGAGATTGAAACAGTCATCAAAAATCTCCAAACAAACAAAAGCCCAGGGCCAATGGCTTCCCAGGGGAATTCTACCAAACGTATAAAGAACTAATTCCTATTTTCCTGAAACTGTTCCAAAAAATAGAAATGGAAGGAAAACTTCCAAACTCATTTTATGAGGCCAGTATCACCTTGATCCCAAAACCAGACAAGGATCCCATCAAAAAAGAGAACTACAGACCAATATCCTTGATGAACACAGATGTGAAAATTCTCACCAAAATACTAGCCAATAGGATTCAACAGTACATTAAAAGGATTATTCATCACGACCAGGTGGGATTTATTACAGGGCTGCAAGGTGGCACAATCAATGTGACACAATACATTAATGAAAGAATAAGAACCATATGATACTCTCAATAGATGCTGAAAAAGTATTTGACAAAGTACAGCATCCCTTCTGATCAAAACTCTTCAAAGTGTAGGGATAGAGGGCACATACATCAATATTATCCAAGCCATCGATGAAAAACTCACTGCAAATATCATTCTCAATGGAGAAAAACTGAAAGCTTTTCCGCTAAGGTCAGGAACACGGCAGGGATGTCCATTATCACCACTGCTATTCAACATAGTACTAGAGGTCCTAGCCTCAGCAATCAGACAACAAAAGGAAATTAAAGGCATCCAAATCAGCAAAGAAGAAGTCAAACTATCACTCTTCGCAGATGATATGATACTATATGTGGAAAACCCAAAAGACTCCACTCCAAAACTGCTAGAACTTGCACAGGAATTCAGTAAAGTGTCAGGATATAAAATCAATGCACAGAAATCAGTTGCATTTCTCTACACCAACAACAAGACAGAAGAAAGAGAAATTAAGGAGTCAATACCATTTACAGTTGCACCCCAAACCATAAGATAACTAGGAATAAACCTAACCAAAGAGGCTAAGAATCTATACTCAGAAAACTATAAAGTACTCATGAAAGAAATTGAGGAAGACACAAAGAAATGGAAAAATGTTCCATGCTCCTGGATTGGAAGAATAAATATTGTGAAAATGTCTATGCTACCTAAAGCAATCTACACATTTAATGCAATTCCTATCAAAGTACCATCCATATTTTTCAAAGAAATGGAACAAATAATTCTAAAATTTATATGGAACTAGAAAAGACCTTGAATAGCCAAAGGGATATTGAAAAAGAAAGCCAAAGTTGATGGCATCACAATTCCAGACTTCAAGCTCTATTACAAAGCTGTCATCACCAAGACAGCATGGTACTGGCACAAAATCAGACACATAGATCAATGGAATAGAAAGCCCATAAATAGACCCTCAACTCTATGGTCAACTAATCTTCGACAAAGCAGGAAAGAATGTCCAATGGAAAAAAGAAAACCTCTTCAATAAATGGTGTTGGGAAAATTGGACATCCACATGCATAAAAATGAAATTGGACCATTTCCTTACACCATACACGAAAATAGACTCAAAATGGATAAAGGACCTCAATGTGAGAAAGGAATCCATCAAAATCCTTGAGGAGAACACAGGCAGCAACCTCTTCAACCTCAGCCGCAGCAACATCTTCCTAGGAACATCGCCAAAGGCAAGGGAAGCAAGGACAAAAACGAACTACTGGGATTTCATCAAGGTCAAAAGCTTTTGCACAGCAAAGGAAACAGTTAACAAAACCAAAAGGCAACAGATAGAATGGGAGAAGATATTTGCAAACGACATATCAGATAAAGGGCTAGTGTCCAAAATCTATAAAGAACTTAGCAAACTCAACACCCAAAGAACAAAGAATCCAATCAAGAAATGGGCAGAAGACATGAAAAGACATTTCTGCAGAGAAGACATCCAGATGGCCAACAGAGTCATGAAAAAGTGCTCCACATCACTGCGCATGAGGGTAATACAAATCAAAACCACAATGAGACATCACCTCACCCCAGTCAGAATGGCTAAAATGTAAAAGTCAGGAAATGACAGATTTTGGTGAGGATGTGGAGAAAGGGGAACCCTCCTACACTGTTGGTGGGAATGCAAGCTGTTGCAACCACTCTGGAAAACAGCTTGGAGGTTCCTCAAAATGTTGAAAATAGAACTACCCTATGACCCAGCAATCACACTACTGGATATTTACCCTAAGGATACAAACATAGTGATCTGAAGGGGCACGTGCACACAAATGTTTATAGCAGCAATGTCCACAATAGCCAAACTATGGAAAGAACCTAGATGTCCATCAACAGATGAATGGATAAAGAAGAGGTGGTATATATATATATACACAATGGAATACTATGCAGCCATCAAAAGAAATGAAATATTGCCATTTTTGATGACGTGGCTGGAACTAGAGGGTATCATGCTTAGCAAAATAAGTCAATCGGAGAAAGACAACTATCATATGATCTCCCTAATATGAGGAAGTGAAGATGCAACATGGGGGCTTAAGGGGGTAGGAGAAAAATGAATGAAACAAGATGGGATTGGGAGGGAGGCAAACCATAAGTGACTCTTAATCTCACAAAACAAACTGAGGGTTGCTTGAGGGAGGGGGTTTGTGAGAGGGGGGTGGGGTTATGGACATTGGGGAGGGTATGTGCTATGGTGAGTGCTGTGAAGTGTGTAAACCTGGCGATTCACAGACCTGTACCCCTGGGGATAAAAATACATTATATGTTTATAAAAAATAAAATAAAATACATAAAATATCTAAAATTAAAAAAATATGTATCACTTTAAAAAAGGAATATTTGAATGTGATGTTAACTGAACGTTGATTGTCAGCTTTAGCCTAGCACTTTATAGTTATTTATATACCACTGTAGTTTAGATACTCATAAAATTTTGAGGATGAAAAAAAAAGAATAAAAAGAAATATAAGTGGACATTATTTTTAAAGACTTTTTATTTTATTGGTATTTGGTTTAGCAAATTTAGGTCTTTTTAGCTGAAAATTTATAAATGTTCTTAGTCCACTATTTTTCCAGAATCAGGAATGAATATTTTATTATCAATTTTTATGAATAAAATAATAAATGCCATTTCATTTACTTCAAAGTTTAGTTGTTTGTGTCATTATTCAAAATGCTCTTTTTTCAATAAAATAAGATCTATGAAGATAAATTAAAACATTGGTTTTACTCAATTGATGCATTACCAAGAACTCATGTAATTTGCATTAAAAATAGCATAGAAATATAATAGTAAGAAAGTAATTATAATACTGATGAACAAACTTTTTTCACTGTACTAAAATAATTGTCACTAGAGTTTGAACTCCTTCAGCTCTCATAGATCCTGCTTCCAGAATCAAATGATGTTTTTGCTTGTTTTGACAGGAGTAGTACACTTCTAGATAGTTCATTGTATTTGATGTCTAGATGACTCAGTTAATTAATTTGACTAAACACATTGACTACATCACAGCTCCTTTTCTTCATCATACTAACTTACTAATCATATAAATAGTCTCATTATATTTTAGTAGAAAGAGATAAGTCTACAAATAACAGCTAATATCTTACATTTGAGCACCTAAACAAAATAAAAATTTATAATTGAGCACTTCCAATTGGTTAGCACTGTTCTAAGTATTCTAGTGTTATTAACTTATTTATATTTTATAAGAAACCTAAAGAAATTTTTCTGTTAATAACTCTAAGTGATAGATAAGAAAACAGAGGTAAAAAGAACTTAAATATCTTGTTCAAGATCACATGTTTATGAATGCTGAGATGTGTTTACAAATATGCTGGATTCCTGAGATATCTGAAAAGCTCTGTGCTATTACTCCACTATTCAGTGCCATGCAACTGAAAGGGACACTTGCAGAAATTACCTTGCAATTCAAGTATCAGATAATTCAGAAAAAATAACAAAAATAATATCATTTCTTTTTGAAGTGTACTCACTAAGGAATGTATAAAATCACAGGAAAAAATTAAAAATCTTAACTCTAAGACAAAAGAGAAGACTTGAAGAAATCACATTATATTTCTGGTTTGGAAGGTTCAAATGTATAAAAGTGTTATTTCTCCCTTAACTCTTCTATTGATTCATTAAGAAGAATACAAGACACTTTTGGCAAATAAATACATAATATAAGGAATTTTTAAAAACTTTGCATTAAACATGTAGTATAAAGTTAAATAATGTGCTCCCAAAATAGGAAAATTGTCATGACAGTCAAGTCAATACAACAGAAACGAATGTGTAAAAACTGACTGTGTGTATGTCAGTGTGTGTATATAGTATTTGGTTTCTGAAAAATAATGGGAAAAAAGTATTAAATGATGGAGGAATTAACAAATGGAGCAAATGAGAAAATTTTTATATTTTGAAAAGTCGAAGATACACACATCTAGCATATATTATAGGCCAAATATAGATTTCAGAACAGAAAGATAAAAGGAAATTTCTAAATAATACAGCAATTTAGAGGAAATATTGGTGAATATTTATTATCAAGATAGTGAAGAACTAAGCATAAAAACAAAGAACTACACCGAAATTAATTTCCTTGCATAAATTTGCAAATTATCACATGAAAGTATGAGGCAAATAACAAGCTCAAGAAATAGGTCAATGTACATGACAATGAGTTATTGACACTATGTTTAAAGTCCCTAAAGTCAATCCAAAAAAAATTACTGTCCCCATTAAACTATGGCAATGTATATAGGCAAATAAACATGTAAAAATGACCAAAATCATTACTACTTGGTATTTATAAACATAATTACAATATTTTTTCAAGGCTAGAATTTGATTGAAGACTTTCTTTTCTTTAATGATAATTCCCTATTTTAATGAGAGTTTGGTATGAAATGTGATTCTAGGCACTATTGGTAGATTGATAACTCAGTCCAACCCTTCTCAATGTTGTTTTTTCATATGCATCAAGAATCTTTAAACTGACAATAACCACTGACTGCTAGAAATACTTTGTAGGAATTTCTCACAGTTGTGTTTATACTATACATAAAAAATTTAAAAAAAACTAAATTCAATAGGTCAAGTGTATAGTTTGATTAATAATGATCCTTTTATTTTTTAAAAATCCATTCCACATTATTTTATATCATATTTTCAAATAGTACTGTAACAGAGAAACAGAGAAATATTCATGGGTCACTGATCTATGAAGTGAAGTGAACAGTGTTACATTGTGTACAATAAAAGGAAAATAGGCTTTGTTGATATGTACTATTATTAATACATATAACATACATATATATTATAGATACAAGTTTATGAAGGTGACAGATAAAAAAAAAAATTTATTCTCTGCTTCTCACAGCTCCAGGAAAGGAGGGATAAAACTGAAGAGAGGGCTGGGGCCAAGACAGTACAGGAGAAGCAGACTGAAATGACATCAAGTCCCAGGAGTTCAGCTAGATAGTTTTAAACCCGTGCCAAATACCTAAAAACTCAACAGGAGATAGAAGAGAAGAAGAGCAGCAACTCCAGGAACAGAAATTTGACCACTTTCTGGAAGGTAGGACATGCAGAGAAGTGAATCCGAAGTGATGGGAAGATAGACCATGGGGAGAGGGGCTGGATCCCAGCAAGCAGAGGAGCACAAAATCAGAACTTTTAGAAGTCTGCTCCATTCAGGGACATTGCTCCATAGGCTAAGCAGAGGTGGAGGCCTTGTGGGGAGAGTGTTGTCTCAGGTCCCACAGGGTCACAGAAAGATCGAGGGTGTCTGAGTGTGGCAGAGCTGCCAGGTATCAGAGCAGGAAAGACGACTACAGAAACAGAGCCAAGGAGTGAGCTTCCAGATTGGGGTTAACATAAACCATGATCCAAGACACAGTGGCACCACTGCTCTTTTAGCAGGGACTCCACAAGTGGTAGATCCAGAGAGACCCCCTCCTTCCTCTTCCAGGAGGAATGGCACAAGAATGTGCGGCAGGAATTATCTGGGTTATGAGATTCCAAATGGGACTGTGCGCCAGAGATAGAAATGCTCAGTCACAGGCCGGACAGCACAGAGTATAGCTGGACACCAGGGAAAAGGGAATAATTGACTTCTTTTCTGCGAGGCACACTGAGGAATGTGGCCCAAGCTCTCGGCTCCTCTGGGTTAGAGATTGGGAAGTTGTCATTTTCATTCCCATCCTCCAGAGCTTTACAGTAAGCGTTCAGGGAACATAAGTTACCAAAGGCAAAGGAAACAAAAGTGAAGATGAGCTTTTGGGACTTCATCAAAATCAAAAGCTTCTGCACAGATAAGGAAACAGTCAAGAAAACAAAGAGGCAACCCACGGAATGGGAGAAGATATTTGCAAATGACAGTACAGACAAAAGGTTGATATCCAGAATCTATAATGAACTCCTCAAACTCAACACACACAAAACAGACAATCATATCAAAAAATGGGCAGAAGATATGGACAGACACTTCTCCAATGAAGACATACAAATGGCTATCAGACACATGAAAAAATGTTCATCATCACTAGCCATCAGGGAGATTCAAATTAAAACCACATTGAGATATCACCTTACACCAGTTAGAATGGCCAAAATTAGCAAGTCAGGAAACAACATGTGTTGGAGGGGATGTGGAGAAAAGGGAACCCTCTTACACTGTTGGTGAGAATGGAAGTTGGTGCATCCTCTTTGGAGAACAGTGTGGAGATTCCTCAAGAAATTAAAAATAGAACTTCCCAATGACCCTGCCATTGCACTACTGGGTATTTACCCCAAAGATACAGATGTAGTGAAAAGAAGGGCCATCTGTACCCCAATGTTTATAGCAGCAATGGCCACGGTTGCCAAACTGTGGAAAGAACCAAGATGCCCTTCAACGGATGAATGGATAAGGATGATGTAGTCCATATACACTATGGAGTATTATACCTCCATCAGAAAGGACGAATACCCAACTTTTGTAACAACATGGACGGGACTGGAAGAGATGATGCTGAGTGAAATAAGTCAAGCAGAGAGAGTCAATTATCATAGGGTTTCACTTATTTGTGGAGCATAACAAATAGCATGGAGGACATGGGGAGATAGAGAGGAGAAAGGAGTTGGGGGAAATTGGAAGGGAAGGTGAACTATGAGAGACTATGGACTCTAAAAAACAATCTGAGAGTTTTGAAGGGGCGAGGGGTGGGAAGGTTGGGGTACCAGGTGGTGGGTATTATTGAGGGCACGGATTGCATGGAGCATTGGGTGTGGTGCAAAAATAATGAATACTGTTATGCTGAAAATAAAAAATAAATTAAAAAAAAAAAAAGTTACCAGAGCGAACCAAGCAGATTACTTAGCCTGGTCCCTGGCAAGGGAAGTGCAATTCCACCTCATACAAAGACATTTGATACTCACTGCAACAGGCCCTTCCCCCAGAAGATCTGCAAGAACATCCAGCTGAGACCAAGCTCACTAGTTAAGGAGAACAGCAGAAATCTAGAGCTAGGAGAAAGTAACGCATAGAATTCATGGCTTTTTCCCCATGATCCTTTAGTCTTGCAAAATTAAATTTTTATTTTTATTTTTTTCTTATTCTATTTTTTAACTTTTGCTCTTTCCTTTATTGTTTTTTAACTACTTTATCTTAATAATAACTTCTAAAAAACTCTTTTTAAACCTTCATTGTTATAATCATATTTTATCCCATCATTGTATTTAACCTTATTTTTGTATACATAAAGGTTTTTTTTCTTTAAAATTTTGGGAGACAATTTCTTCTAATAGATCAAAATATACCCTAAATCTAGCACATGGCTTCGATCTAATTTCCAGCCGGATCACATTCTCTCCTCTTTTTTATACCTGTTTCCAACCAACTTTCTTATCAATTCCTTTTTTAGACATTTTAAAAATTTTCATCTTTACAGTCATACTCCATCCCTTCATTGTGTTTATCCTTATTTTTGTATTTATATAGGTTTTCCTTTCTTTAAAATTTTGGGATGTAGTTTTGTCTAAGAGACCAGAATACACCCCAAATCAATTGGGTGGCTCTGTTCTATTCACCAGTCTATCATTCATATATATATTCATATATATATATATATATATATATATATATATATATATATTCAGTTTTTTTCCTTTTTCCCCCCTTTCTTCTCCCCCTGGATTTGGGTCTCTTCTGATTTGGTTGGTGTACATTTTTCTGGGATCTTTGCCACCCTTTGAGTATTTATTCTCTTGTTCATATATTCTTATCTAGATAAAATGACAAGGCAGAAAATCTCACCACAAAGAAAAAAAAAATGAACAAGAGGCAGTACCAATGGCTGGGGACCTAATCAACAAGGACATTGGTAATATATCAGAACTAGAGTTCAGAATGACAATTCTCAAGGTGCTACCTGGGCTCAAAAAGGCATGGAAGAGAATAAAGAAACACTTTCTGGAGAAATAAAATCTCCTTTTGAAGAAATAAAAGAACTAAAATCTAACCAATTTGAAATTTTAAAAAAGCTATTAATTAAATAAATAAAATCTTTTTTAAAAAAGCTATTAATGAGGTGCAAAAAAAAGTGGAGGCTATTACTGCAAGGATAAATGAGGCAGAAGAGAGAATTATTGATATAGAAGACCAAATGATGGAGAATAATGAAGCTGAGCAAAAGAGAAATGAACAACTACTGGACCATGAGGGGACAATCTGACAGATAAGGGATACCATAAGATGAAACAATATTAGAATAATTGGGATTCCAGAAGAAGAAGAAAGAGAGAAAGGAGTAGAAGGCATATTGGATCAAATTATAGTAGAGAATTTCCCTAATATGGAAAAGGGAACAAGCATCACATTCCAGGAGAAACAGAGAACCGCTCTCAAAATCAATAAAATAGGTCCACATGTCATCAACTAATAGCAAAACTTAGATATTTTAGTGACAAAGAGAAAATCCTAAAAGCAGCTCGGGACAAGAAGTCTGTAACACACAATGGTAGAAATATTAGATTGGCAGCACACTTATCCACAGAGACCTGGTGGATCAGAAAGAACTGGCATGATATATTCAGAGCACTAAATGAGAAAAATATGCAACCAAGAATACTCTATCCAGTTAGGTTATCATTGAATATAGAAAAGGAGATAAAAAGCTTCCAGGACAAACAAAAATTAAAAGAATTTGCAAACACCAAACCAGCCCTACAGGAAATATTAAAAGGGGTCCGTTAAGCAAAGAGAGAGCCTAAAAGTAGTGGACCAGAAAAGCACAGAGACAATATACAGTATCAGTCACCTTACAATACAATGGCTCTGCATTCATATCTTTAAATAATTACCCTGAATGTAAATGGACTAAATGCCCCAATCATAAGAAAAAGGGTATCAGAATGGATTAAAAAAAAAAAAAAAAAGATCCATCAATATGCTCTCTACAAGAGACTCATCTGAGACCTAAAGATGCCTCCAGATTTAAAGTGAGGGGGTGGAAACCAATTTACCATGCTAATGTACATCAAAAGAAAGCTGGGGTGGCAATCCTTATATCAGATAAATTAGATTTTAAGCCAAAGACTAACAAGAGGTGAGGAAGTGCACTATATCATACTTAAAAGTTCTGTCCAATAAGACCTAACAATTTTAAATATCTATGCCGCTAACATGGGAGCAGCCAACTATATAAACCAATTAATAACAAAATCAAAGAAATACATCAACAATAATACAGTAATAGCAGGAGACTTTAACACTCCCCTTAATGAAATGGACAGATCTTCCAAGCAAAAGATCAACAAGGAAAGAAAGGCCTTAAATGACACACTGATCCAGATGGATTTCACAGATGTATTTGGACCATTCCATCCCAAAACAACAAAATACACAATCTTCTCTAGTGCACATGGAACATTCTCCAGAATAGATTACATCCTGGGTCACAAATCAAGTCTAACTGCTATGAAAAGACTGGGATCACCCCCTGCATATTTTCAGACCACAATGTTCTGAAGCTTGAACTCAATCACAAGAGAAAAATTGGAAAGAACTCACATACATGGAGGCTAAAGAGCATCTTACTAAAGAATGAATGGGTCAATCAGGAAATTAAAGAAGAATTTAAAAAATTCAAGGAAACAAATGAAAATGTAAACACAATGGTTCAAAATGTGTGGGACACAGCAAAGGCAGTCCTGAGAGGAAAGTATATAGTCATACAAGCCTTTCTCAAGGAATAAGAAAATTCTTGGGGTGCCTGTGTGGCTCAGTGGGTTAAGCCTCTGCCTTCAGCTCAGGTTGTGATCCCAGGTCCTGGGATCGAGCCCTGAATCAAACTCTCTGCTCAGCGGGGAACCTGCTTCTCCCTCTCTCTCTCTCTCTCTCTGCCTGCCTCTCTGCCTACTTGTGATCTCTCTCTCTGTCAAATAAATAAATACAATCTTTAAAGATAATTAAAAAAAAAAAAAGAATCATCTCAAAAACACAACCTAACCCTACACCTAAAGGAGCTGGAGAAAGAACAGCAAATAAAGCCTAAACCCTGCAAGGAAAGAGAAATAGTAAAGATCAGAGCAGAAATCAATAAAATAGAAACCCAAAGAACATTAGAACAGATCAATGAAACTAAGAGCTGGTTCTTTGAAAGAACTAATAAGATTGATAAAATCCTGGCCAGACTTATCAAAAAGAAAAGAGAAAGGACGCAAGTTAATAAAATCATCAATGACAGAGGTGATATTACAACGAACACCAAAGAAATACAAACAATTATAAGAACATATTATGAGCAACTATATACCAGCAAATTTGACAATCTGGAAGAAACGGATGCATTCCTAGAGACATAAAAACTACCACAACTGAACCAGGAAGAAATAGGAAACCTGAACAGACCCATAACCAGTAAGGAGATTGAAGCAGTCATCAAAAATCCCCCAACAGGGGCGCCTGGGTGGCTCAGTGGATTAAAGCCTCTGCCTTCAGCTCAGGTCATGATTCCAGGATCCTGGGATTGAGCCCCACATCGGGCTCTCTGCTCAGTGGGGAGCCTGCTTCCTCCTCTCTCCTCTCTCTCTGCCTGCCTCTCTGCCTACTTGTGATCTCTATCTGTCAAATAAATAAATAAAATCTAAAAAAAAAAATCCCCCAACAAACAAGAACGCAGGGCCAGAGGGCTTCCCAGGGGAATTCTAGCAAACATTTAAAGAAGAATTAATACCTATTCTCTGAAACTGTTCCAAAAAATAGAAATGGAAGGGAAACTTCCAAACTCATTTTATGAGGCCAGCATTACCTTGATCCCAAAACCAGACAAAGATCCCATCAAAAAAGAGAATTACAGACCAATATCCTTGATGAACACAGATGCAAAATTTCTCCCCAAAATACTAGTCAATAGCATCCAACAGTATATTAAAAGGACCATTCACCATGATCAAGTAGGATTTATTCCTGCTCTGTAATGTTGGTTCAACATCCACAAATCAATCAATGTGATACAATAGACTAATAAAAGATAAAACAAGAACCATATGATACTCTCAATAAATGCTGAAAAAGCATTTGACAAAGTACAGCATCCTTTCTTGACAAAACTCTTTAAAGTGTAGGTATAGAGGGTACATACTTCAATATCATCAAAGCCATCTACGAAAAACCCACAACGAATATCATTCTCAAGGGGAAAACCTGAGAACTTTCCCCTAAGGTCAGGAACATGGCAGGGATGTCTATTATCACCACTGCTATTCAACATAGTAGTAGAAGTCTTAGCCTCAGCAATCAGACAACACAAAGAAATTAAAGGCATCTGAATCAGCAAAGAAGTCAAACTCTCACTTTTTTCAGATGATATGATACTTTATGTGGAAACCCCAAAAGACTCCACTCCAAAACTACTAGAACTCTTAACAGGAATTCAGTAAAGTTTCAGGATATAAAATCAATGCACAGAACTCAGTTGCATTTCTAAACACCAACAGCAAGAGAGAATAAAGAGAAAATAATGTGTTAATCCCATTTACAATTGCACCCCAAACCATAAGATACCTAGGAATAAACCTAACCAAAGAGAATCTGTACTCAGAAAACTATAAAGTACTCATGAAAGTAATTGAGGAAGACATAAAGAAATGAAAAAAATGTTCCATGCTCATGGATTGGAAGAACAAATATTGTGAAAATGTCTATGCTACCTAGAGCAATCTACATATTTAATGCAATCTCTATCAAAATACCATAGATTTTTTTTTCAAAGAATGAAACAAATAATCCTAAAATTTATATGGAACCAGAAAAGACCCTGAATAGCCAGAACAATGTTGAAAAAAAAAGTCAGAGTTGGTGGCATCACAAATCCAGACTTCAAGCTCTATTACAAAGCTGTCATTTAAGACAGTTTGGTATTGGCAAAAGAACAGACAAATAGATCAATGGAACAGAATAGATAGCCCAGAAATAGACTCTCAATTCTATGGTCAGCTAATCTTCGACAAAGCAGGAAGGAATGTCCAGTGGAAAAAAGACAGTCTCTTCAACAAATGGTGTTGGGATAATTGGACAGCCACAGGCAGATGAATGAAACTGGACCATTTCCTTATACTATACACAAAAATAGACTCAAAATGGATGAAAGACCTCAATGTGAGACAGGAATCCATTAAAATCCTTGAGGAGAACATAGGCAGCAACCTCTTTAAACTCAGCCATAGCAACTTCTTCCTAGAAACCTCACCAAAGATGAGGGAATTAAGGGCAAAAATGAACTATTGGGACTTCATCAAGATCAAAAGCTTTTTCACAGCAAAGGAAAGAGTGAACAAAACCAAAAGACATCTGACATAATAGGAGAAGATATTCACAAATGACATATCAGATAAAGGAATAGTATCCAAAATCTATAGGGAGCTTATCAAATTCAACACCCAAAGAAAAATAATTCAATCTAGAAATAGGCAGAGGACATGAACAAACCTTTCTGCAAAGAAGACATCCAGATGGCCAACACACATATGAAAAAGTGCTCAACATCTGTTGGCATCATGGAAATTCAAATCAAAGCCACAATGAGATGCCACCTCACACCAGTCAGAATGGCTAAAATTAACAAGTTGGGAAACAACAGATATTGGAGTAGATGTGGAGAAAGGGGAACCCTCCTACACTGTTGGTAAGAATTCAAGCTGGTGCAGTCGGGAATGCAAGCTGGTGCAGTCACTCTGGAAAACAGCATAGAGGTTCCTCAAAACGTTGAAAATAGAGCTTCCCTATGTGACCTATGACCCAGCCATCACATTCCTGGATGTATACCCTAAAGTTACAAATGTAGTGATCCAAGGGGGCATGTCCACCCAAATGTTCATAGAAGCAATGTCCACAATAAACAAACTATGGAAAGAACCTAGATGTCTATCAACAGGTGAATCGATAAAGAAGAAGTTATATAAATATATATATATATATATATATATGAATACCATGCAGCCATCAAAAGAAATGAAATCTTGCCATTTGCAAAGACATGGATGGAAATAGAGGGTATTATGCTGAGCAAATAAGTCAATCAGAGAAAGACAATTATCATATTGTATCCCTGATATGAAGAATTTGAGAGGCAGGGTGGGGGTGTTGGGGGTTAGGGAAGGAAAAAAATCAAATAAGATGGGATCAGGAGGCAGACAAACCATAAGAGACTCTTAATCTCACCAAACAAACTGAGGTTTGCTGGGGAGAGTGGGGATATTGAGAGGGTTGTTGGGTTATGGACATTGGGGAAAGTATGTGATATGGTGAGTGCTGTGAAATGTGTAAGCCTGATGATTCACAGACCTGTACCCCTGGGGCAATAATACATTATATATTAATAAAAATAATTAATTTTAAAAACTCATTAAATTCCATTAAAAAAAAAAAAAACCTGATAGAGGGCCTGGTTTGGAACTATGGAAGCTACCATGGACTTCTTTCTAGTGGTGGGGAGGGGACTAGGCTGGTACTTAGGCCAGCACCCTTGAAGTCCTGAAGGGTGAACATGGCTCTCAGGTACAACAGGTTAGCAAAGCCCCAGAGGTAAATAGGTATGGTAGGATGCCTCCTTCATCCAGAAATATTAGTACTGTCTGGTTTGGACAATACAATGCTTGTCTTTGGATATCTTTCTTTACCTGTTATAGGTTACTTTATGTTTTTTAGAGTAATACTGTTTTACTGATTTAGAATAGTGTAATTTTATTTTTTAAAAGATTTTATTTATTTATTTGACAGAGGGAAACAGCAAGAGAGGGAACATAAACAGTGGGAGTGGGAGAGGGAGATGCAGGCTCCTTGCAGTACAGGGAACCCGATGCAGGACTGGATCCCAGGATTCTGGGGACATGATCTACTGAAGGCAGATGCTCAACTGACTGAGCCACCCAGGTGCCCCTAGAATAGTGTTAATATAAGAATCCAACTTCAGGAAAAAAGCAGGATGGTGCTTCAAAACTCACTTGTTACATTCTTCTATTCACACCTGATTTTAATATAGTTCTGTGAAATTATAACCAAGTGCATGGGTCTATATTTATAAATAGAATGATGTAGACTTCCTTTGCATAGCTTAACTAATAAATACCACCAAGAATCTGATCAATTTTCTTAAATAAAATCAGATTATCCTATTATGTCATGTAAATTAGAACAAGCATCCCAATAGTCATTTTCTTTTAATGTTCTTTAGGTTAAACCCAATTAAGGTAATTTAAGTATTTAGGGAGAAAACTTATTTTAAAGATAAAACAAAACAAACCTACAAACAAATTATATTACTTCCATATAATTTCGATGGCTTACTTTAGGATGTTTGAAAAACTTTTCTTCACATTAATTGTATTTATTCATTCAACAAATATTTTTTGACTTTCTACTTTGTGTCATGCACATTTCTATGGATTATCACTCACATTTAATTTAGTAAATTATCTGCCCTCTTTTGGAAATGTAGTGGTCACAAGCCCTCCAAATGGAAGAAAAAAATTTCTTTAAAGCATAAAATAATGAATTAAGATTTTCTCTTCCTCTTAGCTTTTAAGTTTGAAACTTTGAACTTTCAAACAATTTCAGATACTTTTGTAGTGTGACTTTTGGCTTGGATTTTTTATTTGAAGTTTATTCAATCTGGAATGCATAGTCTAAGAGGGTCCAGAAAGAGTCCTGTACATGCAGGTCTACTCACCTCCATGCATTCTGTCTGTGGCTAATTATAAGTTATTTAATACTTTTAGATTTATGTAACAGCTGTTTGCCTGAGCTGATTCTTAATATTTGGTGACTTATAAGTTCAGTTCAGTTCGGCCTACCGCTAGGATCTAATCTATATACAAGTGGTGTTCGATCTTATTAAAAGCAGTTTCTATAATGCCATGGAAGTTTACCTTTTACTGAATTTTCCCAGGATTTTCATATCCCAAAGACTAAGTTCTTACTTGTTGGTGCAGGACTCTCCTATTTCTTGAGTGGATTTAGTCTTCTGAACAAATAGTAGTGGCAACAAAAGATGGCTTGATCTCCACTGGATCCATCCATCTCCATTCTTGCAGACAGACAACTAAAACAGTCTCAATCTCATGCCTGATATGAAAAAAACAGCCTCAATCTATGCAGTTGCAACTATATGCTTTAAATAGACTGTGGCCATTGTATGTCCTCACATAAAGAATATTCGTTTGTTTTTTTTTTTTCACATAAATAATTTTTTGAGCTGCGATGGAGTACTGGCAAGAACCCTACAGATAAGCCATCTAGTCACACTTCAGGGATTATCCAAAGGTGATGAAATTTAAAATACACTTGCTTGCTCAACATTTCTATCAAGACTGTGAGTACCAATGAGAATAAGGATGAACACACTGTACCAGTAAGTATATAAACATTATTGTACCACCTGAGGCAAATATTAAATATTAATTAAATTAATTAAATAAATAATATCGAATTAATATAAATTATTAATTAATTAAGTATTAAAGAATTATATTAGGGTTGGAGAACTTTAAATTTCTGTCCTCTAAAATATGTCAGCTTCCTCATGCTAAATAAATTTTTACAACCAAACTAGGAAAAATAATGCTGTGTCAACTTTTCATGGTGAACCCAGGTTTCCATCTCCCATACAATGAGAAATTCTATTTTTGGAGACAAAAGTTTCAACTGTAATTTGGTATTGAATACATTTATAAGTTATGCTTAAATAATTTAAGCTAAGTGAATTAGATCACACTTACAACTAAAATCAATTTATATTTGTTGGATGAAGTAGCTGCCTCTCTAATATACATGTCTCCTGGCTCTAAACCCCAAATACTAGACTATGGTTTTTAAAACTTTATAAATTATTTATGGTGCCATAAAAAGTTCATCGGCATGTGCTCTAATGATTGCATTCAAGAGTCAAAAATCTTGAGTTATATTCTCACTATGTAAGTGATTTTTTTAACACTCTAGAAATATCAATCAAATAACCAATAGCCAAATATAATTAGTTTTGAATAGAGCCTGATGATACTACACTGGGGCTTCTAAATTAGGGTATTTGATTCAGCCTAACTTCATGTTCCTCATTCTAGGGTACCAGGCTTTGGCAGTTTAAGAAAGGAAATGTGGGTAAGATTAAACAAAATTTACAAGTGAAAAATATCTATTGTTATCTGTTTAAGCATAACAAAAATCTCTAGAAGATACAGAGGCACATGTAAAGTTTATTGCTATTTCAATTTTAGCTTATTGTCTCCACGTCACAGTATCCTATACTATTATGTTGTTCCTCTTTGGAAATCAAACCTATTTATGTTCTTTCATACCTGGTTTAGTCTCTAGACAATTCAAAATTGACTACCCTAGATACTCATCCACTGTCGGTAGCAATACAGTCACTGTGGAAAAGAGTATGGAGGTTCCTCGAAAATTTGAAGATGGAACTAGCTTATGATCCAGCAATTACACTACTGGGTATTTACCCAAAATTGTAAGAACATTAATTCAAAGGGATACAAGCATCCCTATGTTTTTAACAGAATTATTTACAATTGCCAAGATATGGAAGCAGCCTAAGTGTCCATCATTGGTAAATGGATAAAGATGTGGCATATATATACACAATGGAATATTACTCAACCATAAAAAGGCATTAAAACTTTCCATTTGCAACAGCATGAATGGAGCTAGAGAGTATAGTGCTAAGCAAAGTAAGTCAGAGAAAAACAAATACCATATGATTTCACTTATATGTGGAATTTAAAAGCAAAACAAACAAGCAAAGAGAAAAGAGAGAGAGAGAGACAAATCATTGGACCAATTATGGAAAACAAATTGATGGTTGCCAGAGGGGAAGGGATGTGATGATAGATGGAATGGGTGATGGGGATTAAGAGTGCACTTGGGATGTCTACAGGGTGATGTATGGAGATGGTGAGTCACGTGTTGTATACCAGAAGTTAATGTAGCACTATATGCTAACTAACAGGGATTGAAGTAAAAACTTGAAAAAAAATTTAAAAAGAAACAAAAAATTGACTATCTTATCAAAACTTAAGTGTTATGTGTCTCATTTACTGATTATGCCTTGAGTCTAGAAGAACCTCCTATAAGTTCATTATCATACTCTTTTCCTTATTCACTAATTTCCCCATTAAGTACTTTTGAAAATTTTCTATTCTAATCTGTTCTCAAATTCCATATAAAGTTTGCAAATCCATCCTACAGATCTGGTCTTCTATTATTTTCTTTAATATACCTCTTTTTCCTGTCCATATTCACTCTCTTCATCTCTATATTTATATACTGTATTTATATACTGTACTTAAATTTATGGATCCAGTTCCCTACCTGTTTTCCTCAGTTAGAGCTTCTCTTCTAATCCGATAAATAAGAAATTCCATTTTCATTTATTATTTCTACATGACTTTTGCATACTTTGTAAATGACATTTTCTAATCTACTGTATTAGTACATTTAACTTTTCTCTTATACATACTTTTTTGTTTATTGTTAAATTGAATTATTATTACCAATAGTAAAATAATTCATTTTAAGGACTGTAACAATAATAGAGTTACAGTCAAAATTAAGAAAGAAACATGTAGCCAACTAAAAGAAGAAACAAAGAATCATGTAATTAAATCATTGTTAAATATTTTGAAGTAAAAATATAAGAATATAGTTGGATATGTAAATTATAACTCACAGAGTAAATAGTACAATTTAAAGATAATTTAATAGATCTCAGTTTAAAAACTCAAACTGTGGAATATCACATTAAAATCTATACCATAGAACAGACGAAGAATATAAGTAAAAAAATGAAAAAAAATTAGTGATAGTAGAAATAAGATATTAATTTAAATAATCAGAACTCAGGAGAAAGAGAAAAATTTATCTTATTTACTTACCTAAAACAACTGGATATTGATTAATTATCCAATATTTTATCTTGACTCTAACTTCAAAGACTGTCTGGAAAGAACTCTCCTGTGTAAATTTCCCTGGATGCTAATTAAAAATATAAATACAGTGTACTTGATGCATTAAAGAGTTGATTGACTTAACATCTAGATGTTTCTTGTCAAATACAACAACCATTTGAGGCAGCTTTATGGTTGAAAAATACAGAGCATTAAATGTTACATAATAAATAGAATTACTATTGACATAGAGACACCATATATCTTCACTGATTTAAAAAATACTGAGAATAATTTGACCATTTTAATGAAGCAAATGTCATTACTGTCATTGGAATATTTTCTGAATTACTAATGTCGACTTGTTCTTTTCCTTTGTGTCAAAGAGTTATATTAATCACCATTTTGGCCACGTTTTTAGATCTGAGGAAATTTGAAATTCTAGGGAATGCAATAATAGTGACTAACTTGATATTTTTTCTTTGGAAAATTTTAATGCTGCCTGCTTCCATTTTCCTCTCTTGTTAGATAATGCTCAAAATAATGGTGAAGCCATTGTAATAAGCATCTTCAGATACAAAATAATTTAATTTATTTTTTGGCATTTGGAATTTGTTTAGTGTATTAGAATATTACCTTTATATAATTAAAAACACAACCAATTTTTCAGTAAAGTGTGATTTAAGTGATGGATAGCAGATGCAAACTATTGATATAGTCTGCTCCCCACCCCCCACAGATTTCCTAAAGCAGGAATTAATATCCAAAATAGATTTATTTCTGAGTTATTTCTCATGTCCACTAAGGCTTGAGAAATGTTGTAGAGACCAGTGTCATTTAACAAAATGTTGAAAATAATCTTTTGAAAAAAGGGCTTGTTTATATTGTGTTATTCATTCTTGAATAGAAGAGAGTATGGAATGTAATAGGGCAGTTGGACCATAGAACTGGAATTTAGAATTATCAATTTGTACTGTTTCAAATAATCTTCCCAAAGCAACATCAAGGTGTTGGTATCTAGTTATTATGGATTTCATTTACCACATAAACCAGTAAAATGGTTTTTGGGTCACAATATTAGAGATATAAAGTGATAGTTTATTTGCATCCAAATAAGAATCACCACAAATTTTAGTTTCCCATATTGTTGGAAATTGTATTTTAAAAATAAAAATAAAATTATCATTCTAATTATTGACTGCTATTTATCCAAGCATTTGTCAGTGAGTTGATAGAAAAAAAAAAAAAACAAAAAACAGTGGAGTACTGAAAGGACACCTGCATGAAATTATTGGCAAAAACTCCTATTCTTGAGGCATTTAAAGTAAAATGAGCTTAGATTTATTTACCTTTTACAATGATCATTTATTTATTTACTTATTTAATGAAATAAAACACAAATTAGTACTAACAAAAACAATAAGTAAAAAACTTGATGAAAACCCTACAAAACATTGAAATATATAGAAAACATATATAGCCAATTTTAGCTATTCACAACTGCCAGGATGTATGGTTTAATTCACTTGGCTCAAACCAGTCAGAGTAGCCACCATAGAGAAGGGAGTATTAAGCAATTTTTGAAAGGAGAATCTAGAAAGTAATTTGAATAAATTAATCATAGAGAGGACAACAGAAATATTGTGTGAAGACTGCAGTGGCTTTTAGAGAGAAAAGTTTCTTTTCCTAGAGAAGAGCAAGAGAAGGGTACTTAAGCACCCCCAGAATGGTGGTTTAAATTTTCTTTTATATCATATATAGTCACATACATATCCCCAGTATCAGAACTCCAAATTTGTATTGCTATTATTACCAATCAAAAGTTTACATGTTAAAATAGATTCTGATTACCAGTTCCCGTGGGGGGAGGTTTCCTATACCAACAAGCAATTTTTGAACATTTACTGGGTGTCTCTACAATTCTACTCAATTTTGACCCTATCTACCTGAAGATAGCATCAGATTTCACAGGTTAAAAGTCCAGTTCTATAAGACTGCTTCTCTCTGTAGACACCACTCACAATTCCAGAATGTCACCTGTGCTCTGACCTCCCAGCTACAAATTGGAGGTTCCAATAATTCCCTCAAACTCAGAATACCAATCACAAGCCCAGGTTATTATCTGTACTTCTGACCAACCTGCTGTAGATCAGGGGTTCCCATGACCCCTTTCTTGGGTTTGTTTAATTTGCTAGAGGAGCTCACAAAACTAAGGAAATCATTTCACTCATTAGACTACTGGTTTACTATAAAAGTATGTAACTCAAGAACAGCCAGATGGAAGAGATGCATAGGGCAAGACATGGGGAAAGGACAGAATTTCATGACTTACTCAGCATACTATTCTCCCCAAATCCTCATGTGTTCATCAACTTGGAAGCTCTCTGAACCTAAATCTTTTGGGTTTTTAAGAAGGCTTTATTCCAGAGGCATGATTGATTAAGTCATTAATCATTGGCAATTGATTAAACCTTCAGCTCCTTTTTGCTGCTCATATGTTGGGGGGCAAGCAGTGTGATGGGTGGGTGAGATTGAAAATTCCAACCCCCTAATCACATGGCTTGTTCTGATAATTAGCCTCCTTCCTCAGCTATGGGACAAAAGTCACCTCATTAACATAACAAAAATACCTTGATCACTCTCATCACTTAGGAAATTCCAAAAACTTTAGGAGATGTGTGTCAGAATTAAAACAAAACAAATATATTTTTCTTATTATAAATCACAATATATGCATGTTAAGAAAGTAGAAAAAACACTTTATATCACTCATCTTTTCCATCACTCTCAGTGCTAATCACACCATACTTTGGAGTACCAAACTCAGAAACACATAATCATTTGTAATCATTTATTCTCTTTGTTTTTCACAGTGTGTCTCTTGTGCTTATAGCGCATGTACTATGGCTTGTTTTAGAATTTGCTGTTGCTGAGTCTATCTAATATGAAAATGAGCTGTCTTAGCCCAAGAACAACATTTTCTATGATACTTATTAAATTCATCTGATACAAACACATAGATGTTTATATCTACTCGATCACTAAAAGATTAAGAAGCATAAAATTTTAATAAATATGTATTAAATAAAAATAAATGTTTATCTAATAAATGCAGGTTCTACTGGTACTTTTGTATCTTATTTCAAATTCTCTTTGCTAGGTATTACCCTAATCTCATCACTGACTTTTCCCTGTCATCATAGCTGACTCCAAATTTGCCATTTCTTAGTTCTCTCTAGCTACTATTACAGTATTTTTATACAGATAACATATATGACTTGACTTGTATATCCAAAGCACTATTCTGAGCATCATAGAAGATCCAAAATTGAGTGGGACATAATACCTGATCTTGAAAGGCTTTCAAGTCTAAAGTGGTACACATTTCTAATAAATAGCACAAAAGGACGTAAAGTTCAAGGTTTGGTGAAGGTGGTTTGAGTTGATGTGGCAAAGTGCTGAGGGTAGTTTCAAAATAGGATTGCAAAGTCTTGTGGTTCCATAAATGGAATTATGATTTGGGGACATTATTCAATCTTCTTTTTTTTTTTTTTTTTGACATTATTCAATCTTACTCATTTTAGTGGTCATGAATTCTTTAGTTTTTGTTCATCTGGTAAATTCTTTATCTCTCCTTCTATTCTAAATGATAACCTTGCTGGATAGAGTATTCTTGGCTGCAGATTTTTTTTCCATTCAGCACTTTGAATATAGCATGACACTCTCCTGGCCTGCAAAGTTTCTGTTGAGAACAATTTTACTAATTTTAAGTAGCACCATTGGGATAAGATTTTTTTTTTTTTAACCTCTCTTGCTCAGGTAGTCATTGGCTTGGTTTGTACTGTGCTTCTACACAGCTGTGGTTCTAAATCCCTAACAATGCACTTCTTACTTAAACGTTATGTGTGCTGTGGTCTTAAACTTTGTGTTTCTCCCCACACCCAATTAATATGTTGCAATGTTAATACCCAGATAAGGGTATTAGGAGTTGGGCCTTTGGGTAGTTCTTAGGTCGTGAGAATAGAGCTCTCTTGAATCAGATTAGTGCCTATAAAAGAAGGTCTGGAGAGATCCCTAACTCCTTTTACCATATGATGGCAGAGTGATAAGGCATCATCTATGAATCAGGAATTAACCTGAATGCAAATGTATTCAGAACTTTGAGGAACAAATTTCTGCTGTGTATAAGTTACTGAGTTTATGGTATTTTGTTAGAGCAGCTTTAACAGACTAACACATTATGTCTACACATTTATCTACCACCTAAATATGAACATTTGTGTCATTTATTTCTTTACCCCAATGGACAGTACCAGGCCGAGTACAAATTAAATGTTTAACAAATGGTTGCACAATTGAACAAGTTTGATAAAGGTGGTTGGAGATTTTTAAATCTTCCCTTAGAAATAAAAGAGTCTTTCTAGGGATTAGAGATTCCCTGTGAAAATCCTCTAAGTGACTCTCCTCAGAAATTTGTTCAAATAAAGTATCCAATAACAGTAATTAAATATTCATATCTAAATTGTTAAATATGATAACATATGAATCTTAATGCACCAATTTTATTTGCTCAATTCAAGTTGGAGAGTTGTACCCACTTTATTGTTTTTTGTTCTAGACATTTGCATATCTCATACTTCCTGGGAATCATGCAATATCTTATGCCATACCTCAATAGGCCCTTGATATTACTTTGCCTTATAAAGGCAGAACAACAAAAAGATAGCTTAAAACAACTCTTTCAAAAAGATTTCATGACCTTCAATTGACTGGCATTTATGCTACAATAATATAATTTGACTACTTATTGTTGGCCTTTATAGGTATTCACAATGTTATGCTACTAAAGATTGTGAAAGATTTATGTACATAGATAAATTATGCATTCTTTTGGAAAGCATTATAGCTTTTGTGGTCTCTTTTAATTTTTATATTGGTATTCAAATCATAAGGGCAAATAAAATTATTTATGACCCAGTCTACTAACCTATATAGAGAAAAAAATCTTTGCTGGTGATTTGATGAGGTGGCATTTGAGAATGCTGGTTTGCGGGAGCAGTCTCCAAGAGGTTGGTATATGTCATTGACAAAGAAATTAGCACATTGGTTAGTTGATAAGACTCAAATGGGTGATGAGAATTAAGTCTTAAAACTGGATTTCATTTAGGAGGACAGAAATGAAAGACTAGGTTACTTTATGATGTAAGAAAGAAACCAATGATAGTTTGGGTTGTAAACCAGTTAAATAGATGTGACAATGAACATAGTGAACTCAAAGTAAATTCATTCAATTAACAATTAGGGTAATCAAATTTGTGAGATTGAAAAACATTCTAAAACCAATCATATCATCAAGAGTGTATAACAATTGTAACTTATATATACTAGCAAGCAGTGTCTTAAAATATATGAAGCAATGCTGGACAGAATTCAAAAGATAGACAGTACTACAGTAACACTTAGAGACTTCAATAAGCCACTTAAAAAAAAATGGGTAAAAGTGACCTTACATAAACAAAATGAATTATAGGAGAATACTAGGAACAACTGTACATCAACAAATTAGATAGCCTAGATGAAGGTGATGAGCTCCTAGAAACACATAAATTACCTAACCTGACTCAAGAGTAAAGAGAAAATCTCAACAGACCCATAACAATAAAAAAAATCAAATAAATAACTCACAACCTCCTAACAAAAATACTCAAGGCAGATGACTTCCCTAGAAAATTCTATTAAACACTAAATGACTTCACACCAATTCTTCTCAAACTCTTCCAAAAAAATAGAAGGAATATTTAGAAGGAAAATAGAAGGAAACACTTTCCAACTTATTCTGAAGGGCCAGCATTACCTGATACCAACATCAGATAAAGACACTACAAGGAAATAAAACTACACACAATATCCATAGTATATAGAGATGCAAAAACCTTGACAAAATACTAGCAAAACAAATACAACAGCAAATTAAAAGATTTATACACCATGACCATGTGGAGTTTATCCTAGAGATGCTAAGGTTATTAAAAATAAGAAAATCAATGTAATATACCATATAAATAGAATGAAGTTAATAAAATAAGACACATGATAATCTCAGTGATACCAAAAATCATTTGAAAAAAAATATAACAGACTTTCATGATAAAAACACCAGAGACTAGGAACAGAAGGGAAATTTCTGAAGACAATAAAACCCAGTTTTAAAAAATCCACAGTCTATATCTTACTCATCTTGAATGACTGAAAGCTCTCCTTTAAGATAAAAAATAAGACAAGAATATCTATTTCTACCACTGCCCTTCAATATTGTGATGGATTTCTAGAAGGAGCCATTAGACATAAAATAAAAAGCACCCAAAATAGGAAAGGAAGAAGCAAACTATCTTTATTCACATATGGTATGATTCTATACACAGACATCCAAAAGATTTTGTAAGAAAGTTACTAGAGCTAATAAACAAATTCAACCAAGTTGCAGGGTACAAGAAATTATTTGTTTTTTAATACCTGCAATGAAGAATCCACCAAGAAATTAGGAAAGCAATTCCATTTACAAGAGCATCAAAAGAATAAAGCACCTAAGAGTAAATTTATTTAAGAAGGTGAAAGAGTTGTGTAGCAGACACTATAAAACATTTTTGAGAGAAATTAAAAAAGACAGAAGTAACTAGAAAGACATCCCCTAGTCATGGATTGAAAGTCTTAATATTGTTATGATGTCAATACTACCCAAATGATCTACAGGTCCACTCAATTCTTATCAAAATTCTAACTGCTATTTTGCAGAAATGGAAAAGCCAATCCCACAATTCATTTGAAATTTCAAGGAGCCCAGAGAAGCCAAATCATCTTGGGGAAAACAAAACAAAACAAAACAAAACAAAAAAACAAAGTTGGAGAACTCATACTTCTGGTTTCAAAACTTACAAAGCTACAGTGATCAAAATATTGTAGGGGGCGCCTGGGTGGCTCAGTGGTAAGCCTCTGCCTTTGGCTCAGGTCATGATCTCAGGATCCTGGGACTGAGCCCTTCAGTAAGCTCTCTGCTCAGAGGAGAGCCTTCTTCCTCCACCTCTCTGTCTGCCTCTCTGTCTACTTGTAATCTCTTGCTCTGTCAAATAAGTAAATAAAATCTTAAAAAAACAAACAAAGGTAGTGATGTAAAGACATACATAAGATCAATGAAATAAAAATAAATACATCTGTGGTCAGCTTTTGATAAGCCTGTCAAATACATTTGATAAGGGAAATATAGTTTTTCTACAGATGATGTTGGGACAACTGGATTTTCACATCCATAGGAATAAAGTTGGAGTTTTACATCAAAATGTATACAAAAATTTACTCAAAATGTATCAATCACCTAAATGTAAGAGGTGAAACCATGAACTCTTAGAGAAATACATAGAGATAAATTCTGGTGACCTTGGATTGGGCAATGAATTCTTAGATATGACACCAAAAGCACAAATGCAAAAAAAAAATGCATAATAGGACTTCATAAAAATTAAACATTTTTGTTCATCAAAGGATAAAATATCAAGAAAGAGAAAAGCCCTGCAGAATGGAAAACAATAATTGCAAATAATATATCTGAGAAGGGTTTAATATCCAGAGGATATAAAGAATGCTTTCAACTCAATAACAACAGATAATCCAGTTTAAAAATGGTCAAAGTAGGGGCACCTGGGGTGGCCCAGTAAGTTAAGCATCTGACTCTTGACTTCAGCTCAGGTCATGATCTCAGGGTTCTGGGATCAAGTTCTGCAATGGTTCCATGTTCAGCGGTGAGTCTGCTTAAGGATTCTTTTTCCCTCTCTCCCTCTGCCCCACCCCCTACTCTCTCTCTCTCTTTTTCAGATAAGAAAAAATGGGCAAAGAACTCGAGTTGATATTTCTCCAAAGATATGCAAATGGCTGATAAGCACATGAAACGCTCAATATTGTTAGTGATTAGGGAAATGCAAATCATTATCACAATGAGATATTCCATACCTACTAGAATGACTGTTAAGAAAAATTGAGAATTATAAATGTGGAGAAATTGGAACACTTACACACTTGTGCATTACTGGAATGAGTATAAAATGGTATAGTCACAGTAGAAAATAGTCTGGCAGTTCTTCAAAAGTTTCAACATAAAATTACCCTATAACTCAGCAATTCCACTCCCGAGCATATAGTTAAAAGTACTGAAAACTGAAACTCAAATATATACTTGAATAACAATGTTCATTATTGAATTATTCACAGTGCCCAATAGGTGGAAACAACACAAGTGTCCATCAAAAGGTGAATTGAGAAGCAAAATGTGCTACATAAAAAGATGGATATACGCTTCAACATGGATGAAACTTGGAAACATTACAGTAAATGGAATAAGCCAAACACAAAAGGACAAACATCGTATGATTCTCCCTGGTATGAAATATCTAGAATAGTCAAATTCATAGAGAATATGATTAGAGTTCACCAAGGACTACGAGAAGGGGAATGGGTGTTATTGCTTAATGGCTACAGATTCTATGTATGGGGTGATAAGAATGTTTTTAAAATAGTGGCAAGAATGCAATTTACACTAAAAGTGGTTAAAATGTCAAATTTTATGTCATATATATTTTCTACACTAAAAAGATAGTTTTATAAAATATCTGATGTGGCTAGTTTCCTTATATATTATAATTATTTATCAAATAAAACAATCCTGTGCTAGGGCCTTTTACTTTGGTTGTACATAATATATTCTTCATCACTTGAATTTTTAGGCACATACACACACACACACACACACACACACACACACACAACACACCATTTGATAAGTAGATTTATGATATATCAGTATAAGTACATTTTGGAATTAAAAAAGGAATAATTTCCTAACATATGGAAAGCAGAGTAAAAGTAGAAATAATCTGAATATATTTTGGACAAAATGAACCAAGAATTTGTTAGAAAATATTCTATAAATATGAAAGGGGTGTTATATCATTGAGCAAACAACAAAAATTTGTAAAACTAATCTTAGAGCTACTAAGTTACAAAGAGGAAAATTTAAATTATTTGAGTTTTCATTTCCAGGTGTAAGTTATTCCTTTCAATACTAACGATAGTGCTTTATTATTAATCTTTGGTTCGATAGACCGTGGGTTTCAAAAATCGTGACTGTAGATTTTCAAAATACAAACTATAGTTTTCAAGCCATTTTCATGTGTCACAAACTGTACATTTCATGCATTCAACATATTTTTGATTTTCTTGTGTGTTTGATGTAATTTATATTATGTGTAAGATATGTCACAAGTTGAACTGTAAATATTCATAACTATTATATGTTTTTAGCAGCCGGATTACTTCAATATTACCCAGGATTATAGAATAACAGGAAAATGGAAGTGGTCTCCAATGTATATTCAATAGCTTTACAGTTGAGACTTTTTACTATCCATTAGATCACCCTATGATGCTAGAAGCTTAACTAAAGAAATCGTTTCTGCTTATCCTCAAAATATGTCATCACATTTTTATGATCTTTATTTTATGATCATTATTTCTATTTAGTTATTGGTATACATAGGTGTTCTCTTAATTTCATAGTATAAGAAATAAATACCTGGGGCACCTGGGTGGCTCAATTGGTTAAGCAGCTGCGTTCGGCTCAGGTCATAATCCCAGTGGGACCGAGCCCTGCCTCGGGCTCCCTGCTTGATGGAGAGCCTGCTTCTCCCTCTCTTGGCCTGCTGCTCTGCCTACTTGTGCTCTCACTCTCTCTCTCTGTCAAACAAATCAATAAAATCTTAAAAGAAAAAAAAAAAGCAAATATCTGTCCTTAAACAATGGAATAGTGTACACTTACAAAATCAGAGACTGTGTCTTAATCTTCCTTAAAAATGGCATTTCAGAAAGAGGGGTGCCTGAGTGGCTCAGTCGTTAAGCGTCTGCCTTGGGCTCAGGTCATGGCCCCAGGGTCCTGGGATCCAGCCCTGCATCGGGCTCCCTGCTTGGTGGGAGGCCTGCTTTCCCCTCTCTGACTCCGCCTACTTGTGTTCCCACTCTCCCTGTCTTTCTCTCTGTCAAATTAATAAATAATCTTTAAAAATAATGGCATTTCAGAAAGAGAAACTAGATGCACCAGGAGGGCCTCATTACTCTTGTTTGAATGTGTGCATAAGGGGAAGTTTTAAATTTAGGTGTGGGGGATACAGGGCGAAGATTTGAAATGATTAAGTGTCATTTTAGTCCTAATACACTTGAATTACATGAAAAATCATGTTCCTTGTAACACAATAGCATGAGCATCCTAGAGAGGTGAGGAGGTCAGACTTCATTATCATCAGAATCAGGCCCAAGGGAAAGGGGGAGATACAAACAGGAGAATGCCCCTAAGAAAAGTTAGCAGGTTTTCCCAAGACCTTAAAAGGTTAAACTCTGCACAGAGATCAAGGAAAGCCATTTGTGTTCCTGACACTTCGTATTTGAGGAGAAAAGTTGTAGACAACAGGAAGGGATCAGCAGATGGATTGCTCAAGTTGTGTCTTTTTTGTCACCTTTGCACCAAAAACATCTATCCATGCATATATACGCGTACACACACATAAACAGGATTGCTCCAGGGCATGAGAGTTGCCAGGAAACAGAGAGAATGAAGCCATTTGCCCAGAGTCACAAATTAACTACATTTCAACTAAACTTGTTGCTTCTATTTCAAGCATGGCATTGTATGTGTCTGCAAGCAAATGGGTGAACCACTTTAAATGGTTTTAGTTAGGCTCTGAGCACAGATTCCAAGTGCCATCTAAAGGCTAACATTCTATAACTTCTCTTTGGATGTTTAGATATTTGTAATAGTCTAAGAGACAGGGAACAGATAAGCTAAATTTCTTGAAAGACAGTTTCCTGGCTCCTTAAAAGCTTTAAACAACATATTGCTTTTAAAGATCACTAACTAACAGAACTATAAAGGAACAGAAACAAAATCTCTAATGTTTGAGATGTTTGAATCTGAATTCAGATTCATATTTTTTTTCAAACATTTTCAAACATTCAAACACATTCAAACATTTTTTTCAAACATGTTGAATCTGAATTCAGTTGCTAGTGGCAATGCTAATACTATTTTTAAATTAAACTTATTGCTTACACCAAGTACAGTGGTAAGTCTACATACATTTTCAAATTCTACAATATATCTCCTGTAAGAATATGGAAGAGTGGGTAACTGACCAAATTTGCTCAGATCTAGAATTCAAACTCAGGTCTGCTTGATAGCTAGACCAGCCCTTAAAAGCTAGGCTTGGATACTGCCTACATTTGACTATATTAACATTTGCCAGCCACTGAAGATGTCTTACTCCTATTTTTGCTGGTGTTAAATCAGGTATTTGTTCTTCTTTATTTACCCTGAATTGTGCAAAATGGGTTAAATGGGCACTTACAATGAAATATAAGGCTTGAAACTATTAAGTTTTAAACCTCTTTGTCCCAGCTCTCCAGAAGCTCAATGAATCAGTTTGGATTAATTACCATATGTGCCTACTTTGAAGCTTTCTGAAGTTCTCCTAGGAGAAGAGATCCCTCATCACCTTCTGTCTTACACTGAAGCATCAGATTGCTGTAAAACTTTTAAAATAGCTGCACTGCTCTCCCACAGACGTGGGTGTACTCTACTCATGGCAGAAATAGGTCCAATATTATAAAGCAAATTTGATTCCTTAAGGTTTTGCATTACATAAATGTAAAATAGTATTATTAGTTCTTACAGTCATCATTGCACCATTCATACTTGAAGCAATTGATACTTCCACAAATCAGGCACTGTACAAATTCTGTCATAGTAAAACATTTATTTGTTAAAGTGATATAGATTATTCAAGATTCTACAGTCTTAAATCATGGATGGCAATGTAACATGGACTGATACAGAACTCGATGCCAATGTAGGCTTTTCTGTTTCCTTCTTTAAAAAAAAAATACTTGTAGGCCAGAAGAAAACAAAAATTTTGGCTTTTAAAGGGGATGAACCATGGTCTGATCGAGCCAGTTGTGCCAGCATCAGAGACTTCTGCTTCGGTTCCTGTGGACAATGTCTTCTAGGGCACCAGTTCAACAATGAGCCTTTGTGAATTGAAACGCCTTAATTTTATCCAGTAAAAATATCAGTGGCAACTTTTTTCAGGAGAGAAAGAAGTAGTGCTCTTCAGATTAACTCCAGCCTCTGAAAAGGAAGAAAAAAAGAAAAGAAAAAAGAAAGAAAGAAAAAGGAACAAAGAAACAAAGAGAAAATACATAGGTAATAAGGCCATTGTGCCAGTAATTCAGAAGTTATAAACTATAAGCACCCTGGCAGGAGTTTATTGCTATACAATACAAGATACACCCTTAAAAGCCATCTAGACATCACATCAGCTCTTACAATGTTGCTTGGTAACTTCAAATTCTGAATATGTAGAAGAATCTCATTTTAAAAAGGAATCTAAATGCATTCAGCCTAAATAGTTAAGTAAGTCAAAGCCAAATTGTGGAACAGCATTTTCCCTTTCTTTGTTTTTCACATTTATATTCTCAAGGAAAATAATGATTTGTTCATTAATGCATGCCATTTAAATTTTAACAAATAATCATGCTGGCTTTAAAACTATGAACATATTAGACCAATTTTGTTCATCACATATAAAATCTAAGTGATTTCTACTTCTCAAATAGTTTGTTGGGGGTTTTGTATCATATTGAAATTTTATAAAATTTAATTATATGTTAAATGTTAGTGAAGACTATTACTCCTCTTCATAAATTAGTTCCTCACTCACAGAAGAAACAAATGTGTAAACTGACAATGACTTACAAGAAAGGCATTCCATAGTTAATGTGATTTTGAATAAAATAATATAAAACCATTTAAAATATTTAAATATCAAGCTGTATAAATATTCTTCCTCTAATGTGGGTTCTAAACATCATAGATTTAAGATATGTCTATAAATTCCATCTTGAATAGAGATGAAAAATGATTTTTGATAAATACAGAATTTCATAAATATGAAGTAGAAGTAATTTTTGTCCCTTCCCATTCAAAAAGAATTATGTTTACAAGTTGGAGGTTATAAAATGCATGGCCCAGATGAATCATGAAATATGGAAGAATATTCTATATAAAAATGCTGATGTAGAACATATTTGGTGTAGAAAAAACTTCATGTGATAAAGGTAAGAAAAATATTGTAGAGATGTTTCATTCAAGAAAACATTTCATCTGGGGGCACCTGGCTGGCACAGTTGGTAGAGTCTGTAACATTTGATCTCAGGTTGTGGGCTTGAGCCCTACGCTGGGTGTAGAGATTACTCAAAAATAATATCTTTTAAAAAAGGAAGGATGGAGAAAATATTTCATCTGACTAGCTGAATAGCTGCAGTTACTTTTGGCACAAACAATAGTCCTTGAAAATTATTAAACAAAGGATTTACACAATGTTCGGAAACTTAATAGATAATAGATGTGTAAAGTATTTATAAAAAATAATTACCTTGGAAATGACTGAAATATAGATCTCATCATCATTCTTTACCTGGAATGTTCTAAGAAAAACATCGTAACATCACTTTAAATTACAATGGGATTCTACCTAAATTCCTATCTATTGAGTTCATAGCATAGCTTATTTCGGTGAAATTGCATTACAATGAGTTTATTTCTGTTTGTATTTCCAATTATATGCTTCTTTTGACAGAAAAAAGATGTAGTTGTACTATACCAAAGTTCAAGTTTCAGGAAGCTGTAATATAGAAAAGACTAAATGCAAATAGAAGAAAAATACAGTGCACAATATAACTAGTTTGACCTTAGAAATAATAAATTCTTCCAGAATAAAAAACTATTTTAATATCAAGTTAATGAGGGGCACCTGGGTTGCTCTGTCATTAAGCACGTGCCTTTGGCTCAGGTTATGATCCCAAGATCCTGGGATCAGCCCCAGCTGGGACTCCCTGATAAGCAGGGAGACTGTCTCTTCCTGCTCTCTCTAGCTCTCTTCTTTGCGCTCTCTCTAGCTCTCTCTAGCTCTCTAAAAAAAAAAAAAAAAAAAAAAAGTCCAGTTAATGATCATTTAAGTTTACATATTTTAAAGAGATTCATTTCTACGTTACATGAAAAAAAACCTATTTTTTAAAAGATTTTATTTATTTATTTGACAGAGAGAGATCACAAGTAGGCAGAGAGGCAGGCAGGGAGAGAGGGGGAGGCAGGCTCGCTGCTGAGCAGAGAGCCCAATGCTGCCAGATCCCAGGATCCTGGGATCATGACCTGAGCCGAAGGCACCCCTACATTAAAAAAATATATATATATATTAACAAACTATGGAATTATGGCTTTTATAAAAGCTGTTAATTTCAAAGACTAGACAAGTAGCAATCAGTTTTGGAAACTGCGGTATGAATTCACCTGTCCTGAACCTATAACTATGACTGAAATGATGACATAATGTGAACCTGCATAAGAAGTTGTATATGATATTCAAAATAACACTTTTTACTTCACTAATCAATAGACAACTCTCACAATGATTTCATAAAGATCTAAACATGAACACAAATTACAAGAGAATCACAAAGGGAAAAAAACAGACTATAACAATTATCTAAAATGTTACAATGAATTTGAGATAGGCTCAGGATGTTTTGATAATGGTCCTTATTTAACAGTGAAAGGTATGCAAATATTGGGGACAGATAGTTTTATTAACAGTACTACAAAGAAAAAAGGAAATTAAACTATCCAATATTAAAAGAAGGAAAAATGTCCTGATGTTGAATGAATGGTGAGAAAATGCTATTACTGTCTTTACTCTGAATGCAGTTAAGAACAATTCTTATATTATTTAGGATATCTAAAAAAAGAAGGAAATGATTTCTAAAAGTCATTCCTGATACCATGGTTCTAGGTTTTACTGATTTACTGTAATGTTCAAGCAAATGTCAAAAATGGGTTTAATTATTATAAAAATAGTTAAAAGTTATCTCCATATGTGTATATGTGCCTATTCTATCACTCTTATTTTTAAAAATTTCACTTAAAGGTAATATCATAGCAAAAAACAAAGCTACAGAACCAAATACTTTATAGTATTAATTTTTACTGGGAAATAACATTGGAAATATATCTGGATCATACATACAAATTTGCTTTGCTGTTTAGCTCTTATTTCATATTTTTTCCTAACCCTATGTTAAATGTTGCTCTTTCTTTATAATCAGCATTACTTTTTATTCATTTATACCTTAATAGTTTCTCTTAAAAAATTGTCTCTTTTCATAGTTATTGCACCTGTAGCAGGGGTTTTATGACAAATTTTAAATTTGTTAAATACCTTAATTGATACTATGCAGAATAACCGGAAGTCAAATCCATTAGAATCAGGAAGCTATTTTCTTAAAGGCTAGTGCAAGCAATTGTAGATTAAGGGATATTTCTTGGGCATACGTATACACACACACACACACACACACAGTACACATATTTTGTTGGTCTGAATGTAGCAAATACTTTTCAAGAAAGTGTACTTAAGAAATTTTCAGTGTAAATGCAACTAGGTAGGGGAAGCTGGGTTAAGTGTGTTAAGTCAGTTAAGTGTGGGACTCTTGATTTCGGATCAGATCATGATTGAGTCCCCTGTTGGACCCTGCACTCAGCGGGGAGTTTGCTTGAGATTCTCTCCCCCTCTTCCTCTGCCACCCTCCATTTTTCTAAGTAAATAAAAAAATGCAGGTAGTCAGTTGTTCCTATTTTTAATTTCTAAACATGGCATATGAATTGTTTTACAGATTTAACAATCTTTTCAAACATAAGGTTAACACATATAAGTGCCAGTTTACACATAATTACCACCAGTTATTATTATCAATGTTTCTTCTTTGTTCTCAATTCATCTGAGTGTGATTAGGATTTTAAGATTTTATTATAAAAGGATCATATGTGATATATTAAATATTTTAAGTTCATTCTATTTCTATACACATGCAGGAAAGGTCCTAAGGAAAAAAATTGGCATAGGACATATTCTGGCTAATGGAAATGAAATAAATGTATTAATTCTTCACCCTTAGGGAAAAAAATGATCTTAGCAGATACCTCAGTATGAGGAATACCTACACCACTAACTGGATGAAACCTTTCTGTCTTCTGTATACCTTCTTACTAGAATTTGATGCTATGTGAGGGACTGTGGTATAATTAATTTAGTAAGGTTGCCATGGAAATATTTTGTTATGTTAAAAACGAAAATGTGTTGTAAGGTGTTTTTTGTTTGTTTTTTGCTTACTTTTGAAAGAATATTTTATTTATTTATTTGAGAGAGAAGGAGAGAGAGAGAAAGAGGGAGAGAAGGTGTGAACCAGGGGAAAGCCAGAGGGGGAGGGAGAGAGACAAACAGATGCCCCACCGAGAGTAGATCCCAAGACAGGGCTCAATCTAAGGACCCAGAGATCATGACCAGAGACAAAACCAAGAGCTGGATGCTTAGCTGACCGAGCTACCTCGGCACCCCAGGTTTTTTGCTTACTTTTATTGTATATATACACAGGTAGCATTTTAATTTAAATTTAATGCAATGGGCAGCATCCAAAATTTTGGAAAACATATTTGCCCTTGGTTAGGAAGCCACATTTGTTACCGACCTGTGGAAATAAAAACTTAAAATAAAAATTTATATCCCTTCCACCCCACTAAGAAGGAGCTGGGAAGCTGGAAGCACAAGCTCCACCTCACTCCCCTCACACCTGGTGAAGAACTGCTGACCATGGGAAGGGCACAAGAAGACAAGCACGATGGTCAGTCTCTTCCAAGGGGCTTCACTGGTGGTATTGAGAGGGGTAGAAATGATAGGTCTGCTAAGGCAGAAATCATTTGCCAAGTACCAAGAATAGTCACACTGAGGTTTCATGATACTTGAATTGATAGTTGAAAAATGACTTAGATTGACTTTCCTGCTTCCAAATCTTGATAAAACATTTAGCACCATTCTGGACAGTGCCTCTGATAGATCAATCATTTACTTTCTAATCCCTTTCTAAAGATACTCTCTTTCAGAACAGCTAGATGTCCAAAGTTACAGGATAAATGAATTTTCAGAAATCAAAGGCAAAGAGAGAGGCCAGGAGAGAAAGAGAGGTTCAGAGCGAGAAAGGGACACACTGGGTGATGATGAAACAATGCACCTTCACGCAGGTCAGTTCGGTACACAAAAACAGAACACGAAGTGTATGCCAGACACTGGGCTACTGATTGTTTCTAGTGAGCCATCTGTTCATTTTTTGCAACATGGGATTGGGATCCTGAACTCAGAGACATGATGCATGAAAACTATGGTGATTAATTTGGGAGTGGAATTCATTAGGGGAAACCCTGAATGATTGTCAAAGTTATTATCTTTTAAATACAAAATGTATTTAAAAAAAAAAAAACAACCCTACTTTTACCCCTAAAAAATTAAATCAGTGGCCTTTTTTAGAACCTTTAAAAGCAGAATATTTTTTCTGTGCCAAACCTTGAGCAAATGGCTGATGCTTCCAGCTGTTTGAACAGATTGCTAAAGTGCTATTTTGCTCTGGAAACACACTTTCTGATCCAATTAAAATGCAGGAATCAAATACTCATTTGAAACTTCCAAAAAGGAAAAAAAAAAAAAAAAAAAAAAGAAGAGTAATCAGTTGCTGACAAAAGGAATACCATGAATATTTCAAATGTAGTCTTTTGCTCCATTTTATAGTGGCTTCATTCATTTTGGATAATACTGAAACACTTCTGTTCATCCACTTTCAGGGAGGCATAATGTATCATTTCAGCTCCTATTAGGATGTAGAGGTCAAGGATAGGAATGAATACATTCTTATCAAGCTACTTTCTTCACACTGGGAAATATTTGTAAAAAACGCACATTATTATCATGCATGAATAGAAGACGGACTCCAAAGTCACATTAGTATTCCCTGTATCCTTACAGTATGGATCAGAAATGTTCAGTTAACCAGAAAGATGTCTAAATTTAGCAACTGGAAATTCATTTAACCAAACAGAACTTTAGTTTGTACCATTGAGTACTGAGTAAGTTTTAATGGGAAGTTTCAAGAAGTTACATAAGCTTGCAAGAAAATTTTAAAAAATTACTTTTAAAAGAATATACCCACTTAATGCTGTATTATGAGACAGGTAACAAAAATCTCACCTGTGTTTCCTGGACAATCTGGTCAACATTAGTCAGCAAAGCATCTGGGAATAAAATTTTCAGTGTCATAAACAAATACACAAATTCCATTTTTAAGAAATAGACCCTAAAACACTTCTCACTGAAATCTTGATAAGATTTGTCTTAACAGAGAATTATCTAGACTTTTATCTAGATAATCTAGATATTATCTAGACCTTTTATTTATTTATTTATTTATTTATTTATTACTTACCTGTTCTTGGGCAAATTGCAATTGACTTTTGTAAATACTCTGTAGTTGTCTATGGCTACTTCCTGATACATAATACTATAATAGTAGAATTTTTAAAATATTGTTCTAGTTGCTGAAGTGAGTAATTACTATGGAATGTACTCTTCTTCAAAGTGTTCAAGAAGTGAATCAGGCTTCTACTCATTTTTCCCTACTCAAAGTTAACATTTCAACAACAGAGCTGTATATGATTAATATGGAAAGATACACCAAGGAAAAGAGAAACCAAAACAGGAAACATGGCTTCACTATGTTCAACACACAGAGTATTAAATAATCATTTACAAAAATCATTATTTAATAACCCCCAAAATAATATCAAGTTTTATGAAGTACCCAGTATCCTCACATAAAACACTAATGTTCTATATGCAGCCATTCTGCCTTTTAAATGTCCATATATATGTTCCAGTTGGCTATGAATGTTTCATACCATTACCTAGCCTTGCATAGCACACATTCTATTTCTTTCCAATATGTCCTCTTTTCAAGCAAATACTCTTAGTATTTGCTTGAAATATTCAAATATTCATTAAGAAGTGACACAATGATAAGAAAAAATATTGGGAAAAAATTATTCTCAGGGTTCACAGGTAAGTGTGATGAGAAGAGAACAAAATATTTTTTTTATAGAGCTTCCAGGACAAATATTCATAGAAACTTCTAATGGCCTCTGGAGATTAGGTTTTACATGAAAGCAATAATAAGACATGTTCACAATAAACAGAAAAAAATGTTTAGGAAATTACATTATGGTAGAGCCAACATAGGATATTTCATAAGCCCTTCATGCTACTTGAATAATTTATTGGACATACTCTGAGCAGAATCACAATATCTATCTAGTTCCTGTTTCAGGCAAGATCAAATGTACATCAACTTCCAAACACAAAATGAAAGGGACTTTATGACTTTCCCGGAATGTATTTGAAAAAAAAAATTAATTTTTTTCCCAACGCTTTCACCCCATGGCACTTTTATTGTAAAAAACAGAATGCCAGCAGTTTAGTTAGTAGAAAAATTATTCAGTCTACTGAGAGGAATGACTCTCAAAGTCTATACATATGGATTTGACACCTAATTTTATGTCAATTTTGCTTTCTCAGGTGAAATGGCATAAACATTGATACTTCTACAAGCCTAGTAAAAAATTTTAATTTTTAAAATTCATGGACATATTTGAAAATGAGTGAATTTGAGAAGAGTGAATGAAATTAGACAAGGTGTAGAGATCATTATCATCAGGAAGTTCAGAAAAATAAATTTCTTCTAGAGAGTTTATTTCCTGTTGTAATCTTATACAACTAATCAATTACAATCTGTGTTGCAGGACACAAAATTCTGATTTTAACTGATTAATCTGATAAGCATACCTATTAGTATATCTATATATTGCATATATAGATACATAAGTATATACCATGTATATATTTTACTAATGGTAACTTTCTATCTTAAATTTTGACTTTGAGAAATAGCTGACAAAATCAGAAGACAATGGTACACTATTTATTATACTGACTGCTTGTAGTATTTGATAAAATTGCAAATACATTACCCTTATTTAACAAGGAAATTTCATACTTAAATAGACTCCCAGGTAGAAATTGCTACCTTCTGTGTCGCACACTTCAGACAATACCACATTTTTAGGAAGACTCAGTCACAGTAATACTTTTACAGTTCTTTCTATATTATGTGATCCTCTGTACTGCTATAAGAATGATTAATTTGTTTCCGAAAGAAAACAAACAAACAAAACCCCCCAAATCTGAAAAAGTAAGTGTATGTATAGTCCCAGCATACATTTATCTACTGTGGGAGGAAAAGGACTCAACAATCTGAAAAGACTGAGCTCTGAAACTATTACAAAATCCCAGTCATTCCTTTTGGTTACTTTCTCTTTTTTCTATGAAATTTTGAAAACAAGATATTTCTTATCCTTAAGTTTGACTCCCCCCAAATGCTTCACTCACAACCATTATAATGTAAATAATAATAATGACTATATAACGATGATGATTAACATCATCAACTATGGAGGATAAGAAAAATATCCTTTTCTTATCCAGCCCACCTCTGTGCTGAGGTCCTTTCCCCAAGCACCACAAAGACTTACAGACAGAAGCATCCACATTCACTATTAAAGAAGAAAGTCTGAACGCTTCGTGAAACACGAGGGATGACTGAGCAAGAAAAAGAGAATAGATAGTCTTCATTCTGCATAATATCAACGAACATTGTTTTCTTAGCATCACAAAATAGAAACGGAGTTTTGTCATACCAATAAGAAAGTGGGTTCAGATCTGCCGTCTTTGAAAAATGCCTCCATTTGCCTTTGTAATTCTATGTTCAATGAGATGCTTTATGCTTTCTGTACTTTTTTATTTTTAATGACCTATTGGCATTTAAATGATTGTTGTTAAGCTTCTCATTGTGAATAACGGGAAAAATAGGAAAAATTCAGAACTAAGAGGCAATTGTTATAGATCTTGTGATAACTGCTCTAGTTTTTTACCTTTCTAAATGAAATATTTAGTTTCCTTTCAGTGATGTGAGCAAATAAAATAGAATTTAGTTTGGAAGTAAGTACTTTGTGAGTACTTTAAAATGAAGGAGAAAGTACTTCTCAAGAAAAGATAAAAAGAGATTTCTGTAGATAAATGGAATACATTTTTCTTTTAATTTCTCAACTCCTTGTGGGAAAGTATGTATCATTCAAATAGACTTGTTATGTCTGTAAGTGGTTTACAATAGTTCTACAACTTCTATCCTAAAAACTTTTTAGTAAAATATATCTACAGCTAAAGTCAACTGTCTGAAAGCTAAATTAGCTTATTGTGGCCTCAACCTAACTAACTACATTTAATGATCCTAAAAAATATTTAGGAAATAAATTGGTTCCAGTGAGGGTATTACATAGTTAATTTATTTATTTAATATACTGCTGTTTCGGTCTATTTGTAGCATAAAAATAAATAGTATCCATCAAACCAAACTTTGTTTCCTCTTAGGATCCTAAGGCAGCACTGGATGCTTCATCAACACTTTACGATGCTCAAATATTACATATATTAAATAAAAAAGACCTATTTTAATAGTAGTTGGACATTTCCAAATTGGGGGATATTTATCCAAAAGAAACAAAAACAACACAGGAAGACATATAATTTAAAAAAATGTTTGAAGCAAATATCTGTAAATATATTGCTTGTTAGTTGTCATATTGAACAACCTGAAACTATTGTGTAGAATGGCTAAAAATAAAAGAAAAATAGTTTAGGACATGGAAATAAAAAGCAATATATATACCTTTTACATAATCAGCAACAGCAAACCACATGCTTTGGATCACATACACACAGTTGGTTAAATGAGAGGTGTAAGAAATAACAGAAAGAAAAACAATGAGACACAGAATTTCTTGCTTATAGTAATAAAATACCTAGATCACAAATCAATATTGTGCATATAATCAAAGTTCTTATTACTGCACCTTCCTTACTGGCCCCATGCATTTATTTATTTATCTATCCATTCACTCATTCATTCAAATAACTACTGTGTTTCGGAAAGTATACCAGGTATGCTTACTAACCCCTAACTGTCCCATAGATTTATTTTTCAGTCACTTCACACTGAAACTGCCCTGAGCAAAAAGTTTTTCATACACTTGTAAACAAAAACAAAAACATTTGACCCTCTTGATAGGCCAACTTTTGTTGATCTTTCAAAATATAAACTTTTTAGAAAGACAGAAACATGAGCCTTCTTATCATTTCTAAAAACAAGTGTTCATGCATTTGGTTAATATACCCTGAAAACAGTCTTGTAAAACTAATAAAAATTTAAATGGTTTCAATGACTTTAGGCAAACAATAAATTTCACATGGTAAGATATTATAAAGTTCTAAATGTTTATAAGAAATAAAAGATATGGAATTAAAGTTTCATTTGAAACATAAGCAGAAAATTGATTTTTAAAAATACAGGCAACTGGAAAATATAAAATAAGCTAGTCAGTAGCTTGGAACAGATATGCTAAACTGTGGCCTTACTGCATGATTTCAGAGCCTCCTTGTCCACAATCTTCATAATGCCAGAGATTTCTTCCTTGGAGATTCATTTGCTTAAGTCTCAAAAGCGCGCGCGCGTGTGTATATATATATATATATACACACACACATATATATGTGTATATATATATACGTATATGTATATGTATATATGTGTGTGCGTGTGTGTGTATTGGGGACTTTTTAATACCATATATGTAAAAACTAGGAAAGGGAGAACCAATATGCTTTTGTCAAGCAGCACCTTTTGAAGAATTAAGTAATGATGTTAATTAGAAATGTTAAATTGGGATTAGAACATTATTACAGAAATAGTATTGAAGATACACTTCACTCTGTGTAATGCTTTTGATTTTACAAAACACGACTACACACATAATCTCATTTATTCCTCAAAAGAACTATACACTTGACCCACAAAAGCTGATTCGATTTTCAAAATGTGAAAGGAAGTCTTTAGAAAGGGAACGAGGACAGAGGAGGTGTTTATGAAACACCTACGATAATACTAGCCCATTAGATAATTTTTTTCAAGATTGGCGTGGAAGATAATCTCTGACTGCTTTAATGTTACCTATGTCTGAATGTCATCATGATAAGTCATGTATAAGATGTGCCTGTGTCAAGCTAAAATTAACTGAAATTTTTACATATGCCTCTAGTAGAAGAAAATTACACTAGTGACTACTATTCCTTATCTGTGTTTTAATATTTCCAAGAGATCTGTAAAAGATAATGAACTTACTCTGTGTTTTACTTACTCCCATGGAGCATTTGTATAAGTAAAGTACAAATCTTCGTATATTATGGCTAACATTTTTTGTGCAAGATTCTCTTGTGAGCCTTATTTTCAGCCTTCCACCCCAAACATCAAGAATGTCTGAAGGTTAGCCTCATGTACCAATCTTTAGTAAAACACCATCAAGTTGCAATATAATGTAAGATTTTCAATGAGTAGATAGGAACATTTATCTATAGACCTTGATTTTAATGAATATCCAGGAATGCCATATATCAAGGAGAAATATCCTTGTCTGATTAAATTTAAGATTTTGTTTAATGATAGATTCCCCCTAAGCTGAATGATTTCTAATTAAATTTCATCACAGGTTTTGGTTAAAAATAAATGCATTGACTCTAAGAAAGAAACATTCCAACTGAGAATTACAGGCAGAAGGGAAAAACGAAACCAATATCTGGTTAATGAGCAATGACTTTCTATTGCTTATAAATGTATTACGAATTCCATTAGAAGTATTTTTTAAATCTCACTTAGTGATAAAAATAAACATTCCGTTAATAAAGGGAGACTTGTATTTTTGTCTCCCTTTTTAACTTGCTTAAAGAAAAATATAAAACTCATTCATTCTGCAAATGTGTACCGAATGAATGAAAACACATTCCTGTGCCCAGGGTAGCAGCATGTAGAATCTGGCCTGTGACTTAAAACTGAACTGGATAAACAAACAAACAAACAAACAAACAAAACTGAACTGGATTTTCTTGATAAATACAAAATCTCTTGAATTTCCTTTTGCTCCCTACCAAAAAAGCTTTGTCATGGATGAGAAATACCTTAAATCCATTAAGGCACCTGAACCAAGAATGTTGTTTAGAAGGTACCTATTTTAACACTGTCTGGGTATACTTGAATATTTTATTTTAAACACCATAATAACACGGAGTCATTCTTTTTAATATCTGCCTAAAAACAAATGCCACCATCCTTGAAAGAATATATACCATCTACTCACTGAAAAATGCTAATCAGCCTGGGTGGTCCTTTGTAAGACTGGAGGAAATATCACTATTTAGGAAGAATTCCGTTTCTGGTGACAACCTTTATTTTGTGTTCTGCTATTGTAGAACCTGGAAGCCAGTCCTAGGGCAGGGGAAGGCACTGCTCTGTCATGCTTTTATCCCTAAACCATCCTGTCTATGTTACCTTCATATATTAAACTGTACCTAGAAGGTTTATACACCTTGGCTCTATGAGGCTTGTATCAGAGAAACAAAACTGGAATTTCAAATTCCAACTTCCTATATGAGTTTTCAAAATAATTTCTTCATTAAAAAGAAATAATAGGTTACACAGTGCTTTCCAATATCCACTCAGCATCTGAGAGAGTTGATTTTCCACTATGCCCGTCAGAACCATTGGACTGAATTAGCATCGCATTCATAGACATGCTTCTTTTAGAAAACAGTCCACACGTGTTCAGTGAGTTACTATAACAATAGTATTCCTTTAATTCTCCATTCAGGGAGTACCTGTGCCTCGCTCTGGATCTCTCAGCAGGCAAAGTGAGAAACTTACTTGGCTTTGAATGTGCTCTTTTAGATGAGGGCCCCTCTGTGACAGAATCAGGAGGTCGACTAGCTAACTGCAATGCAGTTGAGTTGTTCCTGTTAGTGTTTTGGGACTCAACATTTGTGACAGCTTCATTCTGTGGTTCGGCACTTGGCTTTGTGCCAGTCTTTCTTTTCTGCTTTTGGGACACAGAAGCACTTGAAGTCCAGGTAGGAGGCAAAGCAGAGGTAGTGGTAGAGGAGTCCTGACTTGAACAAGTTTCTGAAGACTGTATCACATTGTCACTGGCAACTTTACAACACTGAGCATTCTCTTCATGTCCCACAGCTTGTTTGGACATGGACTGGGGCAGCGTGACACTGCAGCCTTGTATCTGAGCCCCATTAGTTTGAGAGTAGACATTGCTGACCTTGGTGACCTTGTGTTGCCCGTTATTGTTACAAACCTTATACCGGATCATGAGGATGATGATGAAAACCAGCACGGATGCTACAATTATTCCACCAATAATAATAATCATGGTGCCTCCCAAAAACTGGGACTGCATGAAATGGCATCGCACGTAATCCTGTTCCGTCGTAAACTGGATGCAACCCACGACTCTTGTGGCAGTGAGGGAAGTGATGCCATCATCATATATTGCCAAGACACACAAGTCATACATAGTTCCAGCAGCCAGGTTATTGACAAGAAAAGTTTTGCTCGTAGGAGGTATCATTCTGAGGGACAATGGGATTTGTGTTAATATTAAAAACAAAACATATAGACACACAGAGCCATTATGACTTCAGTCCTGTTTCATTTTAGTACTTATTAAGATAAGCACATTTATAACAGACATGAAATTTGGGAAAAATGATCTAATCTTATATTTGCCTAGGTAAAACAGTTCAAAGTCATTGTCGTATTCTGCATTGTATTAATGGTGCCTGCACCATGCCTTGACAAGCTTACTAATTACATTGCTTGGCAAAGCAGAACTCCTAATAAAAGCCCCTGCTAAAAAATCATTTATGACAAATTGCTTTTGAAAGGTGTGACTGTGACATTATCTGACTACTAAACAAATCCATTTAGCACTTACAACACCTCTGTGACTAAAACCCAATTTGAAGAAAGGGAAAACACTGACAATCACATTAGAAACCAGAATGGAAACGCATCAGAGTTTTTATTTTCCAAATCAGTTATAAGATGCTATGGAATGGTACCCAGTAAACCTATCTTTTGTAACTACGATAATTACTAAGATTACAGTACTTTATTTACAGATCTTAGTCTACTCTTAATGCCGTCAACACTTGGTTCCTAGCATGTTTTTATCTAAAAATGAGGTTGATGGGAATGTATGAGAAATATTATCCTAAAAATATGAACAGGGCAAGGCTGTTGATCAGAGCCTAAATCCCTCATCCCACCCATTATGGGCTGATGAAATTATCTTTAGAACAGTTGCTAAAGTTTGATAAAAGTTTACAGATACCTCTGAATCCATTGTATCACAAAACTCTTCTGTGGGTGCTTTCTTCCACTACCTTTTTTTCCCTAGCAACCAAATATGACCTAAACTAAGATTTCATGCAGAAAAAAAAGGCTTGAAACTGTATTTTCCTTGAAAGGAATTTTTTAGGACATTTGAAAACTTGGCAATGCTAATCTATTCTACAATCTAAACAATGTGTTCTAAATGAACCAGGAAAGTTTTAGGTCAGAGTATGTATTTGTGATTTGTGATTAAAATCACTAACATTTAGTGAGTGTGTGATAAGTACCAGGCATTACTAAGCACTTTATATACACTGTAATTTTTTTTTTCTGGAACACTATAATTTTTATCCTTACAATGACTATATGAGGGTGGCATTACTATTTTATTCATGACAAACACTGAAGTCAGGAAATTTAAGCAATTTTCTGAAGGTCACATAGAATTTTCTTGTCATGGAAGGATTAGGATTTTAGAATTTGGAATGTAGAAACTGGCCTATGGCTATACATATATACAGATATATATACACACACACAATGATAGAAGCTACAGGAAGGTGAGGGGGAGGGGTACCACTCTTCTTTGACAATGGGTTAAATACTGGGTAACCCAGGTAAAGAACTGAGTATGAGAAGGACAAACTACTTTATGTTAATATGCATGCTTCAGAGTCTATATGATCATACATTTAGTGATGAGAGGGATATTAGAAACCATTTACTTTAATCTCTTGCTTTTAAAGATGAGGAAATTAAAACTCAGCCATGTAGAACTTTGCCCAGGATCGATCATATGGCTAGCTGGGCCAGTTTTGTTTTTTTCTACCAGCCCATGCTCATTTTAAAAAAGTTCTCTCATCTCCATACATGAATGAAGATCAAATTATCTTCAAGAATTCATCTGGGTATATAAGAATTGAGTTGATCTTATTTCAAAAAGCTTCAAGACAAAAATATATATATATATGTATATTTCAAAACCACAATTTTATATCATTTCTTAGGACTAATAATAGTCTATCATGAGTGAAATTATATGAAGAGGTAAAAATGTATATTTCCAACTGAAAATTGGACAAGATGTGACTATAAATCAATGAGGCTGAACTTCAGAAAAACATACCAGAAAACCTATAGTCAGACACAAATTCTCCATCGGATTCCTTATGAGGAGATTACGTACTTAACTCCAGTGATACTTTCACTGCTCAAAATATTTATAAACTTTCTATTTGGAACTGTCTTAAGAACCAGTGTATATGAAACAATACACATGCACATAACTCAATTACTCAAAAAAAAAATCAGTCTCATTATTTTATAGTTACATCCTATTTTTTGACCAAAAATGGCAATACCCATCTTGATCACCCACCTTATTCACAAGACTTGGCTCCAAATGGCTTTTGCTTGTTTCCAAAATTCAAATTCACCCTCAAAAGACGAAGATTTGCCACCACTGAGGATATTCAAAATAGTATGACGAAGGTTCTAAAGATAATTCCAAAAGTGCTTTGAGCAATGCCAGCATCATTGGGATAATGGAATAGCCTCCCAACGTGACTTCCTTGAAGGAAAGAACACTCATGTGGATGTGTAAGTTCTGGTATGTTTTTGAATTTTTAAAATAAATCAATCTTGTTCTCTGATAGTCACATCTCTTAGATGAGGGGAAAAAAGTAAGTAAGCATAATATTAAATATAAATTTGAACTCTCTAAGAATAACACCATTCAAAGTATTTCCCCACAGGTAATCTCCTTTCACAAACCTTACATTACACACTTTAAAAAAAATGGAGTGCTATAATTACAACACAGAGTAGCACTGTCAATTAAAACAAAACAAAACAAAACAAAACAAGTCAGTAGTACGATAACAAGCCCTAAGTAAGATGCATAGTAAGTATAAAAATTTGGTTAATTTTTCTTACCTGTAAACAAGGGTGTCATCATAAGTACCATTGTACTGGATTTGGAACATACGTATTCCGGGAATATTCCTTTGAAAATTAAATTTAAGTAGTGCGGTAGATGATGTCGCTTCTGCTACTACAATTTTATCTTGACTCATTTTAGTATCACCATTACTACTGCTTGCATTAGAACCTGACTTAGTAGAAGTTGAGATATCTGAAGAACCCGGATCAGGCTCATGGATATGATTTGTACTGTTTAGTAAGTGAGGGAGCTTAATTATATGAAGGTCCACTGTTTGTGTTGCTTCCCCAGCAGGATTAGAAGCAATGCAGGTAAAAGCACCTGTATCCTTTACGGTTGTTATAAGAATATCAAGTGTTCCATTATCATACACCAGAGATCTTGTTGCATTTGAAATCAGCTTCCCTTCAGGAGAAATCCAGTGAATTGCAGGTTCAGGGTCCCCCCTGGCTTTGCACCTCAAGGTTGCCCTTTGACCTTCCAGGACTCTCATCTCATGTGTATGACGAGTAATGAGAGGAGGCTCACATAAAAACTCTTCCTCAGGAATTGACCAAAAATAGCGACCAGTTAAAAGTGCTGGAGAAGCACAAGTCTCTAGGTCATCTTCTCTGGACAGACGCCGCAACCACAACAATTCACAATTGCAATGCAAAGGGTTTCCACCAAAACTTAATGCAAAAGTTGATGGGCTGATTATTCCTGAGGTTGCTAGTACCTGAGCTCGCTGAAAGAGAGGGTCAGGTGGTAGCTTCTGCAATTTATTTGATGTTACATCTAGCCGAGTCATCTTGTGCAAGTGGGAGAAAGTCCCCTTAGGAATGTTATCAATCATATTGTGATCCAAACTAAGGGTGTGCAGGCTAACCATCTTCTCAACAGCATCCCAAGGAATTGTTTCTAAGTTATTGTAGGACAGATCCAGCTCCTCAAGGGCAAAGACATCGTCAAATGCTGTAGAAGAAATTAAAGTCAGTTGATTGTTGTTCAGTATCAAATGATGGAGATTGGAAAGCCCACTGAACATATCATTTGTAATTTTAGTCAATCTGTTGCTATTCAAATGCAATGCCCTCAAATTTCGTAAGTCGGCAAAAGCATGAGGTGTAATAAAACTTATTGTATTCCTGGATAGAGTCAGGTCCACCAAGCTGGTCATATTGGCAAAATCTTTCCTTTTAATATTTGTAACAAAATTGTCTGCCAACCGCAGTTCCACAGTTCTTCTGTCAATGTTTGGTGGAACAAATAAAAGCCCTTTCTTGGCACAAAGGGTTGCGAGATTAGGAGACAAAATCTGACAGACACAACGCTTTGGACAGATCTGAGCTCTCACTGCTATGCCAATGAAAAACAGATAAAAAAGAAATTTTTCCATTGTAGATCAGATTTAAGAGCCTGTAAGAAAAGATACAAAATGCAGTGTTAGCATCTAATCATTTCACTAATGTTCATATTCCTACTGGAATAATCCTTTTTATGCAAACTGCAATACAGAAACAATTTACTCATTTGTTTACTTAACAAACAAGTATAAAATATCTACTCTGTATTGCAGGCTATATTGACACTAGGATGAAAAATATACCATTCCTGGCCTCATGGGATTTAAAATCAAATGGGGAAAAACAAATAAGCCACCAGATTATTATAATTCTGTAAATTACGTGCTATTTTTGAGATATGTCCAGGGTACTCAATGAATGTGCAAAAAATGTGACCTTCAGCGGAGACTGGAGGGAAGGAGTTAAGAAACTTGCCCCAAACCTTGAAATACATCTCATACATTTAAAAGATTTAAGATATATTTGAGGATTTGCAAGTACTCAATTTACTGAGTAGAAACAATAAAAGACAATATTTGTTACTGTTAACTTTGTGGCATGGTATTCGAAAGTAAATAATTGTCCATTAAATTTTACTCATCTTTACAAACAATCTTGAACATAGTACAACTTTCACAACTTAACTGCAAATAAATACTCTTATTCTCAAAAATAAAAAGGCTAAAAGTTTACCACAAATGCTCTGAGCTCCTAAAATATTAGAATATTTTATTTGACATAAAATTGGTTTTTAAAAGATAATTTATGAAAAGTAGTCGTCAAAAGTCTTGACAGTGAGTACCAAAGATGCTATAATTCCATCTTTTCTTTTAAAATCTTAATGTATTTAAATTTAATCCAAATATAATTTTAAAAAATCTTGATAGTTTCATTTTCCAGTTTAATCTGAAGTATTTGTTCTTGAAATTAATCATCAAAAATTAAAATACTAATACATATGCAATCAAAGTTCTCATAAATTACACGTGGTTTTAATGCCAAGAAAAATAGCTAGAGAAAATCAATCTTTAAAAGATGAAAATATAAAATATGGAATTATTCTAGAAATAAAGTGCCTAGTTTTCTAAATAAAACATATTCTTATAGTTTTGATTTATTTTATGCCTATTTTATATCATATTCAATGTGGTTGAATAAGAACTGTCATGCTCAACAAATGAAATAGTCTTACTCTCCTGTTTATGATGAAACTAGCCTTTCTACAATAAGCAGCAACAAAAAGTAAAAAATCTGTATAGAACTATAGTTTTCACACATTGGAAAAGAAAGAAGCACAGAATTGTGATCCTTGAGAAAAGCGAAAAAAAAAAGAATGAATGCTATCATTGCTCCTGGAGACACTTTCAAAGCATAGCACAGGAGGGAAAACAAGGTGACACATGAACAGCTGAAGAGGATGAGCGGATTGCAGAGAGTCTCCAGTGGCTTGAATTTATGAGGAAGAATACCAGAAAGAAGAGAGTTAGCCAAAGAAAGAACTTCAGTAGTCCTACAGGTAGAAACAGGGCAATAGATACTAACCATACCGAAACACTGCGGGGAGACGGGAAGAAGGAGGAGAAAGTAAACAAAAACTCAATGACCTGTGGAAAAATATTAAATAGTCAAAAACAGTACAAAGCACATACTTGGGGTATCAGAAGAAGGCTATAAAGTAGACATAAAAGCAGACACTTTTCACATTTGTAATAAAAAGCAACGCATAAATAAATCCAAGCTCAAAACAAGGAAAACTATACCAAGACACATCTTAATCAAATTACAGATAACCAAAGGAAAAAATAATAATCTTAAAAGGAGCGCAGAAATAAGACACATTACAAGAAGATAAAGTGAACAAAATAAAAGATAATGGCTGACTCCTCACTGATTTTGCGTTGGAAATAAAGCAAAATGGAAGACAATATATGTCGAGAATTTCAAGAAAATAAAGTCTGTCAACCTGGATGGGGACTTATATATTCATTAAAAAATGAAGGTAAATTAAAAACATCTTGAGACAGACAAACTGAAAAGTTTCATTACCCTAAGAACTGCATAAGAGCATTACCATAAAAAAATATAAAGAATAGTCTATTCAGGTTGATGGAAAATTGTACCAGATGGAATCTTGAATCTTTACAGAAATGATACATCTGTGGGTAGATATAAACACTTTTGCTGTGTTTAATCTGTTTATAAATAGTACTTCTGGTATGGATATTAAAAGTCACAAAACAAACAAATAAAAACCAACCCCACCTTATTTGTACCCTAACAATCAAGAAAGCTGGATAAGCTGGACATCAATTAAAAAAAAAAATCAAAATGCTGAGGGTATAGATTTACAGTAACTATATTCCAGAAAATAGTAAGTCTCTGATGGAATGAAGAGTTCCATAGATGTCCCCTGCAAGAGAAAAGTAAATAAGAGGACCTATCTGTCATAAACTGGGTTAGGGTGAAAGCAGCCTACCTTTCAAAAGTTTAACAAACTTCTTTTTTTCTTAAGATCTTACATTTATTTATTTGAGAGAGAGTGATAGGGAGCCAGAGAGCGAATGAGCAGGAGCAGGTGGGGGAGGGGGGACAGAAGGAGAGGGAAAAGCAGACTTCCTGTGGAGTAGGGAGCCCAACATAGCCCAGGACCCTGAGATCATGACCTGAGTCAAAGGCAGATGGTTAACCAACTGAGCCATCCAGGTGCCCCTTAACAAATTTCTTTTTAATGCTTTCTTTCTTTTGTTTATTTTTAAAAGATTTTATTTATTTATTTGACACAGAGAGAGAGAGAGAGAGAGAGAGATCACAAGTAGGCAGAGAGGCAGGCAGAGAGAGAGGGCGGGGGAAGCTCCCATGCTGAGCAGGGAGCCTGATGCAGGACTCGATCCCAGGACCCTGGGATCATGACCTGAGCTGAGAGGCTGTAACCCACTGAGTCACCCAGGCGCCCCTAATGCTTTATTTCTTAGTTTAGTTTTAGGTTTACAACAAAAATGAAAAGGAAGTACAGAGATTTCCTATATACCAACTGCTCCCACAATAGTCTTCTCCATTATCACCGTTCCCGACAGAGTGGGATATTTGCTGCCATCAGTGCATCAAATTTGACACATAATAATCACCCAAAGTTTGTAGTTTACATCAGGGTACACTCCTGGTTTTGTACATTCTACGGATCTGGACAAATGTACAATAGCAAATATCCACTACTGCAGTATATACAGATTACTTTCCCTGTCCTAAAAGTCCTCTGCACTCTGCCTGTTCATTTCCTCCTGGTTCATCCCTGACAAACACTAACTTTTTTTTTTCTTTTTACTGTCTCCCTAATTCTGCCTTTTTTTGAATATCATATAGTTGGAATCATATAGTATGGAGCTCTTTCTGGTTGACTTCTTTCACTTAAAAATATGCCTTAATATATGTTCTTCCATGTCTTTTCATGGCTTAATGGTTATTTCCTTTTAGCATTGAATAATACCCCATTTTCTGTAGGTACCAAAGTCCATTTATCCATCTACATAGTAAAGGATGGCTGGTTGGTTCCAACTGCGTGGTGCCAACTGCTTGGCAATTCTGAATAAAGCTGCTCTACACATACGTGTACAGACTCTTGTATAGACATAAGTTTTCAGCTCCTTTGGGTAACTACCATGGAGTGTGGTTGCTGGACTGTATGGTAAGAATATATTGAGCTTCATAAGAAAGATCCAAACTGTGTTCCAAAGTGGTTTCACCATAATTCCCAGCAGGAATGTGAGGTTTTCTGTTGTGCCATAGCCTTGTCAGCACATGATGTCAGTGTTTCAGGTTTTGGTCATTCTTTTTATTTTTATTATTATTTTTTATTTTGGTCATTCTAATAGGCATATACTGGCATCTCACTGTTTTAATTTGCATTTCTTTGATGACTTATGATGTGGGGTATCTTTTTATATTTTATTTGCCATCTGTATATCTTCTTTGTTGAGGTATCTATCAAGGTCTTTGGCTCATTTTTAAAGTATGGGTTTTTTAAATTATTGTGTTTTAAGAATATTTTGTATATTTTGGATAACAGTCTTTTATCAGATGTGTCTTGTGCAAATATTTTTCCTTTGTCCCTGGCTTGTCTTCACATTTTCTTGACATTGACATTGTCCTTGGTCTTCACATTCTCTTGACGTCCTTGGTGGAGCTCAAGTTTTTAATATTAATGATATCCAGCTTATCAATTATTTCTTTCACAGATCATGTCTTAGGTGTTGTACATAAAAAAGCATCACCATACCCGAGGTCATTTAGTTTTTCTCCTATGTTATCTTTTGGGAGTTTTATAGTCTTTCATTCTATGCTGTGCAGTTATCTCAGTCTGTCTTTTGTTACAGTATTATCATTATTCAGTTCATTGCAGTTTCTTGAACTGTGTTTGAAAATTTTCTATTTGAGAAGACATGGAAGCACTAGGATGATTTTGAAAATGTGTCTGTTTTGGAAATGAGCTATCTGATTTTTTAAATATTTGGAGACCTCAGCCAACTTTATGTCTCTGCTTCCAGCTGTTTTTGGTAGCCAAGGAGAGCTCTTCAATCTTTCATCTTATCCTTGCATTTCCTTGCTTTTGGCTGCAAATGAGCTACCCTAGAGTCTATGAAGGTAGAGGTTTCCTCTAAGAAGTTTCTTTTATCTTACCAATGCCACCACCCCAGACATTCTGCTGTTGAAAGTCAGACATACTTGTGTGGGAAGAAAAGAACTGTGCTCTCCATTCTCTCTCTCAAGTCTTTTTATAGCTTAAAGCCCTGAGTGATTGATTTTTTCCTTGTGCTCTTCTAGTTCTTACCTATCATTCTTCCAAAGCTGCAAGTCTGAGTTGCCTGGAGGATTCATTCCAAGTTTACTTTCCTCCCCTAATTCTTTCATTTTTTTTTAATCTGAAAATATAGAGTACCTAGGGAAATTGTCTCAAAGAAACAGAAAATAAAATGGTAGTTACCAGGGGCCGAGTGGGGGTTGAGGAACTGGGGAGATGTCGAATGAGGGTACAAACTTACAACTCATAGATAAATGAGTCCTGGAAATCTAGTGGACAGTGTAGTAATTATAGATAACAATATTGCATTATAAATATCAAGTTGCTAAGAGACTACATTCTTTTTTTTTTTTTTTAAGATTTTATTTATTTATTTGACAGAGAGAGATCACAAGTAGGCAGAGAGGAAGGCGGGGGGGGGGGGGAGTAGGCTCCCAAGCAGGGAGCCTGATGCGGGGCTTGATCCCAGGACCCTAGTACCATGACCTGAGCTGAAGGCAGAAGCTCTAACCCACTGAGCCACCCAGGTGCCCCTCTAAGAGCCTACATCTTAAATGTTCCCACCACAAAAGAAGAAATAAGCATATGACATGATAGTGGTGTTAGTTAATGCCATATTAACAATCTTATTTCAATATATGTGTATCAAATTGACATTGTTTTAAACCTTGAATTTAAACAATGTTATATGCCAATTATATCTCGAAAAAGCTGAACTGTTCATTTCCAGTGCACCTGAATGTCAGTATATTTGGAAATAGGATCTTTGCAGGTTATCAAGTTAATGTGAGGTGATTAGTGGAAACCCTAATCCAATATGATTGTGCCTTATAATCAAAGGAAATCTAGACACAAAGACAGATATGCACAAAGGGAACACAGTGTGGAAGTACAATGAGAACATCATCTATAAGCCAAGGAATGCCTAAGGCTACCAGAATCTAGGGGAGATGAATAGAACAGGTTCTCTTTTACAGCTTTCAAAAGGTATCAAATATGCCAGACACCTTGATTTTGGACTTCTGGCTTCCAGAACTGTGGGCCAATAAATTTCTGTGCAGGCCACCCTGTTTGTGGTGCTTTGTTATGACAATCCCATCAAATTAATTAAAGTCTTAAAAAAAAACATTTCTGAACAGAAGAATTTCAGAAATAAAACAATATGTGTTGTATGCTTCCAAGTATATGTGCATTTAGAAAGGCAAAACTAATCTATAGTGAATGAATTCACCCAGTGCTTGCCTAGTTGGGGGATGGTTGAGTGGGAAAGAATACAGAAAAATTTGGGAGGCGGGGTGATCATGGAAATGGCTTGTATCTTATTTGAAATAGTGATATCCAAGTGTATGTATTCATCACAATTCACGGACTATGCACTTAGTGCATTTTATATCAAGTGTACTTCAATATAGTTGATTAAGTTTTAAAGAAAGAAACCCAGAAGAAAATCTGGGTTTCCATTATGTTTCCAAATACCGGTTCCAAAGGAAGAAGAATTTATAAAGTGACACATTATTGGTGGCTAATCAGAATTTAGTCATATTTTAGAAACAGGTATTTTCTTAGTTCCTCCATATCTCTTCAAAGATGTTATTCCATTCCAACTTAAATCATGCATCCTATTTCATAAGCTGATTTACTTCATCAACATACATACTGCCTGATATGATTTCACTGCCCATATGGTGATTTAGAAAGTAAGATTAAGTTTAGAATACAATGTGGGCCACTTTCTTAATTCTATGTTTATTTTTTGCTTAAGTGAGACCTGTAAGTAATGAAAGAATCCTATGAATTGTGATTAATGATGTTTCCCACATTATCTTAGGACAGAGTGGAGATTTCAAAATTTGTAGAAGACAGAAGATAAGGAATCATGTAAAGAAATGGCTTTCATTTCCTGTAAGTTCACAAACTATAATCATTGATATATTTATTAAAATAATGTATTACCACTTGAGGAAAATGAGTGTGAATGGAAGAGCAGAGTGGTTGTCATGTTTTGTTGGAATTCATGATTTAAAAAATCATGAAAGTAAACTTTAAAAATTTATTCTTATCTAGTTAAGTTAAACTCTTTTAAAACTTCTGTCTATTGCCTTCTCTAACTGGTTAAATGCAAACAACACTGATCTGTTTTTAATATTTGAGTGGGGATATAACTCAGTAAACAGTCATACAGCTGTAGCTGTCTAGATAATATTTACACATCTCTTCATTATATGTTCTTTCGAGCTAATTCTTTTCAGACACAAAGTGACACATTTATAAACAAAGAAGAGTCTATCACACAAAACTGGAAAATAATTTTCCAGTACTGCATCCTTCTTTCAGCCCATGGCCATTACACAACATATGCTCAAGAGAATCAGTATTTATTTGGCAACTAGAACAGGATATATAAGCAAATTTAGATTTTACAACCAACTGAGAGTATAATCTATTCTCTGCAGAAACCAATATGGTACCAATTTATATGTTGAGTTAAAGGAAAGCTATTGGACTCCTCAGGAGCCGCCTTGCCATCATTCAACAGAGCTCTAGCGATTCAATTAGTGTCCCTTTGCCCAGGCTAATGCCTGGGAACAGATGCTGATGCCTATTGACACTGATGTGTTGTTTTAAGATGTGTGAAAATGGCTACAGTGCTGCAAAGGACATTTTATAATATAGTTTAGATAATGGAACACATTTGATATTCATTTCTAATATTTTAGGTTTTCTGCTTATTTTTTCCAAGGACTATAAACGAACAACATTATCATTCTTTTCTCTACTAAAACCTATGCAAAGGTCATTACTATTGAACCTGCTAAATTTGAACCTCAAAACAAGACAGCTATACCTTGAACAATTATCCTTTGATCCTTGATTTTAATAGTCTCTAGCAAAATTCCTATATACATTGAAAATTAAGTCTTAAAAAATTCACTCATGCATCTAGTCAATCATTCTTTTCCTAGTTTCTTCAGCAAGAATTATTTAGTGTCTGCACTACAGGAAAGGTACTTTGCTAGAATCTACCAAATTTAGAAGACTGGGATCTGACCAGGACAAGCACATTCACAATTACAATAGAGGGCAGACTGTGAAAAGTTTTAAGTCAGCATACATTTTAATATTTAAATTTACACAAATAAATTGGGTTTTTGAGGATTGTGTAATTTTTGTTCTCCGTGTTTTTATACATGTATTAATTTTTTACTCAACAAGGCCCATGTATACAAAAACCCATACTATTTACACTAAAGGAGTACAGATAAGAGTCCAGTTACTAAAACGATTATTTAAAAAAAATAATAGTTACCATTCAATGAACATAGGTAACATGAAAGAAGTAGTGGTCTCTTTATTTTATAGTTGAGGACATGGGATCAAGATACTGATAACAAAATTTAATCAGCTTACTACATGGAATATTTGCCATGTTCTAACACGTAGATGTGTACATAATTTTAGTACTTCTTTGTTTTTTAGAATTAAGGTGAAAGCTACAAAGAGAGATGCCATTTCTTTTGAAAATGTTTTTAATATTAATTTTGTTAGCTTACATCAGAAACCTAAGATCAACTTGTTATACAATGTATTTATTATACCAAATCTTATTTCATTTTTATACAACTCCATATAAAATGCTTATTTTTTTTCCTCATTTTATATGAAGAAATAATATTTAAGAAATCTTAAGGAATCCCCCAAGGCCATACAGAAAGAAAAAATAAGGCAGGTTACAGATGGAGATCTGTTTCCAAAACCCATGTTTTTCCTAGGATAAGATGATGCTTTATATTTATTATTTATATTGTATTTTTCTGATTATGCAGCACTTGGACATAAAGTTTTGTTGATTTTAACAATAATGACTCCTTAAGTTCATCAGGTGTTTCCTCATTTATGTTCCTGGTCTCTGTTCATAATCCAATTACATTTAAAAGGTGCTAGCAGATTACTACAGTGCAGACTTAAGAGCATCTTGATAGAGACTTAACGACAACCCAAACAACACTTTTCACCATCATCATTCGTTTCTTTTCGGTATGTCAGGACATGAATGAAGTTACCCAAACACTGAAGTCCCTAATACTAATTATTCTTTTAAGAATATAAATTCTAGGGGCGCCTGGGAGGCTCAATGGGTTAAAGCCTCTGCCTTCAGTCTACGGCCATACCACCCTGAACATGCCCGATTTCATCTGATCTTGGAAGCTAAGCAGGGTCAGGCCTGGTTAGTACTTGGATGGGAGAAGCCTCTGCCTTCAGCTCAGGTCATGATCCCAGGGTCCTGGGATCGAGCCCCGCGTGGAGCTCTTTGCTCAGTGGGGGAGCCTGCCTGCCCCTCTCTCTGCCTGCCTCTCTGCCTACTTGTGATCTGTCTGTCAAATACATAAAATCTTAAACAAAGAAAAAAAGAATATAGATTCTACTTCATAGAGAGGAGATTGATTTCAGTGTATAAAGAGGTCTCAGTATTTTCCCACTGATAAGGATTGAGCTGTCCCTTTTTTGGCCCACTTGGAAGTCTGCCTGCAGAGACTCTGTAATGCCATCATTGAGCGCCCATGGATTCTGAGAGTTAATACTACTAAGATCTCTGAAAGAGAATGTATTCTCTCTTGCAGAAAATAGCTTGGGGAGAGAAAGCAGCCTAAAACAGCCTAGTGCTAAGAGGCTGTGAAGATTCCCAACAGTGAGATCAGCAGTAGTTTGAAGTTGGGTCAGCTGGCACAGGTGGCAAGTGGTTTGCTAAAATGAATTTCTGTTGATTGTAAGCACTCCTTATGGATGTTCAGATACAAGTGGGAAATATGTGGGAAGTGGGAGGGGTGATGTGTGTATCAAAGTGTAAGATAATTTATATTTAGAACTTCAACTAATTAAGGCAGTAGTGCCTCGAAGGAATAGGTATAATTTATCTGGGGAGTAGATGGTTATTTCTTTAGCAAAATAATTTGAGAATCTGTTTTGTATGTGAATGGTGAGTAGCCCGAGGCACGGATTTTAAAGAGGGCAATGAAACAAGAGCTAGCCAAATTCCGGCTTGATAAATTAAACAGAAGTTCACTGTGTGGAAAGGGAGGAGAGAGGATTGTGCAAAGTACACACAGAGAGAAGATTCTGTGTAAAGTGTGTAAGGGACTGAGGCCTTCAAATAGACAGTAGCAGAGAAGGAAACTCTGAGATACAGAGATATTTGCCAAGATATGACACTGTTGCTTCTCATCAACTTCACACCTGAAGTGTGTACTCCCCCTCCCCCACCACCCAATCCAATGTCAAGTCTGTGGAAAACATCAGGGTAAAAACAGCTTGCATGCCATGCCTGGGCTGGCATTGAATGATGATGAAACGGAATCTCAGTTCAAGTCAGAAGACATTGTTAGTCATCTAAGACTCCAACCTGGATATCATACCCCCATTTCTCCTTCTGTTGCAACTCATCACAGAATTAGCAGATTTCAGTGGACAGAGAGGACAAGAACAGTCCAGGATAGGGAACATTATCACAGAAGTGAAATGCAATGAAATCATTATCCTGCCATTGCAAAGTAGCAGTTGACCCCCGTTTTCTCCTAATTTCCAAGAATACAGCATCTCCCACCTCAGAATTTCACCTTGACTTTATGACAATTTGAAAGGGCATAAAATGGGTAATAACACAAATGTAAATGTCACTAATCAGTGTTTCAAATCTAGTAAACGAGTTAACCTTTTTTTTTTTTTTTTTGGAATTCTGAAAGGTGAATCTCTGAGCCTTTAAGATGTCTTGCTATCCATTATGTTTCTGTTTCCTAATGGTGTTTAACATGTCATGTAAGGAGTCTCGAGTCTTGGTGGTTATATTGACTCTATTGTGCTGTTGCCATAGCAATTAAAGAGGCGCCGTTGTAGAGCAATGCAGACAGGATGATCAGCACAGAGAAGCTATTTGACACAATTCAGGCAGCTAGAAATCTGGATACTTCTTCAGAAAAAAAAAATGTGGTTTACACTTTCTCTTGATATTATTGTGGGCATTGAGGCGGCCAAGTTATCACCAATGGAAAATACCCCCCCCCCCAAAAAAAAATGAGAGAGGAAAGAAAGATCTACACATATACAGAAGAAGTAGTGAATTTACTGAGGGTTTAAATACTAAATATGTGCGGGTGGAAAGTTCCGGCAGTTCTCCTACAGAGATGTTTTGACAAACTGAGACCATATGGAACCTTTTACATCACTGAACGCAATGTGTGTTTTTTTCTTTCTCTCCCCTCTCTCTCTCTCTTCCTGTCCCTGTCTTTTCTCCTGTTCCTTTTTTCCCCCCTCCTCCTTCGCTCCCATCTCTCTCAAACACACTTACGCTCCAGGTCTTACTAGATTCTCCTACTTTTTATGTTTAACATTGCTTTGCTTTTTATAACATAATGATCATTTCAATTTGACATTATGCATATTTCAAAAAGTAACATGATAGTATTATTACATAAAAAGCCCATGACCAATTATGTAAAAACTTACAAATTGAAGAGAGAACTGAATAAAGGACACAGATAGATGTTTCTTAGAAGCCTGGACCATTCTCTTTCTGTATTAAACTGCTACTTATCCATTCCACTTTGATTCCTAATATTCTCAAAATTAACATGTCTCCAACTGAGCTCTTAATTTTCTCTCTCAAATCTGCTTTACTCCTACGATAGTAATTCTCTGTAATTATTTAAAACCTACTTTTTAATTTTATTTTACCCTTTATTTTATTTTACCTTCCTTAAGTAATCACACCCAACATGGAGCTTGAATTCATGATCCCAAAATCAAGAGTCACATGCCCCTCCAACTGAGCCAGCCAGGCGCCCCTAAAACCTAGTGCTTTACAAAGTCCAGACCCAGAACACTGGAATTATTCATCACTTCTCTCTTTTTGTCATATACCATCCAGTTCAGTAATAATGCTGTACACTATACAGGAAGAATATATACACAATGGGATTATGTCTACTGCTATGACTTTATACCGTCTTTCCCTTGGAACATAAAAATAGCTTCTACACTAGTTAACTGCTTCAGCGATTATCCCCCTTCAATCTGTTTTCCACAAACTAGTCAGACTGATCTTGTTAAAACTTAAAGCAGATCAAAAACTTTGCACTGGCTTCTCATCTTACTTATCTTTTTTCACCACTGCATCCTCAACACTTAGAGGAAGGAATGGCACAAAATAAGTTCTAAGTAAATATCTGTTGAATGAGTGAAGATCGAAATCCAGCTATTTAGCAACTGTCTAAGAATGTGTTCGAGTAATTAAAATGTAAATAAAAATACTATTTTTGTAAAACAATTTTAAAATTATAGTGTCAGTGCTGGTGACAATACAATGAAGAGATACTCTTACACATTTCTGGAGTTTGTAGACATTTAGAATTTTATGCCCTCTAAAATTTAAACAAAAAATAAAAGAGAACTTGAGGCTGGAGAAAAGGATAAAGTATAGAACGAGGGAATAAAAGAGAAAAAAGGGAGAAGGAAGCAAAACATGAGAATCTTAACTATAGATAATAAACAAAATGAGGATTGATGGAGGGAGGTGTGTGGGGGATGGGTTATATACATGATGGGTATTAAGGAGGGCACTTAACTGGGATAAGCACTTGATGTTGTATGTAAGTGATGAATCACTAATTCTACTCCTGAAATCAATATTGTATATTAACTAACTAGAATTCAAATAAAAACTTAAAACAAAGGAGAGAGAGAGAGAGAGAGAGAAGCCCAATATTGGCAGGCTCTTGACAAGGGAGATAATTGATTGATTCCACTGCCTTGAGTTGTGAAAAAAGTGAGGAATTAGGAGCATTATAGGATATTTCATTGTATCTTGGGGAGTGCAATTTCCTCTTATACTCCCTAAGAAAATCTTGAGAAAAATCTGCATAATTTGTAAATGTGGGGTTTGTGTTAACTTTCAGTGCAGCACTACACTAGCCCATGCCTGCAGATAGGTATAAAACAAAGTGACCAGTTCATGATAAATGCTCCATGATCGGAAGCAGCAGCAAAGGAGGTATTTAGTGAAAAATGAAACAAAGCAGGATAACAATCATATATATATATATATATATATATATATATATATATACACACACATACACACACACACACATACACATACACACATCATATGTGTCCATGTACATCTCAGGCTATATGTCTATCTGTATGTGTGTATATGTATACAAGTGTGTGTGTATGTGTGTGTGTGTGTCTAAGTACTAGCTGTCTTTTCAATTTTCCATTCTTCCCTTCTTTAGTAACAGAAACCCAATTTCTACCTGTTATACTGTTTCCCAGAATGAAGAGTTTATTTTCTAACTTCTTCTGCAGGGAGTTAGAATCATGTGAGTCATTTTCTTCCAATGTGAAAACAGTGACAAGATCTTCAGAGGCAGCTACTTAAAGGGAGGTGACTGAAATGGGATGTACCTTTCCTGTCTTTTTGTCCAACACCTTCTTCTCAACTATAATTTGGACATGATGTCTGGAACTCCAGCAGCCAACTTGTACATTGAAGTGACCTTGAAGATGGGGGTCATGAGTTGGGATGATGGAGGAGGCATTCCATCTCATTCCATGGAGCTGCTCTATCAGTCCTGGATTACTCTCCATCATGTTTAAACTATGGTTCAGAAATGTCTCTGCGACTCATGGCCAAACTAGTCTCAGCTGGTTCCAGTATGATTAAAGCAACAAATTGGCGTATAATAAAAATGACTAGGATGAAATATATCATGCATTCAACTATATGATTATAGTTATTTCAGATATTTTAAAAACATTAGATATAATGAGAACATATTTTCTGTAAAATAAAAAAGTTAAAACTTGGATTCCTTTAATACTAATTTATATGTGTTAGCAGTGAGTTATATGACTATAAAAATTGTCTATTAATTGACAGATTTTTGGCAAACCCCACAACACTGATAAAAACAAGTATTTTATGATGACCTAAGTGAATAAACACATTTAGCATACATCTATCATATATCATTAGTCAATCCCTGTGGCATTTCTTGATAGTATGTGGGTTTAAAAAGTTCCTTGGGGCTCCTGGGTGGCTCAGTGGGTTAAGCCTCTGCCTTCAGCTCAGGTCATGACCCCAGGGTTCTGGGATCGAGCCCCGCGTGCTTCCCCCTTTCTCTCTGCCTGCCTCTCTGCCTACTTGTGACCTCTGTCAAATAAATTAAAAAATATTTTAAAAAGTTCCCTAATTATTTCAAGCTAACCGAGGAAAATTTTATAACATTCAGGCATTGGGTGAACCACAAATATTCTCTGATTATGTGAATGAAATGTAAAAATATCTTTTTTATGGAAAGATATTAACTTCAGATACAATTTAAGATAGTACTACTAATCTAAAGGATCTAAAGATGCAACAGAACATCTATAAATATTCCAGCTGCTTCCCCCCCCCCCCGAAACTAATATACTGCTCCTAAAATTCATATGGAAATGCTAGGGACCCAGAATAATCAGAACAGTTTTGAAAAAAACAAAAAGTTGTGGGACACACATTCCTGAATCCAAATTTGCTCCAAAGATACATCATTAAGACGTGATATTAGTATAAATGTTGAATATAGATTAGTGGTATAACTGGTAGCTCAAAATAAACTTATACGTATAAACAACTGCTTTTCAACAAGTATGCCAAGACCATTCTATGTTTTGTTTGTTTTTAAATTAACATATAATGTATTATTTGTTTTGGGGGTACAGGTCTGTGATATATAAAACTTAGTATTCATTACAACACCTACATTCCCCAATGTCCATCACCCAGTTACCCCCCCCACTTGTAAAAATATTTCTGACTTAGTTATTGATTGTATGTGTAGGTAAGTGCAAGTGTTGGCTTACTTCCTCAACTTTGGCTTGGGTAGATCAGGTAACATTGACTATAATATAGAGCTTATCTAAGAGAGAAAAAGTTTGGAGCATATATAGGAAGGAAAAGAAATTTGGATGTGATGAGAGATAATAAGTTTGGTTTGAGATAATCTATTTTTTGAAGCTGAATAAACTTTGAAATAAACAAGACACTGGTATTAAAATCTATAAGCATGCCATCCCTGAAGGATATGATGGATATGGCTGGTTTGCAGACAATGGAAATGCATTATTTTAAATTTCTTGACAGCACTCTCTTGTCTAAATTTAGGGACATTTTTCATTGTTATTTATTTGTTTACAAAATGATAATTATTTTTTGATTTATGATTATTTTTCAAGTGTCAGATGTCAAAGCTCATGGCACAAACATTTATTAAATAAGATCAACCTAGTATCTAGTATTTGCCTTTAGGATTTTGAAAACAGAGGTAGCTAGATATCAAGTAGCACTTTTTAAAATGCAGCTACTCCTCATTTTTTCCAGTTTTTAAGGACCACTGATCTATAGCTGAGAAAATTGACACCCAAATATTTTTCAGATATGATTAGAGTCTTACAAACCTTAAAAACTAGGCTTAATAGAGACATACAAATGGTCAACAGACACATTAAAAGATGCTCAACATCACTCATCATCAGAGAAATGCAAATTAAAACCACACTGAGATATCACTTCATACCTGTCTGAATGGCTAATATCAAAAAAGCCAAAAATTACAAGTGTTGGTGAGGGTGTGGTGAAAAAGGAACCCTCATTCACTTTCAGTGAGCATGAATACTGGTGCAGCCTTGTGGAAAAGAGATTCTCAAAAAATTAAAAATAGAATTACAATATGATCTAGTAATTCCACTATTGAGTATTTATCCCAAGAAAATGAAAAAAATAATTCAAAAAGATATATACACCCTTATGTTTATTGTAGCATTACTTATGATAGCCCAGATATGGAAGCAACTCAGACATCCCTTTAAAGATCAACAGATAAAGAAAATGTGGTATATACAGAGAGTAGAATATTATTCAGCCATAAAAGGCAAGATTGTGTCCTTTGTGACAACATGCATAGAGATGGAGGGTATTATGCTAAGTGAAATAAATCAGAGAAAGACAAATACCATATGATTTCACTTAAATGTGGAATCTGAAAAACAAAATGAACACAAACAAACAAAAAGCAGAATCAGACCTCTAAATACCGAGAATAGACTGATGGTTGCCGGAGGGAAGGAGAGTTGGCGAACCAGATGCTTTATCTATCACATGGAGACTATATCCAATCCCTCCATTACCCACAAATAAACATAATCCAGATTTTTATATTAATCACTTACTTGCTTTTTTTAATGGTTGTATCACTTTTTTAATATGTCCCTAGTTTTTCAAATTTATATAAAGAGTCCATTGTATTTATTCACAGGTGTTATGTCCTTTATAAAAAAATCTCCGTTTTCCTCTCAGTCAGATATTCCAAGCAGCAGAGAAGAAATGTATTTTACCAACAACTTGAGGAAGTTTGGAAGTGGTTCTTCTCTAGAGAAGCGTCCAGATGAAAACTCAAAATAGCCAAAGGTTTTTTAATTCCCCTATGAGATCCTGAATATAAGAATCAGCTAAGATACACCCAGATTAATCCATAAAAACTCTGAGATCATACATGTGTATTTCTTAAGCCTGACATTTATTGTAATACCACAGCAATAGAAAATTAATACAATATATTTAGATGAAAAAGCGGGCTGTAAACTTTGATGTGCAGTATGATCACAATTTAAAAATAAAAAACTAAACTAAAACTATAATACTTGATAGAATTTATTCTTATAGTATGGGATTAAATACTATGGTTCCTTTCACTAACTATAACAACAAAAACTGAATGAAATACTAATGTAAAACTTTAAAAAAAACTCCATAAAGTTAACAAAGCAGTGAAGCATACTAGATTAAATTTTAGGAGAAGTAAAATCCCACAGAAGTAAACCCACTTCTCAAAAACAATTCTACCCTGACGGCTTTTTCTGAACATGAAAACAGGGACTTCCTTAAGGACCTGTGGTGTTGCATGTTTGCTCAGAAGGTATGCCGAGAAATGTTTTTACTAGCATTATTTGTAATAACCCCAAACCAGAAACAACTCATTTGTCCATCCATAGTAAAACAGAAATATACGTTGGAGTATATTTAAACAAAGGAATACTATAAATCAATGAATATGATTGCTGCTACAGAGAGAAGCATATTATTTATGAACATAATGACAACAACCAAAAAAAGACATGTGAATAAACACAATGGATTCCTTATTTATATAAATTTGAAAAAGTAGGGACATATTCAAAAAGTGACACAACCATAAAGAAAAGCAGGTAAGTGATTAATATAAAAATCTGGATTATATATTTGTGGGGCATGGAGGGACTGGATATGGTCTCCATGTTACAGATAAGGCATCACGGGTACTGGGAGGCTCAGTTTCTTAACTGAGCAGGAGGCACTGTGGATACTCATTTTACAATTACTCATTGTACTATACAAGTATGTTTTACGCACTTTTCAGTATGAATGATACATTTCACACAAAAAAAGTTTAAATGTACTTCGGATATTAAAAAGCAGTCAAAGTGTCCTATGATTAATAATAGTCTTTATCAAAGTAGTTTTTCTCTTTTAGGCCACGAGGGTACCACGAAGGCAATAGGAGTATCAGAGGAGTGGGGTGGGATGTGCTCCAAAGATACAATCCATGCCCGGCGTATTTCATTCATACCATGCTTCATTCGTTAGTGAGATCCTAGAGAGCAGAGCTCACTGTCTGTGACCTTTGGAGAAATCAGAGGGTTAAGAATTTATTCAGGTTTTGTTACATGAGTGAATGACTACTACCACTATTAACACTGCTAAATGTAGAACTATTAATACTGTAGCTACCATTTTCTCCTTGCATTCTTTATGCCAGGAACAGTGCTAAATCTGAGGAAGCATGAAAGTTTAAAATACCAGCCAATGCATCTCTTTTCTTTCTTTCTTTCTTTCTTTCTTTCTTTCTTTCTTTCTTTCTTTCTTTCTTTCTTTCTTTCTCCCTCCCTCCCTCCCTCCCTCTCTCCCTTTCTTTCTTTCTTTCTTTCTTTCTTTCTTTCTTTCTTTCCTTTTGTGGTGGTGGTGTTATTTTGTCTTGCAATGGTTTAATACCTTTGTACATTCCATTGTTTATTCTTTCCCCTGGTTACTTTTTGGAACCCTGTCATTCACTAATAAAGGGGAAACAGAAAATAAAGAAAATGCAAAGAAAAGTAAGAACAAGTTAAATCTTACCTTATGATTTCAAAGGCCTATGTTTTGAAAAAATATATATATATAAATATATTTTATAATGTACCCTAGCATATACTTAGTTTGGTGTTGTCTTTTTTTTTTTTTTTAAACTCATAGTCTAAGATTTTTTTATAAGATTAATTTATTTATTTTAGAAAGGAAGGGGAGAGAGAGAGAGAGCGTAAGCAGGAGGAGGGGGAGGGATAGGGAGGAAGAGAATCCTCATTGGTTGCAGAGCCTGAGACAGGGCTTGATCCCAGGAGCCTAGGATCAAGACCTGGGCCCAAATCCAGAGTCATCTGCTTAACCAACTGAGCCACCCAGGTACTCCAATAGAAGAATATTTTGAAAATACTCCGGCCTAGAGAAAGAGTACAAAAGCAAATGTATATACAGGGACAGCGCCTCCAAGGTGAATATAAAAAGAAAATTGTAGTTAAAACATTCACACTGTCTCACATTTACTGTTTGGATCCCTGGAAGACATCATGGCATGAGATGTATAAACAGGCTACGTATCAGAGACAAAGGAGACATCAAGTAGTACACACAAATAGCATAAAAAGGCACCAAGGACTTGGGATGGTGGGGTGGATGGAAGGAGAAAGAGAGGGAAAGAGACAAGAAAGGTAAGGAATGGTAAGTGTAAAGAATGTGTATGAGAGGATTCATCAGTCAATTCATTGTCAAACAAAATGGCAAAGATTAAACATCTGAACAAAGGTTAATATAGAGGTTTGCTATTATCTGAGAATAGCTTGGATGATGTATACAGTAAGCACCAATGCCAGTGTCGATTCATATTACAGACATAACTCCCATCCCGATAAAATTTAGTGGCACTCTGGAAAAAAAGAGTTTCAAAGGAATGAAAAATAAGATGGAATTAGGTTAAAAATGGGCTGAAATATAGAGATTTTGATTTATATAAATTGTAAATTAACTTTTTTTAAAGACAGAGTACCTAGAATAAAACATTTTTTCCACATGCACATAAACACAGGTTTTTTTCTTGTGTGTAATATATCAAATCTCATTCACAATTACACTATGCTATAGGTATTACTATCACCTTTTTTTTTTTTTTTTTTTTTTAGATTTTATTTATTTGTTTGACACAGAGAGAGAGAGAGAGAGAGAGAGAGTACAAGCAGGGGGAGCAGCAGGGAGAGGGAGAAGAAGGCTCCCACAGAGCAGGAAGCCCAATGTGGGGCTTGATCCCAGGAATCCAGGATCACGACCTCCGGCTGAAGGCAGACGCTTAACCAACTGAGCCACTCAGGTGCCTCTTACTATCATCACTTTAAAATTAAAAAAAACAAAAGGTTTAAGTAAATTATCAAGAGTCATAGTTCTGTTAAAATGTATAGCTCCAATTCTACCTCCAGTTGCAACAACATACATAAAGGCACTTGGCTTATGCAATAACATGGATCTAATACTGCTTATCTGATCTAATACTGCTTATCTTTAATGATCTAATACTATTTATCTTTATTAATTGTGATTGCTCATTGATCTTTTGAGAGACAACATGGATAGTTGTCTCTGTTATTGTTCTTAGAGTTTAAATATTAAAATCAGGTACATTCACACTTCACTTAAATGCAACCTTTTAATGATGGGATAATTTTAAATTATGCGATATGCTCCACAAGGAAGATGTTCTGTTTCATATAGATTTTTTCCATATCATTTATAACATCATGATAGAGATAGCAAGAAAATGCAAGACTTTTTTTCTCTTTTCTTATATAATAATAAGAAACCCTATATGGGGTTATCAGGATAGATTGAAGAGAGGCAGCCACACAATAAGAACAGGTACCAAGGGGGTCTGATCAAGATGCTCATGAATAGCATTAGTATCTTCTGGAAATTCTTAGGCTGTGTTCAGATACACCATGACTTGGGTGAAGCGTTCTTCCTACCAGAGAACAAAGGGTAGAGAATTTAATAATGGCAGTGACTACAACCTTTATAATGATAACCTGAACTTGGTCCTCATGCATATCTCCTCTGAGCCTGCAAAAGACAAGGACCTCCTTCAGAGTTGTTATCCTTCTGGTCGGCTAGAGCATAAAGAAGCCTGTTAGCACAATCTGTAATCACCAGACTTCCCAGGGAGAGAGAAAGTTAAAAGACGAAGAATGAATCCACTTCCTTACACATCGACAAAAATGAACTCACTGACCTAAATGTAAGCCCTAAAACTATCAAACTGAAAACATGGCAGTAAATTTTTGTGACCTTTAATTAAGAAGGTCAGTTGTTTGACATGTGAATCTCAATAAAACTGTTTCAAAGGGCACCTGGGTGGCTCAGTGCCTCTGTCTTTGGCTCAGGTCAGATCTCAGGGTTCTGGGTTGGAGCCCCACATTGGGCTCTCTGCTCAGTGAGGAATCTGCTTCCCCCTCCCTATTTGTCTGCCTCTCTGCCTACTTGTGCTCTCTTTCTCTCTCTCTGTCAAATAAATAAATAAAATCTTAAAAAAAAGAAATTAAAAAAAAAACTATTTCAAAGTTATGCTAAATTGTAGTAGTGACATTATGTCAAAACAAAGACAATAATTTCTAAATGTTGGGTGGTTTGTTGCTTGAAAAGTGGCAAAATAACTGATATAGTTTTCTTACAATAAATTAAGAATATGTGCTATAAAACAAAATAAAATAAAAGTTAATAGAGAAGAAAAAATAAATTTAAATATTCAGCATATTTAATCATAAATCATATAAATATCAATCTAATGATATAATGCATAATTTAATCATATAAAATCATATAAATATTTAGTATATTTAAGCCAAAACTGTCAGTTCATACATTACATGAAGTTTAAATGGGGTAGATGCTTTGTTATGCACTGAATTGTGTTCCCTTATAACTCATATGTCAAAATCCTAATCCCGTATCTCAAAATGTGATTTTATTTGGAAATAGGGTTAATGTAGATATAGCCAAATTGAGGTCATACTGGAGTAGGATGGACTCCTAACCCAATATGACCAGCATTCACATAAAAAAAGGGAAATTTGGAAACAGACACACAGAGAGACCACCAAGTGAAGATGAAGACGAAGCTCAGGGTGATGTTTCTATAAGCCATGGAACATGGAAGGATGCCAGTAAACCACTAGAAGGTAAGCAAGAAGCATAGTATAGATTCTCTCTTAGAGCCCTCAGAAAGAAGCAACCCTGCTTACACCTTGATCTCAGACTCATGGCCTTCAGAACAGAGCTTCAGAACTTCAGAATTTATGAGACCATAAATTTCTCTTATTTAAACTATGCAGCTTGTGGTACATTTTGGTGGCAGAAGCCTTAGCAAACTAAAGCATACTCTAATTAAAAGAAAAAGTTTGTCTTACTGAATTTAAACTTCATACTGCTGACAGGAGATACATATACAATGTGAAAATATATAAATGCTGGGGTTCCTGGGTGGCTCAGTCGGTTAAACATAAGACTCTTGATTTTGGCTCAGATCATGATCTCAAGCACGTGGAATGGAGCCCTGGTTTGGGCTTTGCACCCAGCTCAGAGTCTGCTTGTCCCTCTCTCTCTACTTCTTCCTCCTTCCTCTAAAATGAATAAATAAATACAATCTTTAAAAAATATATAAATGCTGAGAAGATGAAAAAAATCTTTTCATTTGAAAAAGCTAAAAGAATAATGTAAAGCTATAGTAATATCAGAAAATATAAACTTTTAGTTAAAAAACATTACTGGGGAAAAGATACACTTCAATAGAAAAATATACAAATGATAAAATTATATGGTTTTTTAATAATATTACTTCAAAATGTATGAAGCAACATAAAGTCATAATCATCAGGCATAAGTTAATACTCCACCATCTTTTTTATGACAGAATAAAGAAAAAATAATCAGTAAGGATATAGAATAGATGAAAACAGTTAGCTAGTTGCTCTAATACACATTTCACATATACACACACACGTATATTATGCTCGTGCATCAACTGAAAAATACACATTGCTTAAACACAAAATATTTTTAAAAAACAAATTTTTTTGAGTCAAAACAGGCACACAAAAATTTCAAAGGACTAGAATTATTGAGAATAATTTTTTAGGCCACAGAGCAGTTCAGAAAAACTAGTAAGAAATTAATAAGAAAAACATCTATAACATACACACATGTATGGAAATGGACCTACACATTCTAAATAACTTGTGGGTCAAAAGAGAACTAAAAATACAAATCAGAAAATATTTTGAATTAAATGATAATGAAAACTCTACAAATTGAATCTTGAGGGATATGTCTAAAATTACAAAGAGGTAAATGTATATCCTTAAAGACATATTTGGAAGAGAAGGCTGAAAAGCAATGACTAATCATCATTCTTAAGATGTTTTAGAAGAAACCACACATTAAGCCCAATGAAAGTAAAAGAAAGAAAATAGTGAAAATAAAAGCAGAAATTATTGAAATTGAAAATATGCATATAATTCAAAAAATCACTAAGTCAATGATATTTAAAATAACTATTAAAAGTGATTATTTCTTATCAAGACTGATTAGGGCAAGGAAAAGGGACTTCACTGGAGATAATAAAGTTACTGAAGTTTAAAGATTTTATTTATTTATTTATTTATTTATTTATTTATGAGACAGAGAGAGAGCAAAGTGGGGGTTGGAGCAGAGGGTGAGTGACAAGCAGACTCTGTGCTGAGCATGGAGCCTGACATGGGGCTCGATATCATGACCCTGAGATCATGACCTGCACCAAAACCAAGAGTCAGACCCTTAATTGATTAAACCACCCAGGTGCCCCAAAGTTATTTTAAAAATATAGGAAGCTATTAGAACAACTGGAGCCATATATCTGAACATTTACATGACATGGACAAATTTTTATACAGATATAATTACCAAGTTTGGCATGTGAAAAATAATAAAATTTGAATATTCCTATAACTATTAATGAAGTAGAATCCATAATTAAAATCCTCCTACACAGAAATCTTTAGGCACAGATGGTATCACTGATAATACTTCCAAACAAGTATAGAAAAAATAATAGCAATTTTATGCATTCTTTCAGAGAATAAAAACAAATAAAACACTCTCAATTTATAAAATGAATTCATAGCATTAATTCTAAATACTGATGAGGATGTTGTTAGGAGAAAATTATGAACTGACCTCACTAAGGAACATAGGCACAAAAACTCTTAAGACGTTATTATTAAAGTAAGTACAGTAATGATACATAATGGATTGAAATTGAAAATATGTAATTTTAAAATTTGGATTGAAAATGAAAATATGTAATATGTAATGAAATATGTAATATGTAAAAATGTAATATGTAATGAAAATGTAATATGTAATGAAAATGAAAATATATAATTATGAGTTTGAATTGACCTCAGGATTTTGTTTTAGTATTTCAAAGTTAGTCTAATTCTTCAATGCAGTAAAAGAGAAAAACATGGTGATTTCAATAGATAACATAAAAGATTTTTTTAAATAAAGATTTTTTTTAACTTATTTGACAAACAGAAATCAAAAGTAGGCAGAGAGGCAGGCAGAGAGAGAGAGGGTAAAGCAGGCTCCCTTCTGAGCAGAGAGTCCCATGCAGGGCTCCATCCCAGGACCCTGAGATCATGACCTGAGTCAAAGGCAGAGGCTTAGCCCACTGAGCCACCCGAGCACCCGATAACATAAAAGATTTTAATAAAATTCAACATCCAATTTGATTTAAAAAAAAAAAAAACACCTTTCTAGACTAGGAATATATAAAAGTACTTAACCTGATAAATGGGTTCCTAAAAATGCTATTCTTCATGATGAACTATTGAATGACTTCTGATTGAGAAAGTAATAGGATGACAGTGTGTCCACTATCACTACTTTTGTTTAACAATATACTAGATGTTCTAGATGGTAAGACAAACAAGAACACAAATAAAAGCTATAAATAATAGAAAAAAAGAAATAAAACTATTATTATTTGAAAACATAACAGAAAGAAAAGCTATAGCTGCAAATAAATATGCAATAATAGGAAAAAAGTCAAATAGATAAGATTACATTTACTGAGAATAATGTAGTCAAAACACAAACATAAATAAGATATTGAATTAAAAGTAAGTTAATAAAAACACTAGAGGATTCAATATCCCAAAAAGTGCCATTGATTTAAACTCCAACCACCATCACAAGATGTGTGGATTCATCCTATCACACAGAATGGCTTATTAAAAAAGCTGTGGTAATTAAAATAGTATGACACTGGGCCCCGTAGAAACAAGCAACTATCTAGAAGATATTTACTACACATATAATAATAAAGAATTCATATTCAAATTATGTAAATAATCCCTATAAAGCTCTATAAGAAAAATAAAACCAACAAAAAAATAAGTAAAAAGATGTAAATAAGCACTTTACTAAAAGTAGCTCCTTAGAGGTCAATATACATATGAACAGGTATTATACCAGATTAGCCATCAAGGAAATGCAGAATAAAATTGCAATGGGTCATGACTACACATCCACAAATCCACCACAAAAAAAATAATAACACTAATTCTAAGCATGGCAAGAATATGGAGCAATAGGTACTCTGGTATCCTGTAGGCAAATTGCATTAACATGACCTGGCATTTTCTACTTATTGTGGAACATACATATACATGTATTATGACCCAGCCATTTCACACATGACATATGTCCAACACCAATGTATGCTCATATGTACTAAGAGGTATGTATTAGAGCTCTTATGAGTATTATAAACAATAGTGAAAAAAAAAAAAACCCAGAAGGAATTCACAGGTCCATAGGTCATGGATATTCACACAGTTCAACATTCTACAAGAGATACAATGAATTGGACCACTTCTAACATGCAAAAATGTGGATCAATCTCACAAGCGTAATATTGGGCAAAAAAGATTACATACAGAAAGTACTAGATGATTCTTCTATGTAGACTACAAGACCAGGAAAAAATAATTCACGGTGTAGAAGTCAAGATACTTGATATTTTTGAAGAGGAAGGATGGATTACTGACTGGGCAGGACAGGAGGAGAGTTTCTGGAGGGTTGGCAACAATCTTTTCCAGACAAAGCAGTATTTACAGAGATTTCCACTTTGTAATAATTAATTGAGCTGCATATTTACTTTTTGCACTCTTCTCGTTTTATTTCAGTAAACATTTAAAATAAAAGCAATTCACATGACAGCTGTTGCAGCCCTTTTTCTATCCATTCAACAAGTGTTTGTTGACTACTACTACAATCCAAGTTTTCTGTCAGACACAGGAATTAGAGATGAATGAAACAAGGTCCCTCTCCTCAGGGAACTTTAGTAAAGACAAAACAAAACATTCATTAAAAGGGCAGTGCAGTATTTCTTAATTGGCTAGGACCTTGCTGCTCAAAATATGTTTGAATATCAAACTATACAGTAGCAATAGATTATAGTCAATTGAATAAAATAGGAATCCAAGAGTCAATGCTGATAACACTAACAGAAATGAATAAAGATATAATAAAGTGGGGCAGAAGGAAATAACATTTTTTTTAATAAATTTTTTTAAAGATTTTATTTATTTATTTGACAGAGATCACAAGTAGGCAGAGAGGCAGGCAGAGAGAGGAGGAAGCAAGCTCCCCGCCAAGCAGAGGGCCCGATGCCGGGCTTGATCCCAGGACCCTGAGATCATGACCTGAGCTGAAGGCAGAGGCTTTAACCCCCTGAGCCACCCAGGTGCCCTGGAAACTACATTTTTTAAGATAGTAATATGTCAACTGATAAATGTAGAAAAAATAATAGAGCTAGAAAAATCAGCATTAGGCAAACCCATGGTAATAATTGAGTCAGGCATAATCAGTTAAAATGGTCAATAAAAATTTGATGAAAAATAGGCAAAATAGCCTAAAAGAGACAGGAGACCTAAAAACTCCATGCAGTGTGGATTGGACCATGGAATAGAATTTTTTTTTTCCTATAAAGGGCAACATTGGGATACTTGGCTTTAAAACACTCTTTATAAAAAAGTGTATTGTTTGTCTTTAATTATATTTCAAAAAGTATTAGCAGAGATTTCACTTCGTAGTAGATGTCAGTTGCTTTTCTTTGTCAAGCTTTCCTCCCTTCATATCTATAAAGAACGCTGTCTCCTGGAGAACCACCAATGCCAGGTGGTCCTGGGAAAATGACTAGTCACAGAACTCGGCCTGCCTGCCCCAGACACAGGGTGGGCATGTGAGCCAAAAGAAGCAAATTTGGGTCACTGCCTTAATTATCTGAAGTTGGATAGAAATGGAAACTTTCCCTTTCCTCATTTAATTCTTACATAGCTGTTCCTGCAAAGTAGTTCAATATAACATGGAAAAAGTATCTATGAACCGTTGAGTAAAAAATGTTGTCAGTCTTGGTGTATCCTAAAGAAAAATGTCCACAATAAAATGTTAATGAAAAATGATTAGTTTTAAAATAATCTCCTTTGCTGAATTCATTTATATTAAAAATGTTCTCTATGTGGGTATATTTGTACTTGTATAGAAACAGATCTAAAAAAAATAAGTAGAAAGCAAAACTGCTAAGATTGGAAAAGAAAATCATATTTTTCCTTCTAAAGCCCTTGTAGTATTTGTAATGTTCATAATTATTTTATAAATAAGGCAAATGCAATAAAAGCAAGTTTTTTGTTGGTGTCAGTACCGTATGAAATGTACAATTTGTTTTTTTTAAGCTAGGTGTCTTATTATGCCTTTAAATGTCCTGTTTTGCTTTGTTTTCTGGGCTGTAGTAGAGATTCTAGGCTTTATTCTTTTTAGACAGCTGGCATTATGCAAAGGTGATGCTAGCAGTAAGAGCTTTTGGGATCCGTAGTCCTGGAGTCAGGTCTGGACTACTTGGACAAGACTGAAGCAGAAAAATGTCTGATGATTACAGATCCCCATGTACAACCCATGTATCTTTTCTGTGTCTAGGAACCACAGTAGCTGGCTTCAAGACCCATTGTGGAAGGTACAGTAGAGTGAATGATGTGATAACTATTTAGTTATAATGTAAAAGAGACCTAGCATAAATAAGAGGAGAGAAGAAATCAAGATTTGGGCACTTACCTGACTGAGCCAGCCAGGTGCCCCAACAAGTACTTTTTATAAACATATAATGTATTATTAGCCCCAGGGGTACAGGTCTGTGAATCGCCAGGTTTACACACTTCACAGCACTCACCATAGCACATATTCTCCCCGATGTCCATAACCCTACCCCCCTCCCCACAGCAACCCTCAGTTTGTTTTGTGAGATTAAGAGTCTCTTGTGGTTTTTCTCCCTCCCGATCCCATCTTGTTTCATTTATTCTTTTCCTATCCCCCAAACCCCCTTGTTGCATCTCCACTCGCTCATATCAGGGAGATCAAATGGTAGTTGTCTTTCTCCGATTGACTTATTTCACTTAGCATAATACCCTGTAGTTCCATCCATGTCATCACAAATGGCAAGATTTCATTTATTTTCAAAAACAAGTACTTTTAATATGGTAAAAATCAGAGAGGCAGTGTTAAAGTGTAACAATAAAAATAAAATGTAATATTTATTAAAATATTATTGGAGATAAACTCAAACAGAAATGTCAAAACTACCACTTTTTCCCTAAGTACTTCCTGCCAGGATGGTCTTGAATTTCTTTTCTTTTTTTTTTTTTTTAAATTTTATTTATTTATTTGACAGACAGAGATCACAAGTAGGCAGAGAGGCAGGCAGAGAGAGAGGGGGAAGCAGCTCTCTGCAGAGCAGAGACCCTGATGTGGGGCTTGATCCCGGGACCCTGGGATCATAACCTGAGCAGAGACTTTAATCCACGAGCCACCCAGGCACCCCTGGTCTTGAATTTCTATCCAATCCCCTACTCCAATTGTGTTCTATATAGAGATGCCCCTCACTGTTTTGTGAGAGACACTTGTTAAATTTTCAGGAATTTTGTGAACTAATTCACCTTACAATGTAACTTGAAATTGGCCTTGGAAAGAATAATCACATTATATAAATTCACAAATGCTACTAATCAGGATTTCTCCCCCAGTTGCTGGCCAGCAATTTATTATACATTTGCCAAAACACTATTTTTAAAAGCCTGTCAGTTAAATAGTCTTTGTCTTAATTTATAACAACATTAAGACCACATGGACCATGATTCTAGGACAGAATTTGTATAGGAAATAAATGTAGAACAAAAAGTAGGAAAAACAGTATCAGTGAAGAGAGAACAGCAGGAAGCATTAAAAGGAATAAACAGTGGGAAATGTCTAGAAAGCCAAAATAAGACTGTGATTGAGGGGCACCTAGGTGGCTCAGAGGGTTAAGCCCCTGCCTTCAGCTCAGCTCATGATGTCAGGGTCCTGGGATCAAGCCCCACATCAGGCTCTCTGCTCCACGGGGAGCCTGCTTCCTCCTCTTTCTGTCTGTGATCTGCCTACTTGTGTTCTCTCTGTCAAATAAATAAACAAAATTTTAAAAAAAGGACTGTGATTGAGATATATCCACTGAAGTTTACAGTTAACAGTTCATTAATTTTTGTGTACTGGTGAAGAGAAGAAAAGTTTGCAGTGAACAGAGGAGAACGTGGCAGGACAGGAAGTATAAAAATGAGTTTCTTTGGAATACTGAAAAGTCTGGCTTTAAAGAGAATGCTGAAAGAACAAGGCCTAGAGAAGCATGTAGATCAAAAGGATTTTTACTTTGTTGTTTCGTTTCATTTTGTTTTTGGCATAGTCCAAGCCCATACTAGGCTGAGGAAATGAGCCAAAAGAGACAGAACAAACATATGACAGAAAAAGCACTTGTTAGAGCAAAGCTGCTGTGAGGCCAAGAGGTGATTAAGTCAAGAACAAAATCTGATCAGGAGACAGGAAATAAAGAATGAGCTGTCCGCAGAATCAGGTAAAGTTTGTTTGGAAACAGGAAGTTGATAGAGTGTGTCTGTAAGGCTTCTTTTCTCAGAGAGGAAGAGGTGACACATTCTGCTGATTCTGTCCGAAGGTGGCATGGACTGGGTGATGATCAGAGAGAGAGGAAAAGGTTTAGAATAGGCCTTGAGGTTGGTGAGCAAGGACACTGCCTAGGGAACAGCTAAAGTGATGAGAAGATAGTCTTCCTGCTCTCGTATTTACTTTTGTTTTTTTGTCCTCCGGTTTATCCTTAAGTGGGCTCAAGGAAGTGAAGTTTGAAATGGAAAACTTATGTCATCTCTATAAAAATATTTGCAAATACTATATAATATATAGACTTACAAGATAAAGTTATCAACTTTCTTCAATGATGGCTCTAACCTGTTTTGCTGCTCTCTTCCAACATCACCCCTACCCCTGCCAAATCCCAACTATTTGCTCTAAACACCCTGGCCAATTTGTTCTTGGACCACTCATCTGGCTTTTTCATCTCGTTTCCAAAGGAAATGCCCCTTTTCCTTTCTTGTCTAGTGTAATTAATTCTCAACCTTCAAGTTCCAGCTTAAATATTCTCATCTCCACAAGATACTTACTGACACTCCTGCTGTGCATAAATTGCTATCTCTTTTATCTTCTAATAACATTTTTTATAAGACTTCTTGTCAAGAATTCACAAGATTGCATTATTATTTGTTTCTATATTTGTGTTTCCTTCCTAATTATGAGCTGAACAGATGTGTATAGGACATGTGTTTTATGCTTCTTTTTTATCATAGTACAAGTACAGAATCTACAATGCTGTTTACTACATGGGATGTACAAAAGAAGCACATTTAATAAATTTAAGGTTGAATGAATGAATGAAAAGATTTGTTCTACCAAATAGTAGAAGAATAAGAATTATAAATAGCAGTGCCACCAACTATAATAACATGTTATCTGATGGTGGAAAAATGAATAGCATATATACTGCAAAATCAGAATCTGTAGAAAGATCGTTTCTAGGAGTTTTATAGTTCCATCGACCTATTTCCTGTGTTTTACTGCATAGGTAACAGAATTAATTGTTTTCTGCTTGAGGGAAACAGTATAGTTAAAATTGTGGGCTAAATTTATTGGGCTCTATCAAAACATGGCTCTGTCACTGAACACCTAATGGGCTTTGAGTATGTCACTAAAACCTTCAGTATCTTGGATTTTATCAATAAAATGAGAATAATAATAATTATATTATTTAATTAATTGTGAAAATAAAATATATAGATGAAGTACTTAGACATAGGTTTTTTCAGAGACAGTCATTAAATGTAAACTATTATTATTGGCTATTTATAATTAAGAAAGTATTCAAGTATACCCATAATGTTCATTAACAGAGGTGGACAATTCAGTGCCACACATACACACTTGAGTGTGTGTGTGTGTGTGTGTGTGTGTGTGTTCAGTAAATGGCTCAGAAAACACAAGTTTGAAATGCTGGCATTCCAGGGGAGCACACTTTCCAAAATTCTTTCTCCTATTATTGTCCCCACTGGGCATTAGCTCCTTGAGGAAAAGTGCTATGTATTATTGAAATTCCTATTTCCAGCCTCAAGTACAATACCTAATATATAATATATAATCTAGGACTACCTGTGAAATATATGAATTGACAGGTTAAAATCATACATTCAGTATCTAAATTTTGGTCATGTGTTTATAGAAATTGATTCTGCTTGTTGACTGGACCTGTAACTATGGTCAGTAGTTTCACAAAGACAGCCTTTCCACTCTGTTGTTAAAAAAACAAGATAGCAGAGTACATTAGTGGATGCATGCTACATTCCTTTCCTGAAAAAGACTCCTGAGATTTGACTTTGCATTGGTGATACATAAAAATTTAACTTTCTGTGTTAATATAACAGTCTCAAATACATTCATGGAGGGCAACTCCTCTTATGGCACAAAATAAATTGCTTACAGATGCCTGAATATCAGTATAGTGAAGGGGGAGACAAAAGGGTTACCTGTTGGTTTCTGAAGAACGTTAAAAAGAAATGATTATTGAGGATTTTCTAGGTTGTATTATGAGGTTTCTAAATATGAAGGAAAAAATATACAATGACACATAATTTCATAAAATAAATTTTTATTTGATTATATCCTAAGAGGTAGAACAGTTTTTTGGTGAAAATGTCCAGTTTACTAAACTCTTTTAGGTTGTTATAGGTAAATCAAAAATTTATTTTAGCCAGTAGGCCTAATTAAACATTTATAGAAATGTATATTCAGCTTGCTAACAGTAATCATCACAAGGTGCACAAGGGTCCCTTTGGAATTACATTTCTCAGAATGAAAATTTGCCTGGGATACTAAGTGGTTAAAATATTTAGCTTTGTTTTAACAGACAAAAAAGTACACGTATATCTAGGGCATCTTTGACAGCTATACAAAAGAGCACTGTCCTCAGGTGTTTCCCTAAGCTTAGAATGGAAAGGAAAATTACACCAACCTAAAGTGTAGCTAGATAAGTTCAGTGGTATTAAAATATCATAAATTCCAAATTACCAAATAGTAAAGCTCATTATCTACTTCCAAATACATTGTCTAATCACTCTACTGTTCAAAAGCCTCCTAAGTTTTTTGGTTTATTAGAAAATAAATCTATACTCAGCATGATATTCAAGGCCCTTCACAATCTGTCCTTAATATTGTATGGGAATTATAATCTACTATGTAACTTTAAACTTTATTCATCCTACATTTAAGCCACATCAGCTTTATTATTTCTGATCATGCCTTTGCTCACCCTCCCATCTCCATCTGGAATACCCTTTCCTCAAAATTTTACCCATCTAAAGCCCATTCATTCTAAGAGTGTCAGTGGAAATGTGTTTGTTTTTCTCTGTGAACCTTTCAAGATCATTGGGCTTAAATGCACCCTCTTTTGAGCTTTGATAGAATTTTATCTTTCACTTAGAGCATTTAATTAATTCATGTCTCAAGTCAAGGTTCCCCGGAGACAGAAATTCATGCCACAGATACTTGATCAGTATATACTATTTATGAAACATTGTTTTATTGAATGGAGATGTAAAGATTCTCAGAGCAGTGAATACAAAAAATCTACATGAGGCTCAGTCTCCCATCCACAAACCTATCCTCTTTGATTATTTTCAATAAAACAACAAAAAGAAACAATCAAAAGAGAATTACCTTCCCATATAAAAACTATATACCAACAATGTAGTCATATTGTACATTTATTCATTGTTTCTTCCCTCCAATTATACTGATATCTTCAAAGACTAACCTCTTCTCTTGAGTTCTAGATTCTGGATTTTCTTTCTTTCTACCTTCTCAAGGACATGATTTAAATAGTTACATCTTGGGGCACCTGGGTGGCTCAGTGGGTTAAGCCTCTGCCTTCAGCTCAGGTCATGATCGCAGGGTCCTGGGATCGAGCCCCACATGGAGCCCCGCATTGGGCTCTCTGCTCAGCAGGAAGCCTGCTTCCCTCTCTGTCTCTGCCTGCCTCTCTGCCTGCTTGTGATCTCTCTCTGTGTCAAATAAATAAATAAATAAAATCTTAAAAAAAAAGTTACATCTTTTTCTTAAAATAGCAATTTTCCTGTCTACTAGGTCAGAGCACACAATGTGTTCCAGTGTCTCCTTATTAAAAAATGAACAAACAAGATCTCACTTCATGCTGGAAAAGTCAATTTACTCCTTTGTGCCTTAACTGTGTCTCATGCAAAATAAAGATAACAGTGCACACATTTGGTTGCCATGAGGATTATATAGGTGTTCTAGAATAGTGTAAAATGCTTAGGATGCTGATTGGCTCAGAAAAAGGACACAGTAAATCATAGGTGTTACTGTTACTCTTGTCACTACTACAATGCTATTCTGTCTCCTATCCATCTGACATCTAACATTAATGTTCTGCCAGGGTTCTGAAGTTTCTTTGAGCTTCTATTTTTTATCTACATTCTTACCTTAAGTAATTTCATCATTCCCAATGGTTTTAAATAATTTCTGTAAGGTTATTTTTCCCTTCCAATATATGTCTAGTTCTGACTTCCATTCTGAGTTTCTGACACTTATGTCTAATTGCTTTTTGACATCCACATTTAAATGTTGAAGAAGTAGCTCACATATATCACATCCAAATGGAAGACTGATTTAATTCAATAAACCTACTCCCCACAATGTCATTTTCCCCAGCTCAGGTGCTAAAAAATTCATATAAAGTTATTGTATTATTACCTTTCCCATGTCCCAATATCCAAGTTATTAGTAAATCTTAACAATATATAACCAAATATAGCCTGAAGCCATATGCTTATCTTTACTGTCATTTTCCTAGATCAAGATACCATTACTTCTTGCTTAAAATGATATTTTTCTAACTAGTCTTCTTCCTATCTAAATTGGCACTCCACTCATTGTATCTAGAATAGATCTGAGCACAACCAGCTGTAAAGTACTACCAGTGACATGAACAATGAATAAAAGCATGCTTTCCTCCCTTACACATAAAAGGTAATTTATTTGAAAACTTTATATTGATTCTAATTAAAAAAAAAAAACAATTTACTTAAAATCCTCTCCATTCTCAAATTGAGAGAGTGAATTAAAAAATGCTATGACACTGGTTTTAAAGATAAATCAGCAGGGTGCCTGGGTGGCTCAGTCTGTTAAGCCTCTGTCTTGGGCTCAGGTCATAATCTCAGGGTTCTGGGATTGAACTTTGCCTTGAACCGCACATTGGGCTCTCTGCTGAGCAGGAAGCCCGCTTCTCTCTCTTCCTTTGCCTGCCACCCCCCTGCTTGTGCACTTTCTTTCCCTATCAAATACATAAATAAAATCTTAAAAAAGAAATAAATCCACATTAACTCCAGATCCTTTTTCTAAGATTAATGTTTTGTTTTGTTTTGCATTGAAGTACTTGCTATGGAGATATATTAATATTCCTTAATTATCCCATAAGGTGTAGCCTGGCAAAAAGAAAATGCAATAATGATTTCAGTAGCAAAAAATAAAAATAAACAAACAATTCCCCTTTGAAGCATCTTGCTAGAAGATGACCAGAGAACAAGAAAAGACAGAATCATGACACTTATTCCAATATGATAATTTACTGGAGACAGTAAAAACATGCAGATAGTTTCAAGATGTGATCATCCAGTACTGTCAAAGAAGAAATAATTTTTAAAAGAATGTTAGCATAGAGGTTTTTTGAAACCTGTTGAGTTTAGGAGAGTAACATTTTGGCAAGGGGCTTGGAACTTAATAGGGAAAGTTAGTGCTAAAGCAAAACCTAGTTTTCAAAAAGGACAAAGCATTAACTATTCAATTCAGGTAAAAGTACATCAAAAGGAAGAGAGGTAGGGGAAATGAGAGAAACAAATTTTTACATCACCGTGTAGCATCTAAAAGCCTGGGTTCCTTTCACCATTCTTTTCACCAACTTTTAAGTTGTTTGGGTTAAGGTAAGGAAAGAAATTATTGTGAACTATCTAGGAACTAATGAAAAGAAACAAATAAATATATTAAAGAAAAAAATTACATGACATACTGAAAATTCATTTGTCATAGATTATTAAAATTTTGTATTAATGTTCATGGCAATAATGGAATAGAATGCTGTCTTCCTTTAAATATGTATCTTTGATTTTGAATGTAAAAACACTGAAGAATAGATTCATTTGATTATCTTGTCATTTGACAGTTTCTGGGAGTGAACTAACATAATTTCATCTTACTGATAGAGATACTCTCATATAGGATGGTATTAGCAATAATAAGTAAGAAGAAGGTTGAAAATTATGTATTAATCATTATGATTCATAGTAAATGGCAATTTAGGGAGTTTAGATGTAGCCACAACTAGCATTAGAAAAGAGAATGTAATGTGAAGCAGAAAAGAAATGATGTCATGGTTTTCCCTGCATTAAGTTACAGCAACGCTGACAAGAATTACTGTTGCCAGAGAATGGAGATCAAGCTGGGCATTGGTTTTTATGTAGAACTGAATCATTAATAAAACATCCCCATTTCTAACTTTTCTCAAGTGCACCAGACCCATCAATTTTGGTTTATTAAGTATGTGGAAAGAACTAAAACTGTCAAATGCTTGGACTTAAATTTGCAATTCTAATAAACTGCCCATGTAATGTAAATTGATGTTTTTTTAATCAGCTTTGCTATGTCATTTGGTACTTTAAGCCACCCAATCTGTTTAGGAAAATTGAACTAAAAATTACATTTACAGTATTTTTATTCAATAACCCTTGTTGTGAACAGCTTCAAAAAATGAAACAACTGCCATAAGTTTCCATGTTAAACAGATGTACCTATTTAATTTAAATTCATTTATGTAAAAAAGTACCTTTATACATATTTTTAATTTTTCACAAAATTATGTTTCCATATTGGGGAATCTTTGCATAAGTGTTTTATGCAAAAATTTAAACACCATATGTAACAAAATAAAAAACCCAGCTTTTTACTCTTTGGCTCTTATATTTCAAGAGAGATTTGGCTTTAAAATCAGGATATTTATGATGTATCTGTAATCATATTTAAAATTCTTTCCATATAAACTGGAGAATTCATTTTCCAGACTATAACTCATATGTTAGAATTCTAAACCTGCTTTGAAATGTCTCTGATAAGAAATGTTCTCTAGTTTTGCTATTTTGTACAATTTATATTGCAGTACATTCAGGTGACGTTTTCACAATATAATTAGAAGCCGTGGATGCACTCTGAAACTCTTCTGAATACATTTCTTAGTTCTAACAGTTTTTAGTGGTGTCTTTAGGGTTTTCTATATATAGTATCATGTCATCTGCAAATAGTTTGAATTCTTCTTTTCCAATCTACGCAGCTTTGATTTCTTTTTCTTGCTTAATTGCTCTGGCTATGATTTCCAATACTCTGTTAACTAAAAGTAGGGAGAATGGGAATCTTTGTCTTGTTCCTAACCCTAGAGGACAAGGTTTCAGCTTTTACTGTTGAGTATGATGTTAGCTGTGGACTTATCATATACCATGCCATTATTATATTGGCATATGTTCCCTCTATACCCATTTTGTTGAGGTGTTTTGTTTTGTTTTGTTTTTAAAGATTTTATTTATTTTACAGACAGAGTTCACAAGTAGGCAGAGAGGCAGGCTCCCTGCTGAGCAGAGGGCCCGATTCAGGGCTCAATCCCAAGACCCTGGGATCATGACCTGAGCCGAACACAGAGGCTTTAACCCACTGAGCCACTCAGGTGCCCCTGTTGAGCTTTTTTTTAAAAATCATAAATAGATACTGAATTTTGTCAAATGTCTTTTCTGCATCTTTTGAGATGACCATAGTTTTTAATTTTCCTTTTGTTAATATGGCACATCATGATGATTGATTTGCAAATGCTAAACCATCCTTGGATCCCTGGAGTAAATCCTACTTGATCATGGTGTATGGCTTTCTTAATGTATTGCTGAATTTAGCCTGCCAAAATTTTGCTGAGGATTTTACTTCTATTTTCATTATGATACTGGTCTGTAACTTTCTTCTTTTGTGGTGTCCTTGTCTGGTTTTGGTTTCTAAATAATGCTTACCTCGTAAAATGAGTTTGAAAACTTTTTCTTTTATTCATTTTTGGAAGTGTTTGAGAAAGTTAGGTATTAAATCTTTGAACATTTGGTAGAACTCAACAGTGAAGCCATCTGGTCCTGGACTTTTGTTTGCTGGAAAGGTTTTGATAGATTCACTCTCCTACTTAGAATAAGCAATTGGTCTATTTCCTATTTCTTCATGATTCAGTCTTGCAAGATTGTAAATTTTGAGTAATTTATCCATTTCTCCTAGGTTGTCCAAATTGTTGGTATATGATTGCTCACAGTAGTCTCTTTGATCCTTTGTAATTCTGTGTTATCAGCTGTAATGTCTCCTCTTTCATTTCTGATTTTATTTATTTGAGCCCCCCCTTTATTTCTTGGTAAATTTAGATAAAGGATTATTACTTTTATTTTTTCAAAGTACCAACTCTTAGTTTCTTTTCTTTTTTTCCTTTGTAAGATTTTATTTATTTGTCAGAGAGAGAGCAAGTACAAGCAGGGAGAATGGGAGGCAGAGGGAGAAGCAGGCTCCCTGCTGAGCAAGGAGCCTAATTGTGAGCCTAAAGCAAACACTTAACCAACTGAGCCACTCAGGAGTCCCTCAACTCTTAGTTTCATTGGTCTTTTCTATTGCCTTTTTAGTCTCTGTTCCATTTATTTCCATTCTGGTCTTTATTATTTCCTTCCTTCTGGTAATGTTTGGCTTCATTGTTTCCTTTTCTAGTTCCTTTAGATGTGAAGATAAATTGTTTGAGATTCCATTTGTTTCTTGTAGGCCTGTATCACTATAAATTTCCCTGAGAACACTTTTGCTGCATCACCTGAATCTTGGAGTGTCGGGATTCTGTTCATTTGTCTCTAGGTATTTATTGACTTCTTTGATTTCTTCTACAACCCAGGAGTTGTTTGGTAACATGTTGTTTAATGCCCATGGGTTTTTTAAGTTTGTTTTTTTTTTTTTTTTTAAGATTTATTTATTTATTTGACAGAGAGAGAGATCACAAGTAGGCAGAGAGGCAGGCAGACAGAAAGAGAGGAGGAAGCAGGCTCCCTGCCGAGCAGAGAGCCTGATGTGGGACTCGATCCCAGGACCCTGAGATCATGACCTGAGCCGAAGGCAGCGGCTTTACCCACTGAGCCACCCAGGTGCCCCATTAAGTTTTTTTTTTTTTCTTCAGTTTTCTTCTTACAACTGAATTCTAGTTTCATACCATTGTGTTCAGAAAAAAGATGCTCAATGTGATTCCAGTCTTATAATTTATTAAGATTTGTTTTGTGGCCTAACATGTGACCTATCCTCGAGAATGTTCCATGTGTACTTGAGAAGGAGATGTATTCTGCTGTTTTGGGATGGAATATTCTACATACATCTCTTAAGCCCATCTGGTCTGTCAGTTAAGACCAAAGTTTTCTTATTGATCTATCCCTTGATGTCAGTGGGATACTAAAGCCCACTACTATTATTGTATTGTTATCAATTTCTCCATTTAGGTTTGTTAACATTTTCTTTATATATTTTGGTGCTCCTATATTGGGTACATACATATTTATAAAGGTATATAAATTTATACTTACATATCTTACCATAAAAATATATATAGATTTATATCTTTAAAAAAAAAGATTTTATTTATTTATTTGACAGAGAGAGAGAGAAAGCATAATTAGTCAGAGAGGCAGGCAGAGGGAGAGGAGGAGCTTCCAGCTGTGCAAACAGCCCAATGAGGGGTTTGACCCAGAAATCTAAAATCCCAAACCTGAGCCAAAGCCAGAGGCTTAACCCACTGAGCCTCCCCGATGCCCCAAGGTTTTATCTTCTTGAAGGATTGACTCTTTTGTCATTATATAGTGCCGCTCTTTGTCTTTTGGTATAGTTTTTGTTTTAAAGTCTACTTTGATATATGTATAGAAATTCCAGCTTTCTTTTTGTTTCCATCTGCATGGAACATCTTTTTCCATCCCTTCATTTTCAGTCCATGTGTGTTCTTACTTCTGAAGTGAATTTCTTGAGTTTCTTATATATGTGTCCTATATTTTTATCCAATCAGCCATGTCTTTTGATTAGAGACTCTACTCTATACACTTTAATTATCAAAATCACACTTTGATTATCTCTACAGTCTTTTGATTAGAGACTCTACTCTATACACTTTAATTATTGATAGATATATACTTATTGTCATCTTGTTGGTTGTCTTACCAATTATTAATTGGCTACTTTTACACTTCCTCTCTGTTTCTTTTTCTCTTTCTCTCTTTGTGGTTTGATGTCTTCCTTTAGTGTTATGTTTAGATTTCTTTCTCCTCATCTTCTATAATATTTACTATAAGTTATTGCTTTGTGATTACCGTGAGGTTCACATATATCATCCTAGGAATATGGCCATCTATTTTGAGTTGAAAGCAACTTGAAATTTGAACACAGCCTGAAACCACATTTTTACTCCACCCCTCAAGTTTTATATTTTTGAAGTCACATTTTACATCTTTTTACTTTATGTATCCTTTAATTAATTAATGTAGTTTTAGTTTTGATTTTACTACTTTTGTCTTTTAACCTTCTTAGTATCTTTTTAAGTGGCTAATCCACTTAAAAATATATCATATATTTACTTTTTACAGTAAGATTTCTACTTTTGTATGTTTTCTTGTTATTGTTAGTCCCATTTCTTTTTACCTTAAGTCCCTTTAATATTTCTTATAAGGCTGGATTAGTAGCAATGCATTCCTTTAACTTAAGCTTCTCTGGAAAACTCTGTCTTCAAATATGAACGATAACCTTACCAGGTAGTTATGCTTGGTTGGAATTCTTTGTCTTTCAGCACATTGAGTATGTTATGTCACTCCTATCTGGCTTGCAAAGTTTCTGCTGAGGAATCTGCTGATAGCCTCATGGGCTTTCTCTTGTATGTAGCAGGTTTTCTCTTAGGGATTTTAAGATTCTCTCTTTAATTTTTTACATTTTAATTATATTGTGTCTTGGTGTGGCTCTCTTTGGGTTCATTTTACATGAAAATCTCTTGGCTTCCTGGACCTGGATGTTTGTTTCTTTCCCTAGGATAGGGAAGCTTTTAGCTATTATATCTTCAAATAAATTTTCTGTCCCTTTCTCCTCCTCTGGTACCTTTATAATGTGAATGTTATTCTATTTGATGTTGCTTCAGAGGTTCTTTTTTTTTTGTTTTTCCAAGTTTGCTAATTCATACTTCTACTTCATCCAGCCTGTTGTTGAACACTTCTAGTGCATTTTTCTGTTCAGTTATTGCATTCTTCAGCTTTGTGACTTGTTTAATAATTCATGTTTTCTGTTTGTTGAAGTTCTCACTGTGTTCATCCATTCACCTCCTGAGTTCAGTTGAGAATCTTTATGACCATTACTTTGAATTCTTTACCAGGTATACTATTTATCACTTTATCATTAAGGTCTTTTTCTGAGGTTTTTGTCTTGCTAGGAACATAGTTTTCCTTCCTCATTTTACTTGACTCTGTGTTTCTATATATTGGGTAAAACAGCTACCCCTCTGTCCTGAGGTGCCCTGATTTGGTGCTGTTCCCTCTTGTTCAACTTTACCCTCACTCTTGTTTGACTCTTGAACCTTTGTGATGGTCTAAACCACCTGATTATTCTTGATATGCTCCTGTTGTTGAGGGTATGCCAAGACCTGTCAGTGACCCAAGAGGAAAAATTTCATTTAGTACACAGTTTCAGGTTGATTGGAAGTCAGAATCTCAGACAGCAGTTTTTGAAAGTACACAAATGAACACAGTACTGTCAGTTTGCAATTGTAATACCTCCTGGCCTCCAAATCAGGATATCTGGAGGTGCCCTCTGGGCAACAGTTGCAATAATTGCACTCCAGGTGAATGTATAAGCTCCTTTCTGGAAAGGCTTGTTGATTTGTAGTGAAGCCTTAGAAATGCACAAGGATTGTGTTTTCCTGCTTACATTTTCCGGGATTACCTCCTTAGCTTCCAGATGTGTGGGAAACCTGAAGCCTGTCCCTTAGGTGAATCCCAAGTGTAAAATAAATAGAGTTTTTTCACAGGAAGACTGGGGTTGTGTTTCAGTCTGTGGTCTGCGCAGTGCTCTGGAGGTGGTCACCTGCCAAGGACTATCATTTTGATTGTTAACATCCCATGGTACTACAGAACACCAGATCTCCTGGCCACTGGGACCAGGTGATCAAGAGGTGTCCCCTGAGTGGGTTAAACATACCTGCTAGCTTAAAGCAAGGCAACTGGAGAATGTAGTGTGTGGTGTGCTTGCCAGCTTCAGAATGCAGGGGTGGGAGAATGCAGTGACTGCTCACACTTGCACACTTGGGCTACGCAGCTGGAGAATTCCATGACCGTTTGCACTCAGGCATCCCAGCCAGGGAGCAGAGGAGTGCTGCTACCACCTGTGCTTTACAGGCTCAGCAAGAACTGCCACCACCTCACCCCATCTGTCTCAGCAAGGCAGTGTGAAGGTGCCACATCTGAGCTCACCTGCCTGTGCTAGTAGGTTATGTGGAGAGTGGAACAATGTTGTCCACCAGCATCTCCATCCCAGGAAGCATCTAAACTGCTACCTCCCTCCAGCCAATGTCCCCAAATCAGCAAATGAATCTCCATCATACATAATCTAGGTGCTTTTCATACACACACACACACACACATATATTTCATATATATATATATATATATATATATATATATATATATATATATATATTTGCTGGGTCTCAGGGAGAACAATATCATACATACACGTGACCTCCAAGAGAGGTAGCTCTGTTTCTTATAGCACTTTGGAACCCCCAGACATTAGCTCCATTGGTTTTCTGAGTCAGGTGTTCTGGGGACTCATATTTCCAGTACTGATACTAGGGGCCAGGGTGCTCAATGTGGGGCACCAACCCCTGGCTTCTTCAAGACAAGTACTTGTCTAGTGAGGTCCCTCCTTATTGTGTGTTGGCATGGTAAGGATAGGGTTATTTGTGACAGTCTATACCTCTTCTATCCATCTGGATATGGTCCTTTTACCCTTCATCTAGTTTTCAGATCATTTTCAGAGGAGAATGATCTGTACATAGCTATAACTTGGTGCATCCATATTAAGGATTTTGCTCTGCCATCATCTTGGACACCCCTCTCCAATGACCACATATTATTTATAGGACATAAAGGTATATGAAAGATTGAGAGCTAAAGATATAAATATAAGTTAAGCCATTGTTTCTGCCCTCACCCTTGAGAAACTTGCCATCTAATTTGGGGAAGTGGTAGACGTATCAGTTATATAACAAGTAAATGCAAATCTAGTTTGGAAAATGAAGTATCACTTTTTATACAGTCTTCTTTTCACAAAGTTGAATCCACCAAAAAGATAAATAAACATCTCAAATCTCTTAATTAAGTAACAGCTTATGGTATTTACTTATCAATGAAAAATAAAATAGTAATTTAGAAGTTAGGAAGAGAGGATGGACACAGAACTGTTATATAATTTATCAAAGTATATATACTACCCCCCTCTGAACCAACACACAAAGAAACGAAATAAATTCACATCAGCAAACACAACTAAACAACTGGGTGAGAGCACATAACTCTATCAAGGGGAGAGAGGGACAACTTCACAGAGATGATGACATCTGAGGTGGTTCTGGAAAAATGAATAGAAGTTTATTACTTGGAATAGAGAGTAGAAGAACATGAAGGAAAGAGGGAAGTGTGAAGAAGCAGGTGCATAAACCAATGATCATAAGAGAGTTATAGTACAGCATCTGGAGAGGCTTAACACAGGCCTTCTTTACAACACTACACCCATCTGATATTATCTTATAGGGTTGTAAGGACTTGGTGGAAACGTTTTAAGCAAAAAAGTCAAATCAGTATTTTAGAAGGAAACTTCCATCCTAAAACAGAAGATTGTATGGGGAAGGGTAAAAAATGGAGACCAGGAGATGAGTTAAGCTACACTGGAATTAGCGTTGGGAATTTGGGAATATTACTTGACCTTGGTTTTCTCATCTGGGAAAGGGGGTTAATAATTCTGCAGAAATAGCACATGTAGAACAATTAAAATAGAGTAAAAGTGCAATTGATATTTTTAATACAGCAAGAAAAAGTGAGACAGTAATAGTGGTGATATAAAGAAAGATAATTTCAGAGATATTGAAGAGTCATGTTCAATACCAAGATCAAGGAAAATCATCTTTTATGAGTGATGTTAATAGTTTCACAGGGTATTTTTTTACGTTTCATGTTCAAGTATATTTGGGGAACAATGCGTTAACACAACTAAGGAAATTTCTTTACTGCAGAATATCTCAGAACCTTTCTATATTAATGCATATTATGACTCCCCATGAGGAAAGATAGTGATCAGGGTTTCCTGGGCTTAATTAAACATTTTTAAAAGAAGTACTTGGTTCACTTTTAACATAAAATCTGGTATGATCTCAGGTAGCTCATGAATCTGGGGGAGTTTGAGGGCAAATGGTATAGGCCCTTTGGAAGACTCTAGCTCTAAGGAAGAATAATTATTCTAGAATTACTCTTGTCAGGATATGGTTTTAGAGATACTTTTGTGAAAGGTTTTAATTTGAAATGTAATATTGTGGTGGGCAGACTAATGACAGCCACAATGATGTCTCAGCCCTCGGTCCTGGAACACAAGACTGTTCCTTTACATGCCAGAAAGCACTTTGCAGATTGAAGTTATAGACCTTAAAATGGATAGATTATTTTTAATTATCTGGGTGACTGTAATAAAACCTGGGCTCTTAAAAGCAAAGGAGAGGGACACCCGGGTGGCTCCATCGTTTTGCATCTGCCTTTGGCTCAGGCCATGATCCCAGGGTCCTCAGATTTATTTCTGAATCCAGCTCCCTGCTCAACAGGGAGTCTGATTCTCTCTCTCCCTCTATTCCTCTTCACTGCTCATGCTCTCTCTCTCTCATGCTTTCTCTCTCTCAAAAAAATAAAATCTTAAAAAAAAATAAAAGAAGGTTGTTAATATATAAGAACAAACTGAGGGTTCATTGATGGAGAAAAATGGAGAACATAGGCTAAATGGGTGATGGGTATTAACGAGACCACATGTTATGATGAGTACTGAGTGTTATTTGTAAGTGATGAATCACTAAATTCTGAACTTAAAACCAATATTGCCATATTGTTAACTAGAATTTAAATAAACACCTGAAATAAAAAAATAAAAATAAAAGATTAATTTTATTTTTTTGTGTAACAATTTACTATTTAAAAATAAAAGTAAAAGGGGCACCTGTGTGGCTCAGTGGGTTAAGTGTCTGCCTTTGGTTCAGGTCATGTTCTCAGGGTCCTGAGATCAAGCCCCACATCAGGCTCCCTGCTCAGCAGAGTCTGCTTCTCCCTCTCTCTCTGACTCTCCTCCCTGCCTGTTCACCCTCCCTCCCTCCCTCCAAAAAAACAAAACAAAACAAAAAAGTTACACGCATTGGAATCCTTGTGTTGGCTTATATTGGTTTGTAATAGACAACTGTGAAATTTTGTGAATGGACTGCTTATCTATTAGCAGCTTAAAATCAGTCATGGTAAAACCTACCTCAAAAATACGGGCAAATGTTATAAATCAGAGGTTTACTTTTTTCAGAGCTAATTATCTGCATATCATGATTATGTATAACCCCTGGCAGAATAGTTCAAACAGTAAGAATGTGACATTGGTATTCCTAAATTGTCTTTAAAATGTTGGTAATGATTTTTAATTAATCAGAACTTAAAAGAATGCCATTTTATCACAAAATCAAAACCATTATAAATCAGGTCTGTGTATCTAATGTGTAACATGGTGAGAACAGTTGACAATACTATATTGTATAATTGAAATTTGTTAAAAGAGTAAAACTTGAACATTCTCACCCCCCCACCCAAGAAAAGGAAAATAAGAACTGATAATTGTGTTAGTTAACTCATTTGGGTTAGGGTTCCCATGTATACATATATCAAATCATCACATTGTACACTTTAAATATCTTATAATGTATTTGTCAATTATACTTCAATAAAGCTTAAAAAATAATGTATGTGAGCACTTAGCACCATTCTTAATAAATCATCATGATGATAACACAAAATTCTCCTCTACATGGCAAAGGAAGCAAAATGAAAATACTCTGTGTTAATACATCCATATGAATTCCACTGTATCATCAGTGGAAAGAAGAACAAAAAAAAATCATTGTGAAAAATATTGTGAAACTATTCATTAATTTGAGAGCTGAATTGTGACACTGTAAGAGTTTGCATATTTCTCTAATTATTGGCGCAGCCAAAACTTCTCATGAGTTTGTCGTGTATTTTCCCTCTATTATGTATGAGTTATCTGTTCATCTCCTTTGCTTTTTTATCTGTTGGTCTTTTCATGTTTTTTGATACTTTACATAAACTATTTTTTTGTGCAACAAAGGCTATTAAGAATTCATTTAACCATTTGTTGTCTCCACATCTGATTTTCTAAGTTGTTAATTAATTTTAATGAGATATAATTGAATATAACATGATATTAGTTTTAGCTGTAAAACATAGTGACTTGACACATGTAAATATTGCAAACTGATTACCACAAGAAGTTTAGTTAACATTAATCACCACAGTTAGAAAATGTTTTATTTGTGTGAAGAACTTTCAAGATCTATTCTTTTAGCAACTTTCAAATATACAATTCAGTGTTGTTAACTATAGTCATCATGCTGTACATTACATCCCTAGGACTCACAAATAAAAGTTTTTATAAAAGATTTTATTTATTTGAGAGACAGAGAGAGAGAGAACAAGCTGGGAGAGTATGAAGGGAGAGGGACAAGCAGACTGCCCACTCAGCAAGTAGCCTGACAAGGGGCTCAATCCCAGGACCTTGGGATCATGACCTGGTTGAAGCAGAAGCTTAATTGACTGAGCCACCAGGTGCCCCACATCTGAAAATTTTTTTTTATCATTTGTCCACTTTCATTCATTTCACTCACTCTCAACCCCAAGGTCTGGCAACCACCAATCTGTTCTCTGTATCTGAGTTTGGTTTTTTGTCATTGTTATATTTATATTCTACATATAAGTGAAATCATACAGTATTTCTCTTTCTCTGAATACTTACACTTAGCATAATGCCCTCAAGTTCCATCCATGTAGTTGTACATGGCAAGATTTCCTTCTATTTTTGTGGCTGAACAATATTCCTCTGTGTGTGGGGGGGCGGGGTTTGATCTTCCTTATCCATTCACCCATTGGTAAACACTTAGGTTGTCTTCCATGTCAAGGAACATAGGGGTGCAAATATCTTTCTGAGATACTGATTTTTTTCTTTTTTCAGATAAACATCCAGAGGTGGAATTGCTGGGTTGTATGGTAGTTCTATTTTTAGTTTTTCTGTAGAACCTTCACAATGTTTTCCACAGTGGTTGCACCAACTTATATTCCCACCAACAGAGTACAAAGGCTCCCTTTTCTCCCCACCCTTGCCACCATTTGCTCTTTGTCTTTTTAGTCATAGCCATTCTAACAGTCATGAGGTGATTTTTCACTGGGCTTTTTATTTACATATACGTGATGATTAATGATGTTGGTACCTTCTCATGTATCTGTTGGCCATTTGCTTATGTGCTTTGGATAATATCTATTCAGATCCCCTACTTGTTTTATAATTATAACTTATAATCTACTTGTTTATAATTTTTTATTGCATTGCTTGGGCTTTTGTATATATTGAATATTAACACCTTATCAAACACATGATTTAAAAAATTTTCTCTCATTCTGTATGTTGTCTTTTGATATTATTAATAGTTTCTTTGCTATATAGAAGCTTTTTTAGTTTGATGTTGTCCCACTTGTTTATTTTTGGCTTTCTTATTTAGCAGTTCATTTCCAATAAACTATTTGCTTAAGTTGTGTGTTAAATGTTTAAGAAATAGCTCTCTGAAAAGTAAATATATGAATATAAGTACATACATAAAATTTTATAAATTTTACTGATGTAAATGTGTAATGCTCAATGTGCAAATGAAACTAAATACACAATTCTATCTATTGTAAATTTTCTATAACCAATTTATTCTAACAGAGGGATTTTTCTGTATCTGTAGCTAGCCTGTCATAACTGCTGTCATAACTGATGAACAGGAGTAGCTTTGACTTAAATATTTATTGGTATTTGTGTTTTCATTAACCTTCAAAACATAAGTGAAAAAACAAAAATGTACGTCGCTGTTTCTTCAATGATATGTACAACTAACTTGCTAACTCAAATAATAGTTTCTAAATACCAGAAGAATATTTCTTCAAGTTTTTGTGATATTCACAATGTAATGTCTAGATGTGAGTGTGAGACATCTTTTTTTTTTTTTTAAACTAAATAATTTATTTGGGGGGGGGGCAGAAGGAGAGGGAGAGAGTCCAGAGCAGACTCTGCATTCACTGCAGAACCTGACATGGGGCCTGATCCCACAGCCCCAAGATCATGACCTGAGCTGAAACCAAGGGTTAGACCCTTAAATGACCTAGCTCTATATGTGAGAAGTCTTTAAAATTTAATCTGCATGAGGGGCGCCTATGTGGCTCGGTCACCTGAGCATCTGACTCTTACTTTCACCACAGGTCATGACCTCAGGCTCAAGAGATGGAGCCCCTTGTCAAGCCCCACCTTAGTGGGAAGTCAACTTCTCTCCTTCTCCCTCTCCTTTTGCCCATCCCCCTGCTTATGCTCTCTCTAGAATCAATCAGTTAGAGAATCAATCATTCAGAGAATCAATTGATTCTCTAGAATCAATCATTTAAGAAGTAACTAAAATAAAATTTAATCTGCATGAGTAACATTTTCTCCATAAGTTTCCTAGGTCTAGACCAGCAGGGGGAAAAAAAAAAAAAGGAAACAAAACAAAAAATCCAGTCCTGATTTGTAATCGTTACTATATTTGTGGTCTAAATATCCCCACCAGATTTAATTTCATATTCATTGTGACATCACCTAATGCAGAGTTGAAGAAAGATGTACAATAGGCACTTTAATATATAGCATTTCTGCCACGTAGATATAAAAGACATAAATAAACTCAATAGTGTACATAACGTCATGAGAGACTATGGGCTACAGGAAACAAACTTAGGGTTTCAGAGGGGAGAGAGATGGGGGGATGGATGAGCCCAGTGATGGGTCTTAAGGAGGGCACAGATTGCATGGAACACTGGGTGTTACAGCAAACAATGAATCATGGAACACTACATCAAAACTAAAGATGTATTATATGGTGACTAACATTGCATAATAAAATAAAATAAAAAAACATATACAGTAATTAGAGTGTGGGGAGAAGCAGACTCTCAGCTGAGCAGAGAGCCCAATGTGGGGCTCAGTCCTAGCACCGCACGATCATGACCTGAGCCCATGCAGATGCTTAACCCTTTGAGCCACCCAGGCGCCCCATGAGTTTATTCACTTTGTTTTCAATATAATTTAAGTGTAAATTAATCTGATTTCATTTTTAAAAATATCTGTAACAATCAGTTGTCTGAAAAATAAATGTTGTGCATATAAGTACATACATATTTTACAAGCACCACTGTATTTAACAAGCAGCACTCACGAGCCAGTATAAGGTTGTACCAGCATACCTGTATAACCCATGATCAGAAACTTAATAATATAAGTAGATAGAAACTTAATACATATGTGCATATGTCTACAAAAAGATTTGTACAAGAATGTTCAAAAAAAGCCTTTCATAATAGCCACAAAGTGGGAAAAACTCATAGAGCCATGAGAAAAGTATTCATCAAGAAATTGTGATATAGGGGCGCCTAGGGGACTCCATCGGTTAAGTGTCTGTGACCTCTCAGGTCATGATCTCGGGGTCCTGGATGGAACCCCCATGTAGGGCTCCCTGCTCAGCCCAGAGTCTGCTTCTCTCTCCTTCTGCCCCTCCCCCTCCTTGTGCGCTCTCTCTCTCTCTCACTCAAAATCTTTAAAAAAAGGCAAACTGTGATATGTTCATACAATAGAATAATACACAGCTATACAAATAATTATTGATAGATGAAAACCATGAGTGAATCCCTAAGATATGCCACCAAGTATAAGAAATCAAACACAAAATAATGCAAAACACCTGATGCCATAAGCGGATATGCATGCATGCAACACTCCTCTTTCCCCTCCCAACACACACATGTACATATGGATGTACATAAAACAGTGAGATTAATGAGCTCTTTAGAAGGGAAAAATAAAGCAACGTACCTCCAAAGCCCGAACTTTAGAACTGGCTGTCCCTATCCAGTACAGCTATTTTTCTCCTTTGTTATAAAATATGCTTCCAGGAATTCCCTTTTCATACTCAGATTTTCCAAGGAGGACAATAAGAGATAACACCTTTATTATTATTATTTTCTATTCTGACTTATAAAAAGTATCTAAATATCACAAAGGAATTATTGATTTAACATTAGCTCCTATATTTAGTTATCTAGTTATATACTTAGAATTTATCTACATAGCTACACACTGTGACTGTGGAGGAAAAAATTTTCATTTTTATATTGCTACATGTATATGCTATTATTGATTGGAGTTCCTGGAATATATACCGTTCTCTTGAATACTAACATTTTTGGAATAAAACTTAAATTCTAACTACTAAAGTAAGTAACCTACACATTGATACTGTGTATTTGTATTACAAAATATTAAAACAAAATGCTTATCAACATTGAGTAGATTCTCATTCTAATTTAAAAAATAACTCTATCTCAGGCTTTGTACACTAAATGAACCGCACATTAAAACATTAATATCAACAAGAGATAATTATGTAAAATTAAATAACAATGTTATTCACTTAGGATTATTTTAGTTGCCTTCCAACCCTTTGAAGGCGATGATGATGTGTTTGGCTCTCTCAGCTAGCCTATAAGATAATACAATGGCAGGGTTACAATTTTCCCTACTTAAGGGATGAAGGGATAGAGGGCATTCATTATTGATGCATACAAAAGAAACTCTGCCTTAGAGTGCTATACCAGAGTTCTGTAAAGGCTATTTAAAATTGCACTTCAGCACCAATAAAAGATTTTACATTCTACATCTGTAATTCTGATGTTTTCTGCATAATATTATACTGAAATATTTAATAAGTAAAATTAAATAATAACAGAATTATTTCATGGCACCACTGCCTGACTGTCTTTCTGGAATTGTTAGTTTGAAAATGATCACAAAAGAAACTTCACTCCCATCCAAGTACTAACCAGGCCCGACCCTGCTTAGCTTCCGAGATCAGACGAGATCGGGCGCGTTCAGGGTGGTATGGCCGTAGACAGCCCAGAAATAGACCCTCAAATCTATGGTCAACTAATCTTCGACAAAGCAGGAAAGAATGTCCAATGGAAAAAAGACAGCCTCTTCAATAAATGATGCTGGGAAAATTGGACAGCCACATGCAGAAAAATGAAATTGGACCATTTCCTTACACCACACACAAAAATAGACTCAAAATGGATGAAGGACCTCAATGTGCAAAAGGAATCCATCAAAATCCTTGAGGAGAACACAGGCAGCAACCTCTTCGACCTCTGCCGCAGCAACATCTTCCTAGGAACAACGCAAAAGGCAAGGGAAGCAAGGGAAAAAATGAACTATTGGGATTTCATCAAGATCAAAAGCTTTTGCACAGCAAAGGAAACAGTTAACAAAATCAAAAGACAACTGACAGAATGGGAGAAGATATTTGCAAACGACATATCAGATAAAGGACTAGTGTCCAGAATCTATAAAGAACTTAGCAAACTCAACACCCAAAGAACAAATAATCCAATCAAGAAATGGGCAGAGGACATGAACAGACATTTCTGCAAAGAAGACATCCAGATGGCAAACAGACACATGAAAAAGTGCTCCATATCACTCGGCATCAGGGAAATACAAATCAAAACCACAATGAGATACCACCTCACACCAGTCAGAATGGCTAAAATCAACAAGTCAGGAAATGACAGATGCTGGCGAGGATGCGGAGAAAGGGGAACCCTCCTACACTGTTGGTGGGAATGCAAGCTGGTGCAGCCACTCTGGAAAACAACATGGAGGTTCCTCAAAATGTTGAAAATAGAACTGCCCTATGACCCAGCAATTGTACTATTGGGTATTTACCCTAAAGATACAAATGTAGTGATCCAAAGGGGCACGTGCACCTGAATGTTTATAGCAGCAATGTCCACAATAGCCAAACTATGGAAAGAACCTAGATGTCCATCAACAGATGAATGGATCAAGAAGATGTGGTATATATACATAATGGAATACTATGCAGCCATCAAAAGAAATGAAATCTTGCCATTTGCAACAACATGGATGGAACTAGAGTGTATCATGCTTAGCGAAATAAGTCAAGCAGAGAAAGACAACTATCATATGATCTCCCTGATATGAGGAAGTGGTGATGCAACATGGAGGCTTAAGTGGGTAGAAGAAGAATAAATGAAACAAGATGGGATTGGGAGGGAGACAAACCATAAGTGACTCTTAATCTCACAAAACAAACTGAGGGTTGCTGGGGGGAGGGGGTTTGGGAGAGAGGGGTTGGATTATGGACATTGGAGAGGGTATGTGATTTGGTGAGTGCTGTGAAGTGTGTAAACCTGGTGATTCACAGACCTGTACCCCTGGGGATAAAAAGATATGTTTATAAAAAATAAAAAATTAAAAAAAAAAAGAAATATTAAGAACAAAAACAAAAACCAAAGTGATACTATTAGCTGTACTTTGAACTATAAATCCCTTTTCTTTATTATTTGCCATTAAACTCAAATTGTTTCAGCTGCTCAAAAAAAAATAAAAAAAATAAAAAAAAAGAAACTTCACTAATAGTATTACTATTAACTTGTCTTATAAGAGATATTTAGAAATGTTCAGTCATTAACCTACATATATGTTGCTTAAATTCCTTAGTGGCATAAGTACTTTTACACTGGTAAGAAAAGATTCATATAAATATTTTGTAACTTCCTTAAGGCTATGCACTCAGCCAACCACATTGATCCATTTTTGTCTGTCTTTAGGACATCATGGATCATTTAATAGGTTATTGGATATTTCTCTCTAGCAAGAGTGATCTTTTATAATTAATGCACATTTCAGAGTTGCCTTCGAAGGTTAATGCACATGCCCAAATTACCTTCCCAAATATTATTGAAATTAAAATTACAGATTGGGATTATATGGATGAATGAAAGAGAGGAAGAATTAAGAAGAAAGAGAATGCCTAGGATAGGGTGACTATTAATAGCCAGAACAGCATGCAGATCTAGATTTGGTGATTCTTTTCTTGTTTCCCTCTATATTATCAAAGCTGGGAATATGTGCACACAGCATGCTTTAGCAATACCTGCTGGTTAGGAACTGAATTAGCTGAAGCCAGGGGAGTTCAATCGAAAGACCTCAGCAAGGGTATAGAAATAGGTTAACAATGCATTCAGATCAGGAAGAAAAAAGTGAACACTGTTAATGTCCCTCCATGGAAATAGGAAAACATGAACCACCTTTTTCCCACAAATTTGACAGCTATTGTTATTATAAAGTAAATTATTTGGCTAATATTTAGCATGTACTAGTAGTTTTCCCAGGATACATGTGCCTTGAGAAAATGGTTTGACCTTGCTTAAATCTATAACATGGTATAGCATCACCAGAGAAAAAGCGAGATGGTTGCCACCTGGCTTGCAAGAGCTTGTTATAGATATAATGGATTAATGTAAAAAGACAGAGAGATTATACAGATAACATAGCCATTCTACTGAAATTATTGTTAATAAATTATCTTAAGAATTACACATTGCTTATATAAAAGAATCTTTGAAAATATTTTATTTTTCATGAAGAAACCCCTTCTTTTAAAAAAAATCTATTCTTAAAGTCAAAAGAAACTGAGCTAGGACATCACATCTACTCAAATATTCATTTGTTTTTCTTTTTACTCTGAAAATTATTTAATTTACATATAAAAGAGGGGGGAAAGTTGTTAATAGAAAGGTTTGAGAAAATGGAAATCCTGAAAATATGACTTTCTGACTAATTTATGAAACTGCAACTCTGTTTTGTATACTACACAACAGACTACTTGGAACCACTGAAGATGTTTAGAGGAGACTGACATAATTCAATATGGAAACCTGAAGCTACAGAAAATAGATATAAAATTAACAGCAACAAATTAGATTCTCTAATAGCCTGACTCCCTGAAGTGAAAAAAAAACAAAAGGACAATACTTTGAAAACTGCTCTCCTTTTACTCTCTTTAACAAAGAAAGGGGTTTCCAGTCATATGTTTAGTGGTAATAAGCCAAAACAAAATAAAAGAAAACCCCATACATTCATGGTCACCAATATTTTTAACATTACATTTTAAAAGTCATCATTTCTCACATCAGTCTAACACAGCTAATTTTACTTTCTTTACAAACGTATTAAATATTCATTCATTTGTAAAGCACTCATTACTTAATGACTTTTTCATAAATAGAGCCATGTTATGTCTAGAAATAATTTGGTTTAATCTTATTTTCTTATCTTTATGTATTTACCTCCTTTACCCTACCCAACTTAGTTTCTTTCAAAACCCTAAAGAAGAGAACACAGAAAGATACAGGATGTATCTGCCAGAAAAAGGATAAATATTATTGGTCTGACTCTTCTTAGTTAGCTTACATTGTTTTATTTTAAATTTCTTTGAACATACTTTAATTCTTTATTTTAACTTTGTTCATAGCTGTAAACACAGAAATTATGAACAGATCCGCAAATCTACATAATGCTGGCAGGTATTATAATAGGGTTCTGGAATAAAGAACAGAACAAGAGCCTTCCTCCTTGCATTAGTAGCTCTCCTACAACATGGCGCCATTCCATCCCAGTCCTACTTCACTGAAGTCTCTCTCTTGGGTGGGTGGTACCAGGTATTACCTGTACAATAATCTATATTTTCCAAAATGAAATGCATAACATTAAAGTCACAATAATTGATGTATTATCTGAGGGATCATCAAAGGAGAGAAAAGGAATACCAGTGTCAAGTTTTCCTTTGATTTGGTCTTAGTAATAAATAACATAACATAGATTGACATAGTTTGTATTCGTGTTTGATGGAATTTTACAAATGCATTAGTACATTTAAAGTGCACTAATGGGGCACTTGGGTGGCTCAGTCGGTTAAGTGTCTGCCTTCAGCTCAGGTCATGATCCCAGGGTCCTAGGATCAAGTCTCCCAGTGGGCAGGGGGCCTGCTTCTCCCTCTGCCCTCTGCCTCTCTCTCTCTCATGAGTAAATAAAATCTTAAAAAAATAAAATGAAACAAAGTGCACTAATGATAGGCATGCATCCACCTATTTCCCTTTTTCAATAAAACAAATTTCTGATCCAGAGCTCTCCCTTTCACCATCTCAGGAAGTCAAGGTGACTAAAATTCAGATGGGAATAGATTCTGTCTTTGCCTGTCTTTCCACACTGTCCCCTTCTATGCCATAGCATTTTACCCCTCGGCAGGCTAGTGGGCTGAGGAAAAGTTCAGATTTATCTAAACTCCAAGCTGTGGATGCTTCTTTAACATTAACTCTTGTTTTTTTTTTTTTTTTTTTAAGATTTTATTTATTTATTTGACAGAGACCACAAGTAGGCAGAGAGCAGACAGAGAAAGGGGGAAGCAGGCTCCCTGCTGAGCAGAGAGTCTGATGTGGCGCTGGATCCCAGGACCCTGGGATCATGACCTGAGCCGAAGGCAGAGGCTTAACCCACTGAGCCACACAGGTGCCCCTTAACTTGACTTTTGAGACCACTGAGGAAACCAAAAAAATTTCCCCCGAAATGCTGGCCCTGTTGTGGAATGCATTTCAGAATCCTTCAAAGTCCCTTAAGAGCCTCCCCACTTCCCAGCTCCCTGATTTGGAGAGCCAACTGGAATTAACCACTTTCACCTTTCAACTCCCCATAGTGTCCTGCTTCGGTTTCCTTTCTTCTGAACAATCTACCTGCATGGGGAAGTGGCGAATCACTCAGGCCTGGCTAGCTTCCCAAATGACCACAAGTCTCAAAGAAAATCGGCCCATCCTAACCCTGTCAATTAGGGAGATACACATTGCTCCCTCATCATTCCCACTCTGTGCTTTGCTGCCCCGTCTTCCTCCTTCCTTAGGAAGGCACAGGCTTAACAGGAAAACAAACAAACAAAACAAAACAAAACAAAAATACCTCATTATTCAGATATCCAGTAAGGAGGGAAAGGGGTGTTAAAAAAAAGGGAAATCATATTGAAATCATATTAAAATATGTAAATGTATCAAATTAACTTGCTGTATACTTTAAACTTACACAATGTTACATATCAGTGATATCTCAATTAAAAATATTCACTACCAAAAAGAGGGGAAAGGAATATCCTTTTTGGAGACATTCCAATCTCTGTAAGCCTGTTTAAGGTGCTGTATTTGCCTCATACAAAGACAAATAACGGGTTCATAGAACAAGCATTACAAATCCCTCATGGCCAAAGAGTCTTTCTTTTAGTAAACTGAGAAAAATATGATCTATCACTTTGGGATTAATATAATTAGTTTCTCTTTTTCTTCAGCTTTGGGCCCCACTCCCCAATTGAGAAGTAACTAAAAGATTCCTTTTAATATCCTATAACAAATATACACATGCATATACATAGGCACATAAGTATATGCAAAATATTATATCAAATATATATACACAAATGCATAAAAACATACATACACATACCTATGTACTTCCTCTTACTTTAGGTATTCAAAATATATTTGCTTTCTTGGTGGCTATATATAGCCTTTACTTGCTGAGATCTGCAAAGGGAAAATGGTCTCTTTGCTGAAAGCATACATTAGAAAACTCTGTCGGTCAATACCACCCCATTTGTAGTAATAAAGGAAGCACAATTCACACTTAGAGTGCAAAGCTGAAGCTAAAGTTTGAGTTCACAGAAATTTATACTTGTCCCTTTTCCCCTACTCCAGGTAAACAGGTTTCATTTATAGGGAGCTTTTATGTCTCTGGTGATTTTTTTTTTTTTTTTAAGATGGAAGGTCATATAAATTTCTGAGCTTGAGATTTATATCTTATACAGAGTGGTAAGTGCCATTATTATATTTGTAATAGAGTGAAGTCAAAGGACAGCCGAAAGCCACATTTTCAAAGTTTAAAAAAAAGAAAAAGCTTTTTTAACCAGGATTAAAATTATTTTTTTAACCTGCTGTTTATGGATGAACCATTACTTTCATCTAGAATCATTATTTTAATATGAACTCCAAAGATTTCCATCTACATTTCCCAAATCTTTTTCTCTCCACCTCATTTATTCACCCATTAGTTTTTAATACTCCCTTGATGACTTTTACCTCTATTTAAAGTCAGGAGGTCTATTTGATTTCAAAGTACTTGACAGGTGTTCTATTTCCAAACAAAAGCATCTGCTTAAATTATTCAGACCAGAGGCTCATTTGAACTCCTTGTTCACTGCCCAAATTCATGTCCTAGACAGAAGAGGCAGTACTCCATATTTTAGCCTAGAGGCACAGCACCACAAACCTATGGAATGCAGCGATGGGTATTTACTGACAGCTGCCACCTCTCTCAGGATGTTTAACAATCCTGGCCTCAAAACACTCTTTCTTCTACACAGGGCATTTGCAGACTGAAACTGCTATGTAGGTTCCCTCTTAAATCTTCATTTTGTCTCAATTTTTTAAAGCACAGATATTCAAGAAATTACTGGAAATAATGATGAAATAATTGGCTTATGTGACCCAAGTTTCTGATTTTCTCCCATTTGCGACTTCATTTCAAATTCCTTCTTTTGAAATACATCAGAGACCGACATTCAGAAATCAGTCCCTTTTTAGTATTTAATATGACTGTCAAGTAATTACATGAAGATAGAGACTGTGATTATTAAATGTTAGGGTGAAATAAAGATGTAAAACAATGGGTTGTGTGATTAACACGCAGAAGATCTCAGAAGACTAGAAGGAGAGACTGAGTTAACAGAATTAAATGTCCTAACTTTAGCTGGGTTCGAAAAGTAAACAATCTCATTCAATATGGTGACTTGAGACCCTCGGTTTAACTTCTTCAGCTCTGAAATACCCAATGAAATGACAAACAGAATAAAAATCAAAACATAAATAATTTCACAATCAAACCAACAAATAGACGTGAAAAGAAAATGAACTTAAAAAAATAACAGAAAACTTTGGGAATGGTATTTAAAATTTTTGGCTACCAAACTTAGGCCTAACTATACTGAAGTCCCGTAAAAGCAAAATAACTGTTAGGGATAAAGCGGAGCATCCCTCCATCGGAATCCCACTGACATCTTTAGCTCACAGTGTGGATCTGGTAAGTACACAGCATGCTGGGACATAAATATAAATGTCTTCTTGAGCTCCTCACTGCTTTCCCTGGACAGCAGGACACTACTGGAGTAAAGTAACATACAAACATATAAACGCACACAAGTACCCCCTCCCATAATATCCAGGGTATGGTTTGTTGAATAAAAATCTACCTCAGCTTTCATTTCCCAATAATCATAAATACCCACACAACTTTACCTTGTTACGGCTACTCAGAGTCTGGAATTCAAAAGAAGGAATCCAAGCAATTCTCTCTCCAAAGAGATTTATGCCAAGGAAAAGGAGAAACTAGGAGATGGTTATCATATGAATAACAACTTGACAAAGTTAAGAAAGCAGCACAAGTGAATGGTAAATTAGATATTGCCCAAAAGCCAGTAATTGACTATACATGGTTAAGAAGTACATTAGAGTTTCTTTACTCTTGATTGAAAATCACAGATATGGACAGCAGCAGCTCTAACATTAAAATACCACTCAAGGTGACCTTGAAGGACAATGGTGAAGGACATTTTCTCAGTGGGCAAGACTGAGCGGTGTACCTGATTGCAAGTGTGCCTGGAAATAGAGATGGACAGAAGTGTGGATTTTCTCTAACTCATGGGTATTGTCTAATATTTTTGGCTGGCAATTAAGGATTTGGGAAAAAAAATATGATTGAAAATTTGGTAACAAGAGATTCTGTGGAAGCGGCTTATGGAGAGACCTCTCTGGGTCCAGAGAACAAAGAAATCTGTGTCCTTTGTGAATGCTCAGCACACAGCACCTCAGCAGGATATCTTAATAATCAGGTGGATATGATACCTTTTTCTGTGGATCTCAGCCTCTTTCTCTAGCTCCTTCCCTCCTTGTGGAAAAAAAGTTGTCATAGTAGCTATAATGCTATAATGCATGAGCCTATCAAAGTGAATTTCTTACATATCAAAGATTGTCTAGTTGTAGGAACTACTAAATGATCAAAGTTTCAGTAGCAGAGATCAATAATGGGCCCTCTAATATGGCATCGTCCCCTGAGATGAGACATCAAACTGACTGTAACAGGTTGATTACACTGGACCACTTCTAAAACAAAAGAGACAGCATGCTGTTCCCAGAGGAATAGGTATTTATTCTGTATAGAGATTTGCCTTCCCTCCCTATAATGCTTCTGTTAAAGCCAATATTTCACTTTATAGGGAAGAATGTGGTACTGGTCTTACATTCTTAGAGTTCACAGATATGACCTTATCTACCATCACCCTAAAACAGCAGACTTGGTAGAAAATGGAATGACACTTTGAAGACTTGGTTACAGTGCTCCCTGTATGAAAACACATTGCTGGGCAATGCTTTGAATAAGTAGGATATGGGATATGCTTTGAATAAGTGACCCATATATGATGCTGTTTTTCCCAGATCTGGGATTAACAAGTCCAGGAGTCATGTTGTGCAAATGTAAATAGCTCCTTTCACTATTGCTGCTAATGATCCTCTAGTGAAAATTTTGCAGCTCATCACTGCAACTCTGAGCTCTGCTAATTTAAGAATCTAAGTTCTGAAGGGAAGAATATTTCTCCCTAGGGTCACAACAATGGTTCCATTGAACTGGAAAATGAAAATGCCACCTGGTCACTTTGGGCTCCTCATGCCAGTGAATCAACATTCGTAGAAGAGGCTGATTATCCTGGTCACTACGGTGAAACTGGATTGATACTGTACAGAAGGAGGTAAAATGGGGCAAGTGTGGATGGAGCAATCACTATCGGGGAATTTAAAAAAAAAATGCTTGTACATCCTGTGATAAGTCAATGGAAAATTGCAACAATCCTATATGGGCAAGACTGTTAATACCACAGATCATTCAGGAATAAAAGTTTAAAGTCTGGGTCACCTAACAAGATGAGAATCTATTACTGGTTGATCATTACTTGATGAGGGCTGCTATGGATTTAATTGTGTCCCCCTGGAATTCAGATGTTACAGACCTAATCCCCAGTTTGATGGTATTCAGAGATGGGCACTAGAGGAAGTAATTAGAGTCGCATGAGGTCATGAGAGCAGGGCCCTCATGATGGATTGGTGGTTTTATAAGAGGAGGAAGACAGACTGCCGTCTCTTTTTCTCCACATTTAAGAAAGCAGTGGGCTGCAAGTCAGGAAGAGGGCCACACCAGGAACCAAATGGGCCAGCACTTTGATCTTGAACTTTGCAGCCTTCAAAACCATGAGAATAAACGTCTATTGTTTAAGCCACCTGGGCTGTGGTGGTTTATTATGGCAGCTTGAACTAAGACAAGGGCAAAAGAAAAATAAAATCTGTACAGTTAGAAGGAAGATGCAAACATCACCATGGACCAAATGACCAGGAGCAACAGACTTTTGCAGTTATATTACATGAAATGTGGGAAAAAAACATGTATATACATTGCATACATTGTACATTCATATACTGTAGGTGTGTATATGTATATGTATACTGTATGGATTATATGTGTGTATTTGCATGTACTTAGGTACATACATATACACAATAGTCTTCCTTCGCTCATTCCTCCATTCATAAAACATGTTAATAGTGGTTAGCTTATTTTTCAGTATTTATATTACAAGATATCAAAGGGTGAGTGTGACTCAGCTGGAAAAGAAATACATGTTACTCAGAATTAGATAAAATGACTTGCGTCCTCTTTGGGAGAGGCTAGGATGTTCTTGGTTTATGTGGGATAGTTGCATGGTTTTTTTTATCACTTTACCCAGAAAGAATAAGATTTAAAAAGTGAAATTTAAATGCCACATTTTGAAAGGTGGACAACAGTGGCGTTAAAATGTATATACATCTATAAGCTGGAGCAACATTTCCCAGAATTCCCATTATAGATCAACAGTAGAAGTCGTCTAAAAAGAAATTTGTGTGAGAAGTGGAAGGAGGAAGTGGAGTAGCAGTGATTTTTCTCTGCAGATGACCATGGTGAGATCAGGGGAAAGACAAGCAGAGGTGCTGGCGGGTTCCTTCTTTGTTCTGCCACTCCACAGCTAGCTCTTCTTTCCAACTGCTGACACTGTTGACCAACAGGCCTGCAGCAGAAGGAACATCAAGAGCCTTTCTCTGGCCTTCCCCCACGGCCCCTCTCTGGCAGCCTGGCCTGCCCAGCTTCCCTGCAGCTCAGATTCAGCCACCTCTGCCAGTGCTGCAGGAGTGCTCTTTGGAGACCATTCTCTGACTTCCCAATTGCCACTTCTGGATTTTACCTCCTGGAATACACTCAATATCCAAAGTATTGACAGTAGTTTTGTTTCTCTGACCAGATACCGACTGATACAGAAGGTTACATATACAGAATATAATAAAGACAAAATTTCACAACATCCTGAATAGCAAGTAACAGTATTGAGAAAAAAATAGAAAGCTGATGAGAAACATAAAAAAAAAATTTTTTTTAATCCTAAAATTCTTGTTAGCTTTGATTTTTCAGGAACACGTTTATTCAAACCAGATTAGAAATTAGGGATGGAGTTGTGGGGTGATGGACATTGGGGAGGGTATGTGCTATGGTGAGTACTGTGACTTGTGTAAGACTGATGATTCACAGACTTGTTTCCCTGAAACAAATAATACATTATATGTTAACGTTAAAAAATCAATGAAAAAAAAAGATATCAAAACTTTCCAAAAAGAACTAAGAGCTAAACAATGACCAGAACTGTAGCCCCACATAATAAAGAGATTAATAACTTGGGAAAAAAATAATAAAGTGTATGGATATCATACATATTGATCATAGAATAGGCCTGAAAGAAGAATTTTGCCAAATCAAAACAAAAACTGTGTGGGCCACATAACTCCACTGCAATTCAAAGGAGACAGATATAAATTCCCAAAATACAAACCAAATGTTTGGAAGTTAATAACAATAATAATAAGACTGATCTAAAATGAAGTAAAATATCTTTTTATAAAATATTTACCAGATAAATATAATAGGATCATTAATTAAAAGCTAATTTATATAGTCAGAGACATTATTAGCAATAAATCCATAACTTAACAAGGTTATAAATAATAATGGATAAAATACAGAAATGAGCATTGAACTAAACACATTTTTAAATTAGCCACAGAAAATAATTTCTGAAAGAATTACTTTATGATAGAGGAGACTCGTGACTCCCTTGCTTGGCTCATTCTTTCTTTCTCCATCACATAAATAAATAAATAAATACATAAATACATAAAAATCTTGGGGAGAAAAAAAGCAAATAAAGAGGAGAAATTTAAGAAATTATTACCAAAAAAAGTAGAATCAGAAAATTCAAGAAATACTTGTTCAAGGAAAAAAAGAAAAGAACACTTCTCAAGCCCTAGTCTAATCAATAAAAAAAATAAACACACACACATATACAAATACATAACATTTTAAATGAACAAAGGAATATAATCACTTAAAGGGAATTTTTTAAAAAAATGATATGCTTGAAATTGTTAATGGAATATATTTTTCCTTAGGAAGGCAGTAATTTTCCTATCAATTCAGAAAAATGTAAGAAAAAAATCAACAGGTAAATGATCATTGATAGAACTGGAAAAGTTGTTAACAATTTACTTCTTATTAAGATAATTGGCATTTTAAAAATAATTTACATACTTTTAACTTGTAAAAGGCAAAAATCTTAATGCCATTAAAGTTGTTCTATAGAACACAAAATAAAATATTCTGCAAAAGCATGGTTTTTATTTACCATGGACAAGTGTACTTAGTCAAGAAAAGAATCCATGAGGAAGTTACTTCTAAATAACTAATGAACTTAAGGAAACTATGTGAATAGTTCCCATTTGGCAAAAGAGAAATTGAAGACTTTGAGGCAGGCAGTGTTAATTAGGGATTTGGAGTTTAACCTAAATAAAATGGCAATTAACTGAAAGAAATCTAAACAGAATATAATGACAATTGCCTTTGAAAACGATCACTCCAATTGCTGTAAAAGATTTATTTATTTATTTATTTATTTAACAGACAGAGGTCACAGGTAGGCAGAGACAGAGGGGGAAGCAGGCTCCCCACTGAGCAGAGAGCCAGAGAGCCTGATGCAGAGAGCCTGATGTGGGGTTCTATCCCAGGACCTTGGGATCATGACCTGTGCCAAAAGCAGAGGCTTTAACCCACTGAGCACCTGGCACCCCAACTGCTGTATCGAAAATGGACTGGAGGAGTTTAGAGCAGATGAGAAAAGATCCGTAAGGGAGGTATTGCAATCATTTATCAGAAAGATCCAAATGGCAACAGATGGAGAAAAAACACTGCACTGGATAAATAGTTTTTAGTAAGAATCACAGGATATTGTGGTATATTTGGTGTTATGGTGAGGAAGAAAGGTGTCAAGGTTGACCTGATTTTTGATTTATAAAAAGAGATGGGAAAAATGTGATGGACATCTCTAAGATGAAACAGAAATAATTCACTGAAATAGAACACAACTGGAGGACCTCCTTTGGTAGTCTGATGCTATAAAAGGAAAGAAGCCACCATTTGGCAGAGAGGGAAGGATGGTGAATGAATTCAATATTGGATATGAATTGGAAATGCCTATGAAATAGTCAAATGAAAATATAAAGCAAACATCTACCAAAATGAGACTGAAACTCAGTAAAATCTGAGCCAGAGAAAATTATTCTTTATTTTTTTTTTTAAGATTTTATTTATTTATTTGACAGGAAGAGAGAGAGAAATGACAAGTAGGCAGAGAGGCAGGCAGAGAGGCAGGCAGAGAGAGAGAGAGAGGGGAGCAGGCACCCTGCTAAGCAGAGAGCCCGATGCGGGGCTTGATCCCAGGACCCTGGGATCATGACCTGAGCTGAAGGCAGAGGCTTAACCCATTGAGCCACCCACGCGCCCCAAGAAAATTATTCTTGAAGTAACTGTTATATAGATAATAATTAAAATCTTAGATATAGGACAGACTACCTAAGGGAAATGCATAGAATGAGTTTGAAAGCTAAGACCTTTACTCAGAAGGATTTCAATATCTAAAGTCTTATGATCTGAAAAGATGGGAAAGGGACACACAGCAGGAAAACCAAAAGTACCTGGCATGAACCATGAACAACAAGATGGGAAACTGCTTTCAGAAGGAAGGGGCACACAACAATACCAAATGTTAAAGGGAGGTTGAGAAATAGGAGAACCAAAGTAGGTTTATTATAGAACTTCTCACAGAATTGCAGTTTTAGTAAAGTGATTGGAACACAAGCCAAATTTATTTTAGTGAAAACTGAAGAAATTAAGACAACATTTTCTAGAATCTAAGCTATGAAAGGACAGGATAATCTGTAGGGGATGAAGTATGAAGGGAATTTTTTTTTCCTACAGTTATTTTTAAGTATAATATTTGGCTAGGAAATTGCACATTTCACAAGTGTGTGTATCTTTAAAATTTTTTAACTAAATTCTACACCCAGCATAAGGTTGGAACTCACAAGAGTCACATGCCCTACTGACAGAGCCAATCAGGGCCCCCTCATAAATGTATATCTTGATGAGTATCTATCCGTCTAATGAAACTAGACACATAGCCAGGACCTGCATAAAGAAACAAAACATTAACGGCATCTCAGATACATCCTTCTCAACTTCTCTTAAATTTTTATTTTTTTCAACTTCTCTTAAATTTTTAAAGCATATTTAGATCAGTTTTGCTTGTTTTTGTACTTTACAGAAATGGAAATAAATATTGTTTTTTTGGTTAGTGTTGTGAAGAAACTTTTATTTAAAAAAAAAAAGCAGGAAATATTTAATGGTTCAGAAGTCACAGTGTTGAAGCAATTCTTTTGAAAAGAAGTTTGTTATACAAGAAGCAGAAGGGAAAATCAATCAAATTATGGGCAAAAGGACTGGCCCCACAAAGGGGAAGTATCTCTCCTCAACTTCAAAAGGGGAAGGAAAAAAAAATCTATGCATATGTAGGCCCATTTTTACTACTAAAAGTAGGAAGCTGAGGGAGTTCTCTTCTGGTGCTCTTTTTCTGTGAAGGAGAGAATATCTGCTAGATTTGGGGCAAGTGCGGTGGTGCTTTTGCTCTTCCAAAGTTCAGAGAGAATAGAGGAGGTTTGCAGTGATTATAGATCTGTAGGCCATGTTGACAAATTGTCTGAAATTGGTAATCATGAATTTTACATAAAGAAAACTGTAGGATTTTCATGAAATACATTCTAAAAATAATTCAATGGGAAAGTATGATCTCTTCATGGAAATAAATATTCATGATCTCAGTGGCCCTTTTGGTAATAATGAAATTTAATACAATTCTCTTTAAAAATTTATTTGTGGATTTTGTTTTTATATTATCTTAAAGAGACTATATATATAAAAGATGAGTCTATGTTTACAGAATTAGTCTTTGTCTTCATGTGGTGTATAGTGGAGGTAGAGATGATGAGGAGTAAATGTAATTATGAAAATGACTAATATAAAGAAACTTGCAGACGATGTTAGGATTATAAAGCTGGGAATGACTATATTATCAGAGAAGTGAGAAACTTCTCTGAGGAAGTGAAGCCTAAGCTAAATTTTGGTAAATGAGTAATGGTTAAGTCATAAAACATAGAAGAGAGATGAGTGAGGAGAAGGAAAGAATAGGACACTCAAAGAGATGTGTAAGGCCCTGTATCAAGAAATACAGAGTTGTCATACAACTGAGAAAGAGTCATGAATCCAGTGATTGTTGTAAGGAAATTGCATGAAATAAGGTTAGATAGTTATAAAGAGGTATGGATATGGAAAAGTCATAAAATGAAGTCTGTGGTAAATATTTTCAACTTTAAGAAAAATGTTCCAGTAGTAAATTTGGGATTAGAGAAAGACAATGCTATAATACTCAGGGTGAGACATGGCAGTGTTCTTGAGTATCACAGTGTTGACAGTAAAGCTTGACATAAAATAGACAGATGTGGAACTAATGAAGATGGAGAATCAATAGGACTTATTGAGAGGCACCAGGATGGCTCAATCAGTTGAGCATCTTTCTGCCTTAGGTTCAGGTCATGATCACAGGGTCCCTAGGACAGAGGCCTACATGGGGCTCCCTGCTGGACCAGGGCCGGGGGGGGGGCTGCTTCTCCCTCTCTATCTGTTGCTCTCCCTGTTTGTGCTCTCTCGCTTATTCTCTCTCTCAAATAAATAAAATCTTTACAAAAATAGGACTTATTGACTTACTAGATTTGAATGGGTAGGGAAATGGAAGGTTGCCATGGATGACGTCTAGGTTTCCAAGCTGAGAAACTGAATGAATATATTGAGAAAAGTGAGGGGAAGAGTAGGTTTCAGATAAAATGGTCATGAGTTCAACATTGGACATTTGATTTTTGGGTGTCCTTGTTGTTAAATAATTATTGGTTATGAAAAAAGAGGCGTGATATATATATAGAGATAGATAGATAGATAGATAGATAGATAGATATCTCAATCACCTGGAGAAGAGAAGTAGAATAGAGGATTTTTTTTCCTCACTCTTTTACCATTCAGATAAGTTTTGGTGAACATCACTTATCCAAGCTCAAAAAAGAAATAACATCATGATGAAAAGACTCAAACATATGTCCTGAAGTATCATCATCTAGAGAAGAAAAGGCAAAAGGAGGATATGAGGGCAGAAGTAAAGGAACATTCTGCTTTATTTGGCAAAAGATGACCTATACATCCACGGCTCTAAATATAATGTATCTTCATTCACTACCTGGTTGGTTTGCTTTTGGCTAGAGAATGTGGAGACTGTAACTGGATTCTGTCAGCACTATGGACCTCTCAAGCTAATTTGATACCTAAGAAATAGATGATCCATTCAAATTTCAAGATATGAACTATTATAACTATGAATGAATTAGTATTATAGAACAGAAAAAAATGAAGCAGAAGTTTTGTATTTAGGAAAAATAATGGAAGAAAGCATACTAAGTCTGAAATATTTTCTCCATATCTAAAATCTAAAATGTACAGTCTGTTCTACTGACATAAAATTTATGACTAGAGAAAGCAAAGTATTTCTCTTTCACTTACTTCAGTTTCAGAGTAAAACAATTTTTCACTTATTTTTGTTGTGAACAGATACAGTCCTCTTTCGACATGAACCAAACACTCAACATTAAGTATAACCTTGAGGCAAGTGCAAGTTTGAAGGGCAATAGTTGAAATTTTTGAGGAAAAAAAAACACAAAGCACATAATAAAACTAGCAGTGAAGAGCATGTCTGTTATGTTTTCTTTTATTATGAAAGTAAAGTATAAGAGAAACAAACTAGAATTAGCTCTGAAACTTAGAAACACATAAGCAATAAAACTTGTTGATACTTCAGAAAACAATTATACACAACTAAAGTATTGTCAAAACTAAGGGTCTACATTTTAAGTTTTAGAATGATATCAAGATCTTAATCATAATTAGTGACTTTTTTTTTTTTTAAAGATTTTATTTATTTATTTGACAGAGATTACAAGTAGGCAGAGAGGTAGGCAGAAAGGGGGTGGGGAAGCCTGATGCAGGGCTTGATCTCAGAATCCTGGGATCACCACCTGAGCTGAAGGCAGAGGCTTAACCCACTCAGCCATCCAGGTGACCCATAATTAGTGAAGTTTTAATTTGTAAAACAAACAGTTGACCTGTGGATTTGTTGTCATAATTCTAGAAAGTTAAATTTTTTTTAAATTTCTGAAGTAAAATTTAAAATCATATGGTGATTATACTATCAGGGAATGACTAATAAATTAATATGTCATTCATATTTGCATTTCTATTTCATTTTCCTCTAGTACATCTTGCTCCTATTATTTTACAGTGTATCTGGCTTGACATTTCTCTGGGTCATGCAAATATATGCTTTTCACACTTGATTTTAGCCAAAAGGCCGAGAAGCGATAATACATGCTTTTCAAATATATGCATGTCTCCGAGTAACATAAGCAGTAATTTTTAAGACGTTTCTATATTTTTATGCACTTACATTCATTTTCTAGTATTGCCTACAATTTACTTCTTCATGAAAATAAGAAATAAATGCACAGATCTATGTTTGTGCAGCTGAGAAATTCAATTGCTATCATGAGCTTATCTTAAAAGCTCTCCTTTTATTTGCTATGCAAAGTGTTAGTATGCTAACATAAAAGAGAAAGCTTTAAAATGACACTAAGTTTAACAAATGTGAGAGGAAACAGCCTACATATAATTCAAAATTAATAAACTTGATATTGATCCTAATTAATTTCTATCTAGTAAGTAGGGGTAATTTTGCTCTGATTATATGTGTTTTAATTTCAAATTATGAATTAGGCAAAGCTAATTCATATTTATGGAACTACTTATGGGATCATAGTAAATTACCTTTGCTAAGTTGATCTGTTTAACTCAGTGTTAATCAGAACTAAATTTTTCAACCAACAATTACATAGCACTTGCAACATGTCAAACATATGCACCTAATGTGTATTAGCTCATTTCATTTTTACAAACCCTAGGAGTTACATAGTATTATTTTCCCCATTTTATAAAAGAGGAAATCAATGCACTTAAATTACATGCCCAAAAGCATATAGATAGGCATTAGAACAACCAAAATTTAAACCCAAGCAGTCTGGCTCCAATTTTATGTTTTTAATCATTATTCTATACTGCTTTGTAATTTATATAACAACAAATCTACTGAAATGCCATATCGAGTCAATATCAGAACATGTCGTTCTTATCATTTGGTATATATTTCACAAATGACAGACTGGTTATCTTCTATATTATTAGGGTTGCGTGGTATATCAAACAGATGGGGCACTTACTGTGATAAGTAAAAAAAAAGAAAGAAAATACTTCTTAGATTGAAGGATAGTTAAATTTGGTATGGCAGAAGGAAAAGTGCATTCCTGGTCAAAAGAGAGCAGAAGAACACTTCAGACTAAAGGAACAGCATGCAAAAATGTCCCAAATGGAAAAGGCCTGAGTGGCATTTGAAGGACTAAAGGAAGTCAGCCAAGATTAGAACTTCATGGTAAGGGAGGTATGGTACAACATTGTTTTAAAAGGCATGAGTGGCCTTTGAGGTATCTGCACAGTATTTACAGTGCAACAAGAAACTTTTTAATAAGATTTTATTTATTTATTTGAGAGAGAGAGAGAGTGCACATGAGTGGAAGAGGGGCAGAGGGACAAGGAAAAGTAGACTCCTGTTGGGCGCAGAGCCCAACACAGGGCCCTAAACCAGGACCCTGGGATCAAGACCTGAGCTGAAGGCAGACGTTTAACTGACTGAGCCACCCAAGTACCCTAAAACAATTTTTAAAAGATTTTATTTACTTATCTGAGAAAGAGAGAGAAGAGAGGGACAAGCAGACTTCAAACTGAGTGCAAAGCCCCACAGGGCTCAATCCCACAATCCTGAGATCATGACCTGAGCCAAAGTCAAGAGTTTGAGACTTACCTGACCAAGCCACCCAGGTGCCCCTGCAATAAAAAATTTCTTAGGGTTGGAAACCATGAGTTGGTTATAGTTAATCTTCAAAACAATTTCTTATCTGCATACCACCACCTCACAAAACCCTTTGAAAATGATGGTAAAGTGATGAAATAAGAAATTAATGCAAGAAAACAAAGATAACCAAAGGGGCAACAATAGTCAATATACTTTAACACATTGGTGATGGTTGAAAAGAAAGAGCCACAGGCTTGAAAAATCAAAATGACATATCTAATTTGCACACACAAAACAAAACATCAATTTAAAACTTGATGGCAAATTGCACTAGAAAGGAAGGGATGGGAGGTTAAAGAACCAAAACAAAAGTTTTAGACAATAGTTTCCATATAAAATAGTAAGATTTCCTGATTCTTTATCCAAAGCCAACATAATGAAGTGATGACATTTCCTCCACCTCTTAAAAAAATGACAGCTTTGTTCTTTGTTTAAATTGACTCATAAGGTGCTCTTGGATGGTTAAGCAAGTGCCTTCAGCTCAGGTCATGATCCTGGAGTCCCAGCATTGAGTCCCACATTGGGCTCCCAGCTCCACAGGGAGTCTGCTTCTCCTTCTGATCTCTCCCTTCTCATGTGCACTCTCTTTCTCTCTCTCTCTCAAATAAGTAAATAAATCTTTAACTTGATTCATAAGTCAGTATTTGAAATCTATATAAAAAAGAAACTGGGGGTACCTGGGTGACTCAGGCAGTTGAGTGCCCAACTCTTGATTTGGCTCAGGTCATGATCTCATTGGTCATGGGACTGGCACAGTGTGAGGCTCTCTGCTCAGTGGGAGTCTTCTTGAGGGTTCTCTCACTCTACCCCTCCTCCTGCTTGCGTGCTCTCTCTTACTAAGATAAATAAATCTTAAAAAAAAGGTAAACTAGACACAAAAACAATTCCATTATAAGTTAAAATTAAGACAAACAAAATCGAAAGTTAAAAAAAAAAAAAGAGTTGAAGATACAGTTGAGTACTGTATCCAGGAATTAAAATGAAATGTCATTAAGTATTAAATAGAAAGAGAAAGATAAATATGCTTTTGTGAAGTAAAGAATAATGGAAACAGAGGGGAAAAGATAATTATATTCATAGCTATAAAAGATTCCCAGAACTAAAGAAAATAAACCAAGTTTAAGTGAAGATTCCCAAATGTACAGAGAACTAACAAGTCATACCAAAAGATTTAAGATCAAAATGGCATTGGATATCATAATATCAAAACTGGAAGCTAAAAAACAATGAAGCAATAAATTAAAAAACTTATATGAAGTACATTTTAACCTAGGAAAAATTTTCTACCCAGCAAAACTAGCCATCAAAAGTGAAAGAAAAACAAAACATTTTTAGACATGCTAGTTGGAAGCTAGCTAATAGATGCTGTGACTCAGAAAAGTATGGGAATAAAACAAGAGAATAAAAGATACATTATCCAGGAAAAATTGGTCCAACATAGGAAAACTACAAAAAGAAGTTCTAGCATCAAAACAAATGGAAGCCAAAATTAGTAATAACATATTTAAAAACCAAAGAACTGAAGGCATGGAAAGTAGTAACTCTCATTCATAAATTAGTTAACTAGTTTACTAAAACAAAATAAAGTAATTATCAGAACATAGTGAAAATCATTGGTAGACATATGCATGTTGTATATGTGTTGGATCTTTTGGAAAAAATAAAGGTGGATTCAAAGAAAACCAGGCAAAAGAAAAAAGTAAATATATTACTACATCCAGGAAAAATACAGGATTGTAAAGATAAGGAAGTATGGTCTCAGTGAATAATGCTTACTTTTATAACCAAAAGAATATTAATGATTATTACAGATTTAATAATGATATTAATATTTAATAAAAATTAGGACTAGAGGAAGAGGAAGAGGAAGTGAGAAAAAAATGTGGAAGAGCCAACCCACAATAAACTATGATGAGAAGTTAACTTAAAAAGGTAAATTTGGTGGGGCGCCTGGGTGGCTCAGTCAGTGAAGTAGCTGCCTTTGGCTCAGGTCATGATCCCGGGGTCCTGGGATCGAGCCCCACATCGGGCTCCCTGCTCAGCAGGAAGTCTGCTTCTCCCTCTACCTCTGCTCCTCCTCTAGCTTGTATACTCTCTCTCTCTTGCTCACTCTGTCTCTCAAATAAATAAAAAAATCTTAAAAAAAGAAACATTTAAAAAAATAGGTACATTTGAAATAAAAAGAATTATAATGTAAAAATATCATTCACAAATGTGGAGAGAAATAACAGGTAAAACAGCACTGCCTGTACAGCAGGACTATGGCTTGGGAATGGTAAACCAGGGAAATGTTATATTCCTTTTCAGTAACAATCTGCATTTTGAACCACTATCTGTATTATTTTAATAAAATTTAAATATTGACATGATTACTCTGATTTCAATGGGAAGAATTAATAGAGAAAAAATAGTTATGATAACATTTATTGGGTGCTTACTATATATACATGAACAGAGTTTTGTGTGTATTGACTCATGTGATTCTCATAAAATTCTGTTAATACCAGAAAGATTAATGAGAAGGTTATTACAATTATCTATGTGACAGATAACAGATGTCTGAATTAATTAGTAGAAGCGAAGAGGGAGATTAATTTTCGACACCTACATATATTTTGGAGACATTAGTTCATAATACTTGGTGACAGATTAAACAGTGATATAAAAGAAGACAACATAAAAGGTACCTCATAGTTTAAAGGTGTGACCAGCAACTCAGACATCATGCTGCAATTGTTTAGCCTAGGTTTTCAGATTCTCTGTAATCTGCTTCTGCTCTGTAACTTGAAAATATCACTTGAAAAACTTTAGTGTTTTCAAACTGATCCTTTACTAAATATAAGCATAAACATCCGTTCTCTTGCCAAGCTCTGAGAAGTTCTGCTACCAGGAGCAACACTTGTAAACTCAGACTTAGGAGGAAAATAAATTTTCTCTTAACATAACAAGGCCTGGGCTAATACCCAAGGAACAGGGACAACTGTACATTAGCATTAATGCTTCCTTTTTAAAGTACAACTAGACTACGTAGTTTTAAGAAGGAAATTAACTCTCCGTGGCAAGAAATTAAAGAGAAAACTGGGTAACAGCAATCTTTGTAGATAAGGTAGACTGGAGTCAAAGCACCTGCCATGTTCCTGCCCAACCTAGAAGACCAGAACACACCATTCCATATGCCAGAACTGAGGAATGGTATTCGATGGCTTAGAGTTAAGAGTTAGAATCTAGTGATAAGAAACAAGAAGTATTGCATAATGATAAAGGGTTCTGTATCATTTTCTCATTTATAAAATGAGATGATAATAATAAAACTCCCCTATTAGGGCTGCTGTAAAGATCAAAAGAATAAATCAAAAGTGTTTTACTTATTTCTCTCAAGCTCACCTAAGGCAACAGCCTTTGCAAGACACAAGGAACTTGGTGTCAAGGGACCTGTTCTCTGCATTCAGGAGTGAGATGAATACCAGAGGGACCCTCCTGTGAGAGCCCTGGAAAGAGCACAGCAGAGGTTGAGGAGATTAAACTTGGGTCTTCTAACTCTGTACTGTCCAGTTATGTCTTTATTAAAAGAACTGTTTGATCTACTATTACAATTTAATGTAACATGATATTTGGAGCTGAGGCAGTCCAGCTTCTAATCTGGAGACGGAAGGCAAGATTTTGTCCTTTCTCCTGGATTCTTCAGCAGAATAAATTACAGGCTAGGTAAAATAAAGAAATAAAAAACAAAAAGAAAACACCATCCCCAAACTTAGGAGACCATAGCACTGATTTCCTCTCTGGTCAGACAGAAAGGTCTAGGATTCAGATATCATCTTCAGGTTGTCTTAATGCCCTCTTTGCTGTTTCCTTTCTGCTAAAATCTCATTCTTATTGTACGTGCTAGATAAAAAGCAAAAGCAAAAACAAAAAAAAAATACTATCACCTTCAAAGAGTTTTTAAGTTACGAAGAGTCTTAAAACATAGGTAATGTAGGGGGCTTGGAATTTAGAGTAAAAAAGTCTAGACTTTTTGGTTTTTCTGTTGCATACTATTTGAGTAATACTGATAGAGCTAATGACTTTGTCAATTTCATCATCTGAGAAACATGAGTAATTAGGATTCTGAGATTGCTGAGGGATTTCATATTGTGATGCAGACAAACATGAAGTTCAATTCCTGGTTCATGGCAGAATTATATATCCTAATCTATTTGGATCTCTACAGATTTATTTTCCTACTGCTGACTTTAACACTTTTCATCTGCACACAAAATTTTCCACTTATTCACTTATTTTTTAAAGATTTTACTTATTTATTTATTTGAGAGGGAGAGAGGGAGCACAAGGAGAGAGACGGAAGGGAAGAGGGAGAAGCAGACTCTCCACTAACTAGGGATTGGATCCTAAGATGCTGGGATCATGACATGAGCTAAAGGCAGACGTTTAACTAACTGAGCCACCCAGGAGCCCTAACAAATTTCCCATTCATATGGGTTCTATAGTTATCGGTCTGAGGGTTCCCTATGTGCTTTTATTACATCCCCAATTTCATTACAATCTATTTTTGGGCAAGGACTATGTTCTCCACCCTGTTGACCATTCTATTTAATTCAAAACTTGCTACTGTTAAATTAACACTAACTGTCAGTTAAAAAAATTATAGATAGATTTATTTATTTATATATATAAAGGGTAGTCCCTTATAGACCAGACTAATGAGATCATAATTAGAAAGCATTAGAAGACATGCTCTAAAGCATTGGCTCTCTGAATTGTGTTCACAGAGGGAGGGAATTGTTAGAATGGTTATGAATTGTTGTAAATAGTTGTTTCTGTCATAAATTTGAAACAGATCTGGGTGAACTATATGACCAATTCATACTAGTATCCAGAATCTTGCTTGAAATCTTACCTGCATAAGTGACCAGCACTATGATTACAGTCATTTCTAAGGATGAGAAACAACTTTCCTATCTTACTTCTCATCACTTGAACACACACCCCTCTTCAGTTAACCCCCTCCTCTTGGTTTCCTCAGTTTGCACATATCTGGGTATGTCTTTCTTCTAGTCTGCAGGGCGGTTCCTCTGTTTCTTCAACTCGTCACCCCTTTCTAGATTTAGGTCAATACAACTGCCTTCATGAAACTTTTCATCAACATGTGAACTTACACATTTGTTTTTGAAAGTATACTGATCTATATTAAGTGGAATACTGTTCAGATGGTAATAAAGATACAATCATTTAAAATACCATTGTACAGAACATACAAGTCTTTCTTTTTCTTACATTTTTATTTAAATTCTAGCTAGTTAACATATAGAGTAATATTGGGTTTGGTAGAATTTAGTGATTCATCACTTACATACAACACCCAGTGCTCATCATAACCAGTGCCCTTCTTAATATGCACCACCTGTCTAGCCCATCCCCCACCTGCCTCCCATCCAACAACCCTCAGTTTGATCTCTATAGTTAAGAGTCTTTTATGGTTTTCTTCCTGAGAGAAGCCTTTCTTAAGAGTGAGATAACTGCCATCATTACAGTGTAAATGACAATTACAAAATGCGGTAAATGCACTTGATAAAATGAGTACACTCACAGCGATGTTGAATAAGAGTAGGTGAGACAGAGTATTATGCTTCAAAGACAGTAAATTGAGAAAATAGGGAAGGTAATTAGAAAAGGAAAAGGCCACCATATCAGGCATGATAATACATGGTTTACTGAGAAACAAAGGGTAGGAACCAGTTTATCATCCTACTGGTTCCCTTGAATGAGTTAAATAAATCTTTGATACATGTTCACCTTAAAAAATTATAGTCTGATAGTTCCAGAGGTCTCTCCAAAAAGTTCAAGAAGACTTAGTCTCAGGGACCAATTGTTTAACTGGTATAGCTCGAGTTTGCCTCATCAGTTCTTTAAGCCTAGGCAGGAGAATATTCCTGGTTCTTGAAATGAATCCTAATGGCAACAGAAATTTCTTTACTGATTCTTTTCTTCCCCTCTCACCCCGCTCTTATTTTGTGTTTTTAAACTTTGTTTCTTGTTCTTAGCTAATTCTGCTGGTCCCATCTGTATCCTGCTTAACTTCTGGGTTAGGCTATTTGTCATGCCATAAACAGGTTCAAGAATAAATGTGTCCGGTACCTACAAGACCAGTTTGCCAATGAGCAGTCTTTGCTTACTTTGAGTCTGATTTGTACACATATGAAACATTATTCTGCATTGGTAATGGCACTCTCTGGGTTATCCTTGAATCTGTCCCCTTAGATATCTCCTTCAGGATGTTCAGATATATTCTCTGTTGAGTGAGAGAGGACAGAGAACGCAGTTTGGTGTTCTTTTGGTTGGTCTTTTTGAGAGCACAAATCATTAAAAATATACCTAGTACCTCCTAGAGAACAGATCTTTTTGGATTTTGTCTAGCTAATTTGTAGATGTATTTATGTCTACTTTTGGCATGTGGCTGAAGATACAGACATAAAATTGCAAGTTTTCTATGTGCCTATATATGTGTAATTGGGAACAATCAGGATATCATTATCTGAAAATGAAATATTTTTCCTACCTCCAGAGGTTATTAAGAAATTAAAAGTAAATGTCTTGAAATATAAGACGTCTATTTCAATTCACTTTTAGAAACTAATTATCCTTATAATTCCCAAGAAATAGAGAAATTAAAATTGTAAAACTTTTAATGTGCTAGTCTTTTCAGGAAAAAAAAATCTTCTCCCAGAAATTCCTAGTTAAAAAACATGATATAATTATTTAATAATCCAAATTCCTGTAATAAAAGTCATTCACAGATCATGCTGTTTTGATAATTTAGTTTTAAATTAGTTATATATTCTTTTGCTCATACCATTGGGGAATTTAATATAAGTGCACATATCTTTGTATAAGTAGAATTTTGATTTTTATCTGTTAAATGACAAATGGGTTTGGAATATTTAATTAGCTTATAATGAGGTTACCCTTTGTGTAATCTGTCCCAGAAAGTAGATATTCCAGGCTTATAAAATAATTTTTTGTGCCCTCCCTCTCTCTGTCTTTCCATAACTCTCTCTCTTCCTTTTGACTTCTTAACATTTTGAGGCATTCTTAAAATGTTGAGAATTATAACGGTTAAAGATACAGACTTTGTATTAAGAGCTTGCTTACAGAGAAGGCCCACATTTTCAGGGATAGTTGAATCTCTAATAAAATGTCAGTTAGAAGAGTAAAATGGGTCCATTTACTACATTTTATCATAGATTAGAATGTAGAGAGATCAGAAAACAAGAGTTTTGTGGCACTACACAGTTTCTACAATGTGATGCTGCTATGTAGACTCTTTACACATTACATACTGCTCTCAGCATTATTTTTACCCTTCCAATTTCTAATTGCCCAAAGTTCCTCACCACAGGAGGCCAATATAATCTGTAAACTTGGTTTGAACCCTCTCTTCCACTTAAGCTTCCCAAACACTGGATGTTGAGTTTTTGCTCCTTACATTCCCACATCCATGGGCCATGGGAGTAACAGGAGGGTACTCGTGCTATTTCTACCTTTCTTCAAAGCAAGACATTCAAACCCTTATTAACCTACTCTGCTTTTATGTTCTCTCATCACATGCTGCTCCTACTTTAAACCTCAAAATACACCAAAAAACACTTCACAATCCCCTCAGCTGATACACTGGTCCGTGCCTCCTCATTTTTACACTTAGTGCTCAGGATCTCCTTGAAGCAGAATTTAGTTATTATTTACTCCAGTTTTAGTACCTAACACATTCTATAAACTCTGTAAGTGTTTGTTGAACTGAGTTTCATCAGATTTTCTATATTCTTAAGATAGTCTAGACCAATCTTCTACTTACAAAAAGAAAATCTATGCTTAAATATGGATGCTGAATTCTGATAACATATCATCAGTAGTAATTTTTTGCCCAACATTAGACTACATGTTTAGAACAAAGTGATTTCTATTATTTAATAGATGTATACAAAGTCACAGTGCTATTTTGAGCCAAAAAAAATTGTTTAACTGAATGGCAAATCTAGTCAGTCATATATATTCAATAGATATAAGATCAAGTCTATATACATGTTTTCATTTCTAGATTCTGCTTAAAATATTGGGTTATTCTCAATGTCTGTATCACTCATTCTTCTTATATGACATATCTTATTTCTTTTTCTCATACTGATTCTATTAGATGGTATGAATTCATCCAATTTAGATGTTGAATCTTTTCTGGTCAGTGCTGGAGGAGCAAGTAGTGAAAGGTAGTGGAGCAGTTGTTCCTCTAGAATAGCAAACTGCTTATCAGGCTTGGACCACCCATTTTAATGGCTTAGGGATGGGGCTTCAGAAAAACTCTAGATTCTCAAGCTTTTGCAATTGTGACTATCAAGAGACTCTCCATGAAAGAATGGCTCAGGCTAGTTGTTCTGACAGTTGGGACTGCTTCATCAATGAGATTAGTGGACTTCTCCAGGTCTGTGTAGAGCAAACAGACAAGGGTACTTTGTTTTCATATACAAAGGGCATCTACTTAGCTTAGGCAGACCTTGGTGGCCAAAGCTCAGTCTTTTAACTCAGGCTTCTCTAGACATTAGATTTCCTAGAAATCAGTTTTGCATACATTGATATTCTTGAATTATCCTCAGAATTCAGTTCATCTTAAATGAATCCTATCTTAACCCACAGCTAAGTCTCAATCATACTGTGCCCCAATTCCATTTTCCACCAAGTATCTGGGTTTACTTTACAGTATAAAGGATATGGCTTTGGTCCTGGTTTATTACTTAAAGATACCTAGAATATTGGTCACCACATATAATCATTTCAAAGCCTTCAGTTGCTAAAAGTCCATCTTAAGTGCTATACTTCTAGGAATATCTCTATTTACTCTAGTGGTAATAGTGCAATAAAAAAGCAATTGACTACCTGGCATATTTTTCCATGTCATATATTTGTGTTTTCCCTAAGAAAAAAGTAGTAAACTCTGGCTAGACAGGTGGCACATATGTCTATATTCCCTAAGTACTGAATGCAACAAAAACAGTCCAATCCAGAGGTGTTCAAGATACCTACGTTGAGCTGGGTATATACCTATCTAACTGTGCAATGTCTCTGCAGAAGGTTATCTTACAGCTCCACTGGGGTATCACTATGCTTACCTATGGGGCTCCTGGACACCCAGTCTTGAACTTTGGTCACAGTAAGGCCAACAAAAGCTAACTAGTGCTTTGTTATGTGCTGTTTAAAGTTTGATACTCTTGACTTAGCACCCAGGATTAGCTTGTCTCCATCATTTAGGGATATATAGACAAATATATTACAATTAGTTTAACATATAGACAAATATATTACAATTAGTTTAACTGGCTTTACAGTCTACTCTGGCTACAAGGATAATGGTCTATCCAAGACCCCCACTGCACTTCCGTCTGCACTCCCTGAAGCCAAAATTCCTCATACATATCTTGATGGCTCATAAACTGAAGAACAAGTCATGCTGCGCAACAAAAAAAAGAAGCCTGAGGAACTGCACCAGAAAGCAACTCAGCCCCTATTCAGTGCCTGCATTTTCGTCCCTGGTCTGCTGTACCCTACCTATCCTTGAGTAAAGTCTGATATGAGCATGTCCTGAGGAGACTCATGAGAATTTTCTATGACTGGCACCTGTGTAACTGGTGCAGTTTCCCTTCTATATCTTATTCTCTGCATATAATATATAAGAATTAAAATTTAATCTAATATTCCTGATCTGTTTTCCACTTACATGATTATCAATCTGGCCAACATTTCTTCCCATATAAAAGGCTCAGATGTTTGTTGACATCCAAAGTCTTGCTTCAGGGACAAAGCAGGCACAGAATTGTGCTGTAATTCAATTTTTATTTAAATTGAAAATACAGATGCTATTTATTGCTTTTCTTCTGTAGCTAATCTTAGTAACGCTATCCTCCATCTGTTTCTTGATTCACATTGATCTCTCTCTCTCTCTCCCTTCATCTGCAATAAGACCGTTAGCACCACTAACAACCTAAAGATATTTTTAATACAAGAAATAGCTAATATAATAATTATTTCTAGAATTAATGAACTGACATTTCAAAAAAGGAAATGTACATCTCTATTCCAAATGTTTATTAGTTTTAGAGGTAATGTCCATTTCTGTTCAGAACATTATAAGGTAATTAAAAATTAGAAAAGAAATTAAGAGAACAAATCACTCATTCAGTTAACAAATATGTTTTGAGAACTTGCCATGTTCCAGGCACTATTATAAGCATATCATTTTACAAATGATATTATAAAACAACACCATGATTAAAATGTATGCATACAAATCCTCTGCTCAATGAGTTAAATTAGCTTTTGTAATCTGATCACATTACATATATATCTTCATTAGCGATCACAAAAATCAATGAAAAACACCGATCACAAAAATCAATGAAAAATACTGAAGATGCCTGTTCTGGTAATAATTAATATAAACTATAATTTATTAGTTAAATAGACTGATTTTTACACACAAAGAATGTGATGTTATTTGGAAACTGCTAATTGCTTTCCCAGTACAATTTTTGTGTTAGTTCATTTGTTTGGTTCTATTACTAGGGGAGAGTATATAATTTAAAAGTTTCACTTTGCTTTGATATCACTACTAAGGCATACATATTAAGTAGGACATGAAATACTCTTTATTTCTTAAATTTTAATTTTATTTATTTTTTAAGTAGGCTCCATGCCCAACATGGAAATTGAACTTACAACCCTGAGACCAAGAATTGCATGCTCCACTGACTGAACCAGCCAGACACCTAAGGACGTGAAATAGTCTTATAAAATTTATTTCCTACACCTGGAACACAAATAAGAAAGGATGATGTCCTCCCCTCCAAAATTAAGTGGTGTTAAAATCTGTCTATAATAATATCTAATTCCCTCTCCTTTTATTTTCTGTTCCCATCTTAATGCCAAATAATTCCTGACCATTCTCAGATACTGTCTTTCCACTGTATACACTTGATTAAGCAACTTATACACTGATTTATCAAAAAAAAATGTTATGTTTCAGAGCCTAACGTTACAGGCAAGGAAAGAAAACAAAAAACAAAAAAATAAAAACATTGCTCCCTTCGCATAGCATCTTCACTGTGACTTTACCCTAAAATTTTCTTACATAGAAGCAAAGATTCTCATTTTGCAGGATCTGAAAACTCAAGGCTAAGAAAATGTTGTCCTAGAGTATTAAATTTTACCATGGTTAAGGTAAAATTAGCAGTCTCCCTATTCTAGGAATTTACAGCCCATTCTCATTCTGCTTCTTCATCCTGGGTGAGGTTCCTGGTTCTGCATTCTTTCAAGGTAAACATTACCATATATCCAAGTGGAGATGTCAGTGATCTCACAGGTATGGTACTCCTCCTTCCCTCTCTGTGGCAAATAGTGTTTTTCTCCCAAAGGTTTTAGAGCTTTCTCTCATTCTTTCTCCTTGATTGATGCCATCACTCCAAGTCATTCAAAGTTGGCATGGTGAGATAAAACCTATTTACCATCTCAACACGTTCCCTAGGGTGTTTCAAGTGTCCCGACATCCAGGATGATGAGCACAGACTGTGAGTATTAGGCTCCTCAAAGACCCATCAAGAAGAGGAGAAAATGGGTTTGGGAGAAAACTGAAAAATGAGGGACACTGATGGAGCACAGAAAACCTTAACTCTGAAGTGACTGTCAATAGTAAGGGAAAAGAACATTTTGAGTGTAAGAACAAGTGTTCTTGTCTTTTAAGAGGTGTACAGGAGGGTGTGAATAACTCAAGTTCAATATTATTAATAAACATTAGTTTCAGAATGAAGGACGAAGAAAAAGACATAAATGTCTTTGCAAGATTTTAACCGTCACTAATTCCATCCCTATCCTTACTCAGCCCTCTATTAAATGCTTTACAAACATACATGTGCTTAATCCTCACAATGATTTTTTTAAGGGATTGCTCTTGCATTTTTCACATGTAGCTATTGAGTGATTGAAGACTTTTGTTCAGCCTTTACAGCTAATGCCAGAGACCATATTGGTATTAGGTTTCAAATTCAGTTTTTTTCCTGCTCCTTATCAATCTTCCTACATGCATTTCATATTGATATCTGATATTGTTAGCTAGAGTGAGATAATGTCATGATATATCAATATAAAAGAGCAATATTAACTTTGCTGTAGTTTATTGAGAAGTTTAAATACTATATATGAATCTCCAGACCTTACGTTTACTCAGAAGTCAAGAAGTTCTTGAATTTTATCCCTTTTTCTTTAGAGTCTTACTGTTGAGAAGAAATATTTTTTAACGTCTCCCCCTCTTTTTATACTACTTTGTCAGTACCACTGGTTTTTTCCACAATTTTTTCTGAATTGACCTTGTAGTCCTTTCCTCAGGGGACACTTATGAATTAAGAAGGACAAAGAACCTAAATTTTTATTCTGCTTTTATAATATATGTTTCCTCTATCACATATACTTAGAAATTAAAAAAGAATATTACTCCACTTATTAGTGAATTACTGACTTACATTTGCATCTCATTTATATAGTATTTGCTTAAGTTTGTACTAAATAAGGATATTGTATTATTTGTTTTGTCTGGATCTCTAGCTGTCTTCTGTACTGGGCATACATAAACTGCTTGTACATTTTTCATTTTTTAACATATTCATCCAATTATTACAAATTATTTACATTGAGAAGTCATGATCAGAACGTACCATTTCTTTACAAAAAAAGCATAAACTAGATAATGTATACATAGTTGCAAACTCCTCAATTCTACTAATCTTGGGTTATTTAAACTTGAGGAAGTCCAGCATTGTGGGGCTAAAATACTAAATTATTAACTACTTTTTATTTAGGGACAGCTGCTGAGAATTTTTTGTTGTTGCTAGTTATGCTCAGTATTTTAAGAAACGATACTAACTGCACAAAATCCTGCCCTTTAGGATCTTCCAATTTGGTGGCAGCTGTTTGGGAAAAGATGGAAGGATGCAGGAAAATAATTATAGGATGCAATATGACTTCAAATTCTAAGTAAGCCACATGGCACACCAGTAAGGTATCAGATTTTGGAGATGCCTTTTAGAAATTGTAGCTGGTTACAATAATACATGAATACATGATCACAAGATTGCTGTTAGTTAAATGAAATACTTTGTCCAGTATCTAACAAATAACTGAAAATGAATAAATGCTTCATTTCTTTCCTTTCCTTTCCACTGATTCTAATTCATAGACAGAGGTTCATATTCCCTTCAATTGTGCTTTTTATTAAAAAAAAAAAAAAAAAAGATGTGTAGGCCACAAACACCATCCATCACTTAAAAATTGTAAAACAACAAAAAAGGACGGCAAAAGCCACACTTTCCCAAATTACAAATCCAGTAAGAGACTAACACTAACCACATGCATTTACCTCATGTGCCCAGTCATAAAATTGACAGTAAGTCAATTTTAAAAGAATGTATCTACATGGATGAGGAAAACAGGTTTGAAGATCCACTCCAAAAGAAGTTACACCTGGAAACGCTAAGTACAATGGAAAATGAAATCTAGAGTAGAAAACAAAGGATGGATTATGACTTTTTACTTGGTTCAGTATTGTGCTCCTCCTACCCAAGCAAAGAGACAAATACAAACACACACACACACACACACACACACTGCTGTGTCTGGCAGCAATCCACTCTGCACTTCCACAGGCAAAAAATTATGAGTTTTCCCACAACAAAGATAATAAACACTACAAGGATTAGAGTAAGCTTTTGGTTACTCATACTCTACAGCAAAAATCTCCATATTCTGATTTTTAGTGGTCTCTTGACCCATTGCAGCAGCCAGCAATCTATCTTCTTACCCTCAACCTAAGTTCACTAGTAAGTATGATTGGATCAGGCACAATGCTCCCAATTTTATTTATACTTCATTTTAAAATCTGAACATACAACTAAGTTTTTCAGGTCATCCAAGGAAAAAAGACAACACCTTACAAGAAATCCTCAATTTGTAGCCCTCAAAAGATTAAAATAAATTTACATGGATAAAAATTAATATAACACTATGATAAGTGAATAGTAAGAGACAAGAATGAATGTACACAATATGTTCGAAAGAGAGAAAATCCATAGGATTATGTGATAAAATCAATAAAGTGACCCAAATGTTTGAATGAAACAAAAAAGTAGAAAATCTGACAGTAGGCACAAGAGTCATAAAAAATTAATAGAGAAGTTTAACCTCTAACAAGACAAAGTTTCAGTAAAAAAAAAAAAAAATGTGAATTAAATCATTAAAAATTTATATAAGAGAATTCCTATTGCTTGAGGGTAAAACATTTCTAGTTGAAGGGGTCTGCTGAATGCTAAACACATGCTTATAAAAAGATTTATTCCTAGGGGCACCTGGGTGGCTCAGTGGGTTAAACCACTGCCTTCACCTCAGGTCATGATCTTGGGGTCCTGGGATCGAGTCCTGCATCGGGCTCTCTGCTCAGCAGGGAGCCTGCTTCCCTCTCTCTCTCTGCCTGCCTCTCTGTCTACTTGTGATCTCACTCTGTCAAATAAATTAAAAAAAAAAAAAAAGATTTATTCCTAGAACTGTTTATTAGGAAATTGTTTGTCTTTTTTTCCTTGCTCTGGTAAACTATGTGAGAACAGGAATTTTGTCTACTTTGTTCAATGTTCTGTCTTGAGCACACAAAATGAAACATAGCACATAGTCACTATTTGTTGACTGGATGAATAAATTAAACAGTTCTTAAAGTTTCTAAAGAGGAAGAAATGAAAACATGCCACATAGGCATTGGACCCTAGTCAGCAACACCGAGGCAGGCAAGAAGTAGAACAATGTCTTAAAGCCAACCTACAAATTAAGAAGATTTCCAGATATGGAAGATCTCACCAAGATTTTTTCCCCAAAACTTTCATAAGATGTATTTGAAAACTGCTGCAATAAAGTGAGTAAGCCAAGAAAGAATAAAACCTATGGCCCAAGAAACAAATTGATTCACTGTTCCAACCAGAAGAGCCATTAAGGGAGGTTCCAGTATAACCATTTATAGCAGGCCTAGAAAGCAAGCAGTAAGCCTAGAATGACACAGAAATAGATAAATCCAAAAGGAAATCATTTGTGAAAAAATGTTGATTATCAAAAATAAAGATGTGAAAACCTAAGAAAAGAAAGAAAAACTGAGTAACAAGATCAGGAAAAGCAAGAAGTCTTTTTTTTTTTCTTCCCTTTAAGATTTTATTTATTCATTTGAGATAGAGAGAAGAAGATAGCATAAGCAGGGGGAGGGACAGAAAGAGCAGCAGACTCCCCGCTCACTATGTGGGGCATGATTCCAGGACCCTGAGATCACGAACTGAGCTGAAGTCAGCCACTTAACCAAATGAACCACCCAGGCACCCCAAACAAGGGTCTTAGAAAATTGTAAACACAGTAAGTTTTAAAACTGACAAGTAATATGTGGATGATAGATACATCAGGTGAAGTATAGATTTCTTATAAGAAATACTTATAATACAAAATGAAGGAATAATTTGAGTGGGACAAATGAATACCTGGGATGTCAATTTTCTCAAAGATGGCAGATAATTTGCATAATTTACATATTATCATTTACATTTGTAAAATCCAAAACTTTCCTTTGAAGGGAAATTTAACAAATTCTAAATAGAGAAGTATAGAATCCCATTTAGATAAGAAACTTAAAAAAAAAATGACAAAGCACTTTTCAAATAAGATATTGAAAAATGTTAGCAAGTTATACAAACTTAAAATAGAACAATAGTATCAAAAGCATCAACAAGGTAATAAATAAAAATACATTCCAAAGACCGAAACTTAAATATAAAATTTTTCAATCATCACAAAATGGAAAGGTGTTATATTCACTAATGAATGGCACTGGAAAATCTGTTAAATACTGAGAAAAAAAATCCAGCTGGGTATCATATTTCATGGTGCTCAGCAAAATTAACTTCTAAATGGCAAAAGAGACAAACAGTATTAAAAACTATAAAAAATCTATAAGGAAACATGGTTGAATAGTCAATTTCATGATGAACAAGAAATTTCTATGCATAAAGGATCAACGCTAAGCAAAATACTTGATACATTTGATTTAACATGTAAGAATCAGTAGATTAAAAACCACTAGAAAAAATATTGGTATCCAAATAGGAAAATATTTGCAACAAATACATAAGACCAGGCTCTCAGTAATCAATTTAAACAAAATTAATTTTTTAAAGTAAGGATGTAAATGGGAAAGACAAAAAATAAGAAATATTACAATTATACTAAAATCTTTTAATGATTAAGACATAGAAAAATACTAAGAAATTATTATCTTATACCCAATTGAACTGAATACCCAATTATCTATAACAAATTGAAAATATTCGGAAGTGTCTATTTAGTAAACATGCTTAAAGTAAGAAATAGGACAGTCAAATGGGCATACAGTTTCAATGATTATGAGGTTGTTAAGTAGGGCAATATAGCCAGAGAGAGTCATGTGGAAATCTATCTAATGAAGTAGAGATACAAACAAAAATTTATGTGATATATTAAAATATTCATAACATAAAATATAACAAAGGTTAAATTTGCTAAGATATGCACAAATAAAATATTACTTAGCCTTTATAAAAAAATTTTTTTTTAAAGATTTTATTTATTTGTCAGAGAGAGAGCACAAGTAGGCAGAGTGGCAGGCAGAGTGGCAGGCAGAAGGAGAGGGAGAGGCAGGCTCTCCGCTGAGCAGGGAGCCAAATGTGGGACTCGATCCAGGACCCTGGGATCATGACCTGAACCAAAAGCAGATGCTTAACCGACTGAGCCACCAGGTGCCCTTCAAAAAACTTATTTTTGAAGAACATGAAATAATGCAGAATGCTGATGATTATGATAAAATTCTGAAACTCTATATAAAATACAAGTTCAATGAATTTACTTAATTATCTACCCATATATATTCACATCCATAAACTTATAAAGATACAGAATATTGGATAGTCTTGTGGCAACATTTTAATAGTTGTAATATCTGAATAATGTTTATGAATTATTATTTCTTATTTTGTGATTTTTCTACAATAATCACACTTGACTATTATAATCAGACAAAATAACATTCTTAGAAAATTACAACATCAATATTCTATTGAAATATAATATGATAGGCAAGGATTATGAACACCCTAGTATTATTAAACAAAGCAAATACAGATGAAAGAGAAATGGTCAGAGGTAGAACATGGATGAAGTACAGCATTATGAGAAAATTGCAGATTCTGGGATACAGTTTGAAATTTCCTGAAATCTCTAGGAAGTGATTATATTCTTTTCATGTGGGTGTGACTTAAATTGTCACATTAAAAATGTGATGTGATTAAAAATGTAATGAGGTTACAGAAGTGGACCACAGACAAGAATACCGTTGTGGAGGGGGCCATATTTATAAACATGAGGCATGATATGACAGAGTCAAAGCAGTAGAAATGAGAATGATAAGAATGAGTAAAATCAATAAAGTTGGTGGCATATTACTAGTAGATTACAAGAGGAGGCCCTAATAACTCTCCTGTTTCTGGCTGTGGCGAAGGAATACAAAGGCAATAGATTTCCAAAGGTACATTCAGTTCCGGTTATAATGTACTTGAGGAACATTTGGGACATTCAAGTATATATTATCAAAAATAAACAAACATCTGACAGCAAAAATCTCTGGATAGAAATTGATGAGTTAGCAATCTTCTTTGTGCTTGATCCACATTTCTCATTGGCAGGACGATCACTGGTATTAATCTTTTCTTTAGAAGTAGGGTAATTGTATAATATGGTTATGTTTGGATGAGTTCCAGCAGATGACCTTTGCCTCAGAATACTGGTTGGATTCGCATTTGTCCAGCTGAAAGTGTCCCAGTTTGGTCAATAAAATTTAATGTTACCGTGCCAGAAGCCAGTGGTCCTGTGTCTAAAGCAATAGGTCTTCTGAATTAATATAAAGCATTGGAGATAATAAAAAGTACGCCATTATGTTCACAAATAAAAAAGTCTTTTCTAGAAAAATTATATTACAGAATTTTTAATGTTATGAAATTTTCTTCTTTTTAATGGTATGAAATTTTCTAAGAAAGCTAGTTCAAGAATGAAATATATATTTATTATAAGCATGGGATTTTTGTATATCATATTGTAGAGAGAAAAGTCTGACTCATATCAAACTTGTGTGATTGCTATGTTTTACAAATGATTTTTTAATGTATTTGCATTTATCACATTTGTTGTAAACACAATTTGTTGTTCTACCACATTGGATAACCAAAGTTAAGGAACTGCATTCCTTTTTACAATGTCTTAAATTTCTAGGTATATCAGTAATCAATCCTTAGTAACTAAGTGATATTCAGAAGGCTTATCCAGCAAAAATTTTCAGGATAGCCTCACCTTTAAATAAAGAATGTCCTACTCCATCCTCTAATAAAGATGGATATCTCATCTACTTCAGCAATATAACCTGAAAATTGAGATGAAATAAGCCTCTTAATGTAAACTCAGCACTGCCAAAGGCACTTTTATCAGTAACAAACCAAGACAGATATTTAGTGACACCATTAATAGGAAATAATTTTTAAATGAAATGATTGTGGCAAAAACTACCAATCGAAGTTTTAATTAGTCTTGAAACATTTACCTCCCATATCAGAACTGAGTAAACATTTGGGGAAAAATTAAGTGAAACAAATGTTAATCTAAAATGACAATACACCATATGCATAAAGTTTAATCATTTTTACCTATTATAACATATTGATTTCACTTTGTTATTAAGGATGACTGGTCAGTCCTTACAGGCAAGTAAATCCATTATGCACATGAGACAGGTAGATAACCACATCTGAACTCTTCTCCTGATGTTGATTAATCATCTACCTTTCTAGAGAAAATGATCATGACAGATCTGTTATCATCTTATCTTCAAATTATTCTTGAAGTATTTTATAAGCAGTGGTCTACTGAAATTCTAAACTATAATTTCAATAAAGTTAGAATGATTTCTGAAAGACATTTTAAAAAATAGGTAATCAAATGATTACCTTAAGGCAAAAGCATCATACAGATAATAAATTGGCTCATAAAGCTAAGAATTTCAATTTACCTGGAGGCCAACACACTTTAAATCTATTTTCACCAAATAGCATCACCTCAAAATACAGGGAGCAAACCTTTTGCCATTTTGTGAAGAAATAAGTAAATCCAAGACAATACCTGGGGATTTTAACATATCTTTCTCTATTATTGACAGAATATAAAGGAAAATGCAAAATGTATATAGATTTAATCACTCAGTAAACAGGTGACTCCAGTGAATATATAATGTACATAATGCTCAACAATCATAAGATAATTATGTCATGCACTTATAGATAATTTAAATATTTGACTATATATAAGTCCATAAGACAACATCTTAACATATTTAAACAGAAAGACTATGGTTCCTGACTAAAATGAATGAAGTTTTAAATCAACCATAACTCCTACGAAATGAGAAACATTCCTAAATAATCAATTTACAAAAGAAAATGTAAAAAAGAAAATATACTGATATAGTGATGTGTGTCAGCTAATTCTCAATAAAACTGGAAAATGAACCCCAAAAAGGAAAAATTATATTGAATGTTGATGAAAATGCTATACATCAATAGTAAGTATTGCAACTAAATCAGTACTTAAAACAAACAAAAAAAAAAATGGTTAGCCTTATGTTTACATATTACTTAGGAATTAGGATTGAAAATTAATTAACAAAAATAAATAAAATAATCCAACTCCAGGGATGCTGGGGTGGCTCAGTCGGTTATGCATCTGCCTTCAGCTCAAGTCATGACCCTAGGGTCCTGAGATTAAGTCCTGCATCAGGCTCCCTGTTCAGTGGGGAGTCAGTTTCTCCTTCTCCCTCCACCCCTCACTCATGCTCATGCCCTCTCTCTCAAATAAATAAATAAAATCTTTAAAAAAAAGAATGCAACTCCAGTAGTCAGAAAAAAAATACATCAAAATAATTCATGGGAGTAACAGGAAGGGAATGATAACAATGTAAGCTGAAATTAATTGAATAGAAAACAAATATACCAGAGAAAATATCAACAATACCAATAGTTATACCTTTAAAAGACAAAATACACGAACAGTTCACAGATAACTACTAAAATTAAAAAAGAAAAAGGAAGCACAAGTAACCAAGATTGGGAATAAAAAAGGAAATAATAGTACTGAAGATACAGACATTAAAATAATAAAAGTATATTTAGCTTAAAGGTATTAGCTCCTAGAAAACAAATATATGTTTCAAAACTAACTTAAATGGAACTGAATAACCTGAATAGTATTATAATCACTAAAGAAGTGAAATCTGTAATCTCAAATCTTTGTACAGTGAGAATTCCAGGCTTAGACATTGTCATTGTTAAATTCTACAAAGCTTTCAAAAAAGAAATAACTTCAACCCTATATCAACACTTTTAGAAAATATAAAAGGACACGATATTCCCCCAAAGATTTTTATTTTATTTTATATTTTATTTTATTTACTTTATTTCATTTATTTTTCTCCCAAAGCATTTTCTTAAGCAGTGTTATCATTAAGTATATGAAAAAGGATGATTATAGGAAAAACTCATTCATAAACACATAAATATATATCTTAAGAAAAACATTAGCAAATCAGATCCAATAAAACATAAAAAGGATCATATATCATGACCAACAGAAGTTTAATCCCGAATGTAAAGCTACTTAGACATTGTGAAATCATACACTGATCTTAGCAGATGTGGAAAAAAAAATGGATGATAATATCCTAGTCATTAACGTTAAAAATTGATTACTGGCCAATCAAGTATAGAGAAGAAAGCACACATAATATTTATAGTGAAACGTTTGCTGAATTTCTTTTTTAAGGTAAAGAATAATGATGCTTTCCATTACAAATTCTATTCAAAATTCTACTGAATGTTTATCTATCAGAGTAGGTCAAGGAAAAAAATAATTAAATAAGAATTATAGAGGAAAGGGCACCTGGGTGGCTCAGTGGGTTAAGCCTCTGCCTTGGGCTCAGGCCATGATCTCAGGGTCCTGGGATTGAGCCCCGCATCAGGCTCTCTGCTCATTGGGGAGCCTGCTTCCCCCTCTCTCTCTGCCGACTTGTGATCTCTCTGTCAAATAAATAAATAAAATCTTAAAAAAAAAAAAAAGGAAGAATTGTAGAGGACAAAACAAAGCTCTTATTGTCCATAAATTCTAATATAATTGGCAGTAGAAAGTACATAAAATCTACAGATATATTATTAAAATAAAGAGAAAATTTCAGTGAATTTGTTAGATACAGAATCTAAACATGAAATTCTATTATGACTTCTCGTTTTGACAATGACTAGTTTGATATGAACCAACCCTCCAGAAAAAAAGTGGGTGTGTCTCTGTGTCTGTCTGTTTAAAGTGACTAAGGTAGTGAAAGTTTGTGGCAAGATCCAGAAGAAAAGGAAAGTTCTCTACTGTGACCCCAAAGTGATTCAGACATTTGGTCACTATAAACCTAAAGGTCACTATAAACCTAAAAGCTTCTCATTCTGCAGTGAATTAGAACAAAATGACAGGCAAAGATGCTAAACACAGCTTTTGAGAGTTCCAGGGTTTGAAGCCAAACAAATAAACAAACAAAAGAAGGAGCTTTCTAAATAGGCTTTCAAAACAGGAATGGCCTTAGTAAACATACAATTTTACACTGGATGAAGAAGAGCTTCATCTAAGAACAAGTGTTAGGCTTCATCTAAGAACACGTGCGAACTACAAATAGATCAGTCTTCAGAAGGACTAAAGTCAAGTCTTAATTGGATTGAAGTGAACATCCCTCACCTTACTTGCATTTTCTTAGCAAAAGTACACTCTGGATGTGATTTTGTCTGCTGAAATATCATCCATATACTCAAACTATTTTCATAATTTTTCATATCCAATATTTGGAACAAAATTAAAAAAATAAGCAGCCAAATAGAAAGGCAATATTTGACTTCATAGAAAAAAGTAAAATATACAGTTATAAAAGATACAAGATATTGAACTTTTTGATTTGTTGGTTGCCAGACACAAACCTTAAAATAAATTTAATATGAACTACAAGTTAAATGACAAAATTCAGAAATATGTAAGAAAAGTACAGCTTATTAAAACTTCAAACATAAATTCTAGAACAAAAATTCAGAACTCCATAGATGGATTTAGTAGGAGAGTAGACATTTTTAAAGAAAAACTAGAAATTTGGAGAACTATATTGGAAGACAATATCTAGACTAAGCATTAAGAGGAATGATTGGGAATCCAGAAAAGAAAACAAAGAGCTACATGGAACATTGTGAACAGAGAGACCGTACATGTAACTGGAGTCCCAGATGACCTGACTTCCAGACAAGGGGGAAGAAGTAATATTCAAAGATACAATGAACAATATTCCTTATAGCTGGTAAAAGGTATCAAGAAATCCAAGAAAACCTATAAACTCTGGCATAATAAATAAAAAAGTATACCTCACTGTCTTAGTCTGCACAGGTTGCCATTATAAGACACCAAAAACCAGGTGACTTAAATAGTGGAAGTTTACTTTCTCACAGGTCTGGAGGTTGAAAGTCTGAGAGGAGTGTGCCTGTGTGGTGTGATGAGAGTTCTCTTGCCTTGCAGATGGCCAGTCTCAGAAGGCACAAACGTTGTGTTTGGCATCTCTTCATAAAGTCACTCAACTCATCCTATCATTAGGGCCCCACTCTCATGACCTCATCTAACCCTAGTTACTTTCCAAACTCCTCATCTCCAAATACCATCACACTGGTGGTTAGGAATTCAACATATAAATTTGGGGGAGAACACAAATATTCGGTCTATAACACTCAGTTAGCTGCAGCATAAAAAAATCCTGACATAAAACAAACACAAGGAGAACATCTAAACACCAGTAAGAGAAAACATATTATTCCTTCAAAATCCTTCAAAGAAAAATAAAATTAAAGGACCAATGGAAACTAGAAAGCAATGAAATGAAACAAAATATCCACAAACTTAAAATACTATGCCCGAGAAAATTTTTCTTCAAAAATTAAGTAAAAATAGAGATTTCTGCTTCCAGCTATGATGAAGTAAATGGGACTGATATACACTCTCACCTTCTAAACAACTAGAAAAAGTATACAAAATGTGATATATTTTACAACATATTGTATAATATTCTATCATAGTTTTTAAAATTGATAAGAGATATCCTGATAGAAAAATAGCAATGAGATTATCCTAAAATTGTCTCCATTTCCTGTCTGAAGGCAATTTCTATGTTGTAACAAGGGGAGGAGTGGCCCAAACTGAATCCAGCAGTCTTCCTGATTATGTGGATAGGGATCAAAGTTCACAGAGGTCAAGGGTCTAGAATATATATGCAGATATCAGAGAAAAAGGAAGCTACAGGGAGACTTCAGAGATCTGCATAGGGATCTCTTCAAAACCAGCAAACAACAATATAAAATTTATTGTGACTGGTATCCATGTTAAAAAATACCAGGAATGAGGGTGTCGGGTGGCTCAGTGGGTTAAGTCTCTGCCTTCGGCTCAGGTCATGATCTCAGGGTCCTGGGATCAAGCCCGCATCAGGCTCTCTGCTTAGTGGGAAGCCTGTTTTCCCGCCCCCCGCCTGCCTCTCTGCCTACTTGTGATCTGTCAAATAAATAAATAAAATCTTTTAAAAAAAAAGAAAAAAAAAAGAAATGTTAAAATAATTGAGATAAAAGGAAAATGATTCTAAATAGAATTAAGTTATGTAAATGGTAAATATGTAGGTAATATAAAGTATTTTTCTCATTGTTTATCTCTTTAAAATAGTTTAAAAATAATAGTTGTAGATTTTATTTTACTTTACACATGTTGATTATATTACATATTTTACTTCTATATAGGTAGAGTTCTACAATATTATTGTTCTACATTCTACAACCCACAACAATGACAAAAGAGCAGAAATATGAGCATAGTCCATTGTATATGTGATATGGTATATGGGTAATATGGTAAAATATAATTTAAAAGTAAACTGATACATTAAAGATGCATATTATTAACCCTAAAACAAACTCTGAAAAAATAAAACAAAGAGGTGAAACTATAGAATCTATAAGTAAAATTTAAATGGAATAATAAAAATACTCAATTATTCTAAAGGAAAGCAGAAAAAGAGGAAAAAATTGAACCAAGTATACATAAGACAGATAGAAAACAAGTAGCAAAATGAAAAATTAAAACCCAACCATATCTCTAATCATATGAAATATAAGTGGTGTAAACATTACAATTAAAGGGCAGAAATGATCAAATCACATATGAAAACCAGAGCCAACAATACGTCCTCTAAAAGAAATCCATTTTAAAGATTTTATTTATTTATTTGAGAGAGAGAGCACACAAAAGCATAGGGCAGAGGCAGAAAATCCCAAGCAGACTCCCTGCTGAGGGCAGGGCTTAACTCAGAGCTCATTCTCACTGCCCTAAGTTTGTGACCTGAGTTGAAACCAACACTTGGTCATTCAACCGACTATCCCACCCAGGTGCCCTAAAAGAAAGCCATTTTCAATTTGAAAATGCAAAGATATAATAGCAAAAAGGTGGAAAATAGATCATGCAAATACTATCAAAGAAGCTAGAGTGTCTATATTAATATTATTCAAACAGATTTCAGAATAACAGAAATCAAGATGTCAATTTCTTTCAGAGTACATGATACTAAATGTGCATTCAAATATTAAAAGCTCTTTATAAATAAAGAAAAATGAAGACATTATCAGCTAAACAAATAAAGAAGATATATTAGCAGCCTACCCACTATAATGGAAATGCCAATGAGAGTCCTTTAGGGGAGGAAAATAAAAAATAGGATAGGAAAAAATGGAGATAGGGCTTGGTTCAGTCTGTTTAGCAGCTGCTTTGGGGTCTGGTCACAATCCCAGGGTCCTGAGATCCAGCCCTTGGTGAGGCTTCCTGCTCAGTGGGGAGCCTGCTTCTCCCTCTACCTCTGCATCTCTGCCTGCTTATGCTCTCTCTCTCTCTTTCCCTCCTTCTCTCTCTCTGTCAAATAATTAAATAAAGTCTTTTTAAAAATGGAGATAAAGGAAAAAATAAACAATAAAGTAAATTTAAATTACTACTATGGTTGCAATAAAACCTGCTATGAAAAACTAGGACTACTACGAAATACAACAATGTTGGAGGATTATCACTACCAGATAACAAAACTTTTACTGGGGTGCCTGGGTGGCTCAGTGGGTTAAAGCCTCTGCCTTGGGCTCAGGTCATCATCTCAGGGTCCTGGGATCGAGCCCCGCATCGGGCTCTCGGATCAGCAGGGAGCCTGCTCCTGATCCTGATCCTCTCTCTCTGCCTGCTTGTGATCTCACTCTCTCTGTCAAATAAATTAAAGAAAAAAAAAAAACATACTAAAGCTACAAGCTACATTAATTATGGTAGTATGGTATAGGTATAGATAGAACCAAATAAAGTGAGGAATGTAATAAGGTATCCAAAACACTACTGTCATTTCATTATTGAACTCTGTCATATTTGCCATACATTGAGTGTTCATGTTAATCATGTATACATAATTTATAAGAAAAATGGCAGAATATAGCAGAGGAGTAAAGAAAAATGTATTAATAAGTCATATAAGTCCTAATATAAGAAAAAATAAATCTTCATCCTACCTTACACTATATGCAAAAACCAATGCCAAATAGATTGTGTATGTAAATGTGAAAGGCAGAATAATTAAGCTTCTAGGAAGAGACTATAGAAGTTTCCAAAAATCAGTAAGAAAAACCTAAGAAAACACTGATAAATTGTACTGCATTAAAAGTAAATATAAGGGCTTCTTCCTATTAAAAGCTACCATTATAAAGTTAATTGGCAAAAACTCAGAGTGAGACATATCTGTAACACATATTTGATAAAGGACACATTGAGAATACATAAAGTCCTTCTGCAAGTCACTGAGAAAAGAACAGACTACTTAGAAAAAAAAAAAAACAGGCAAAGTCTTAAACAGCAATGCATTTAAAAGAATATCTAAAAGGACAATAAACATACAAAAAGTTGGCTAAAGTTTATTAGTCATCAGCCAAAATTAAACTAGTCATCAACGAATTAAATCCTCTGAGTGGCTACATTTCAGAAGACTGAAAGAGAAAGACAAATACTGTATAAGCCATTGAGCTCACTAACATGTAGATCCTAAAAATACCAAATTCATAGAGACAGAATGGTGCTTGCCGGGAAATAAGGGGTAAGGGAAATGGGGAGATTTGGGTCAAAGTGTACAAACATTCAGTCATAAGATAAATAAGTTCTGGGGAGCTAATATAATACATGGTGATGATAGTTAACAATTCTGTAGTACAAACTTGAAAACTGCTATGAGAACAGACCTTTAATGTTCTCCTCATAACAACAGAAACAAAATGGCAATAATGTGAGGTGAAAATATATTAATTAACCATATTGTGGTAAATATTTCACAATACATATGTGTATCAAATCATCACATCATACATCTTAAATTTACACAATATGTCAATTATATCTCAGTAAAGCTAGGAAAGAATAAAAAGACCGAAAAGCTTTCTTCACCAAAGGATTTGGAAGTTGTCATTCTAGTCTTTGTACCATAAAAAAAGCTGAACAAACAAAATATCAGTGACTTTTCTCAGGCCAATTAGCGAACTGAAGTCACAAGAAAAACTGCCACTATGAAATCTGGAAAACCAGATGCATCCAGAGAAACATCTGGAGCAGAAGCTGCTAGAATCATAAACTGTTAAGAATAATTTAATAGTAATTTTGCTAAATTGCTGAAAGATGAGAGTAAAAGTGAAGCCAAGTCTTAAGATCCCCCACACTGATGGCTTTTACCTGCATACACCCAGATGGACTCAGAGGGAAAAGAGAAGAATAATCTTGTGTTTCTAGCAGAGGGAAGGGGAAACTAACCATGTTTAAATACATTCAGATCATTCTCCATAACAAAGGCATACTCTTCAAAGAAAAATATTTTACCTGAGCCTTGTTCTGCCTCTAGGCCTCCTGAAAAAGATTCCCAACCACCAAAGTCACATTTAGTCTTTTTACTCACCTAATAAGAGGAAAAAGCTATGAACCCATAGAAAAACTTCAGAAGATCACAGACAAGAGTCACACTTCACTTATGTAAATGGTAAAAAAGACAAAGACAGACTAAATCCTAAGATTATAGCAGATTTCCCTTTCCCCACTTGCTACCTAGAAAACAGAGCTCCAATATACTCAGAGTGGATTAGCTACAAGGCAAAGACTTTTTCCAAGGAGAAGTACAAAGAGAAGCACAGAGTTATGAGGGAAGACAAAAACAAAGACACTAGAAGAATTTGAGACTCCGGCACTTACTTACACACAATAAACATTCAAGAAATCCCATCTCTAGCCAGATGAATATAAATCTTCAGTGAAGTGCTATTTACTTCAATTCCTTTTATCCAGTACAACATGTCTGATGTTTAATTTTTTAAAAATTACAAGGTATGACAAAAGCAAGAAAAACACAAACCAAGCATCAGAACAAGACTTGAATAGGACTCAGATATTATAGTTACCAAAGACAAAATTTAAAATAACTATGATTAATTCATTAAGAGTTAGCTATAAAAGAAAGAAAAGACAACATGCAAGAACAGATAAATAATATAAGTAGAGAAATGGCAACTCTAAGAAAATTAAAAAGAAATGGTAGAAATTAAAAATACACTAACAGAAATAAAGAATACCTTTAATGTATTCATTAGTAGACTAGGAAAAAATGAATAAGCTTAAAGATATGTCAATAGAAACTTTCCAGACTAAAATACAAGTTGTGGCAGAACTGTGGCAGAACTTCAAAGGGTGAAACACAAGCAACTGGAATATCAAAGGGAAAGGATACAGGTAATGGAGAAGAAATATTTGAAGTAATAATGGCAAAATTTTTCTAATATTAAAAACAAACAGCAGGGAAGGTAAACTAGGGAAGCTAAGAGAACATCACACAGAAAAAAATATTTAAAAAATATCTACACTCAGGCATATTATATTCAAACTGCAGTAAACCAAAGATAAAGGCATAATGTTGCAAGAAACCAGAAGGAGAAAATCTCCTTACTTATTGAAGAATAAGGGTGAGAACTATATTTGGGTTCTCATCAGAAACCACATAACAAGAAAGTCGATTAAAACACAGGAAGTACTTAAAAAAATAAACCAATATGTCCAGCAACATTTTTCTTCTAAAGTAAAAAATGAAGATTTAATCAGACAAAATAAAATCTGATGTAATTCATCACAAACAGACAGGTTCTCCAATAAATGTTAAGAGAAATTCTTTAGGGAGGAAAAAAATAATGTAAATCAGGAATTTGGATTAACATAAAGAAAAACATCAGAAAAGAAAAAAATGAAAGTAAAATACTTGTCTTATTCTTAATTGATTTAAAAGATAGCTATTTATTTCAAAAGCATAATCATAATCATAACAATGTTTTACATGAATAAATATATGGCTATGTAAAATGAATGACAACAATACTACAAGGGATAGGAAGAAGAAATTAGGAATGCTCTGTTACATGCATACTTGTGAACTAGTATAGCGTTATTTACAAGTGGACTTAATTAGAAGTAAATGTATTTTTCTTTTTTCTTTTTAAATATTTTTTATTTATATATTTGACAGAGAGAGACAGTGAGAGAGGGAACACAAGCAAGGGGAGTAGGAGAGGGAGAAGCAGGCTTCTTGCTGAGCAGGGAACCTGATGCAGGGCTCCATCTCAGGGTCCTGGGATCATGACCTGAGCTTAAGGCAGAAGCTTGACAACTGAGCCACCCAGGCGCCCTGTAAATGTATTTTTCAAAATCTAGGGCAACCACTTAAAAAAATCTTTTAAACAAATGTATAATTAATACGTTAAGAGGAGAGAGAAAATGAAATCATATAAAATGTTCAATTAAAATCAGAAGAGTCAGAAAAATGGAAGCAGTTAAAAAATTAAAAAGAACAAGTACAATGAAGAGAAAAAGTTAAAACATTGCAAAAATTAATCCAGCTATTTCAACAATATTTTAAATAGAAATGGTATAAATATTCCAAGAAAAAGATAGAGATTATCTGGTTCAAGTTTAAAAAATGCTTAACAATATGTTTTCTACAAGAACCCTATTTTACATATAAAGAAACACTGTTTAAAAAGGATGAAGAGGGGTGCCTGAGTGGCTCAGTGGGTTAAAGCCTCTGCTTTCAGCTCAGGTCATGGTCCCAGGGTCCTAGGATCAAGCCCCACATCAGGCTCTCTGCTCAGCAGGGAGCCTGCTTCCTCCTCTCTCTCTGCCTACTTGTGATCTCTGTCTGTCAAATAAATAAATATAAAATCTTAAAAAAAAAGTCTAAAAAAATAAATAAAAAGGATGAAGATAGATCATACTAATACTAATCAGAAAACAAAAAACAAGTTGACATAACTCAACTTTAGACAAAGCTGACTTCAGAACAGATTATCATGGATAAAGAAGAACATTACATAATGACAAGAGTCAATTGTTCAAGATGACATAACAGTCGTTAACATGCATGTACTTATAGCAGAGCATCAAAAGACATGAGGAAAAAAATGACAGAATTGCAAAAAGAAACAGATGATCCCACTATTGTAGCTGGAGACTTCAATATCCCTCTTTTAGTAACTGAAATTTCCAGCAGGCAGAAAATTAGAACTAAACTGAACCACCAATTAGCTTGAAATAACTGACACTTATAGAATACTCCATCCAACAGCAGAACACATTCTTCTCAAGCTCATATGGAACATTCACCAAGCACAATCCAAGCCGTAAAACACACCTTAACAAATATAAAAGAATAGAAAACATAGAGAATATGTTCTTAGTTGACTATTAAAAGTAATGTTATTAAACCAATAAAAAATAGAGCTCAAAATATAAAATAATTGGATATGAAGAAACACACTTCTAATAACTAATAGCTCGGAAGTCTCAAGAGAATTTAGAAATATTCTGAACTAAATGGAAAAAAATACTAATGATCAAAATAGCAAAATACAGCAAAAGCACTGCTTACGGGGAAATTTGTAGCATGAAATCCATATATTAGAAAAAAGAAGATACAAAATCAATAACCTAAGTTTCCACCCTTGGAGCATAGAGAAAGATGAACAATATTAAACTAAAGTAAATAGAAGAAAACAAATGATAAAAAAAATCAGAGAAGAAAACAATTAAATAAAAAACAGAAAAATAATAGAAAATAATCAACATAACCTAAATCTGGGTGTTAGAAAAGATTGAGAGGGGCACCTGGATGGCTCCGTGGGTTAAGCCTCTGCCTTCAGCTCAGGTCATGATCCCAGGGTCCTGAGATAGAACCCCACATCAAGCTCTCTGCTCAGCAGGGAGCCTGCTTCCCTTCCTTTCTCTCTAACTGCCTCTCTGTCAACCTGTGATCTCTGTCAAATAAATAAATAAAATCTTAAAAAAAAAGATTGATAAAGTTGATAAACTTCTCAACAGGCTAATCAAAACAAATACAAAAGCAAAAAAATAAAAACAGATGATACAGATTACTAATATCAGAAATAAGAGTGTCATCTACACTGACTGAACGGACATTAAAAGCATAATAAGAGAATAGGCTCTGTTTCTTAATGATATTGAATCAACAATTAACAATTTTCTAAAAATCAAAGCACCTACTTAAACTGACTCACTAGTGAATTCTACCAAACATTTAATGTGAAATGATATTGATTCTTACAAATTCTTCCATAAAAAAAGAAGCAGAAGTAGCACTCCTTAACTCATTCTATGAGGCAGGCATTAGCCTAATACTAAAACCAGATAAAGAGACTGTAAGAATAGAAAATTACAGTCCAAGAATTCTCTTTAACATAAATGTCAGAATCCTTAAAACATTAAAAACTGAATCCAATGATAAAATAAATAATAGATAAATGAGTTATTCTAGGCATACAAGGGTATTTCAAAAACTGAAAATCAATGTTCCATAATATCAACAAACAAATTAAGGTATATATAAAATTGATACAGAAAAAAAACATTTCACAAAATCTAATAGCCTTTCATGATAAAAATTCTCAGTCAACTAGTAATAAAAGAGAACTACCTCAATCTGGTAATAAAATCTTCAAAATGCTTACAGCTAATATCATACTTAATGAGAGATGTTTTCTAGATGTTTTCCCTTTAAGACTGGAAACAATGCAAGAATGCTCCCTTTCAGCACTCCCATACAATAGCATACTGGGAGTCCTAGTTAACACAATAAGACATGAAAAGGAAATAAAAGTTACATAGACTGGGAAGAAAGAAAAAAATTCTTTGAAAATGATATAATCCTTTAGAAAACTCCAGAGAACTGACCAAAAAAACTGGACTTAGTAAGTGAGTGGAAATCTAACAAAGTACATATAGGATATCTGCTGAAAAATCTATGCGTATGTGCAACAATGTTCTTTATTTGCATACCTTTAAACTTGAGATAAACAAAACATTCATTAAAAAGAGATAAATAAATTTTAGTATATTAATATGCCACTATAAAGTGATGAATATTTACAATTTGCATCTATATGTAACAACTGAAATATCTTCTAAAATATTAAAAGCAGAATTATAAGCAAAACAGAAAGCTTCAAATGCTAAGTACAATATTAATCCACTCCTATAAAGTTCAAAATCTGACAAAAGTAACAATATTGGTTAAAGAAGTTTATATAGGAAGTGAAACTCTAAAAGAAAACAAATTATTATCACATAGCTTAGATTATTTTATAACATTTCAGATAAGAAGCAGAGAAGGATGATGACAATGTTCTATTTCTTGAAGTGCTAGTTTCAGTTACCCACAATGTAGTTATTCATTAAAATGTACATATGTTTTATGAACCTTTCTATAAGTGTTAAATGTTCCAATAAAATAAGAAGAAATTTTTAAGTAAAACATTAAGCCATAATCATGATAGTAATCATAACAACAATGACCACTGGCCAATGGAAGTAAACAGGGGTATTTAGAGAGAGGATGATCAAAGAAATAAATTGAAACATGGACAGCCAAGAGATTTTATCCGTAAAACAGGCCCAAAAAGAACTATAAAATTTTAAAGTTATATCCTAGAAGAAGATAAGCCAGTTTCTTCCATTAATTGTCTGTGGAAGCTCAAATGAAAAATCTTTTCATAGTCCTTAATCTTTCAACTGTAAAGTCAAGCTCTTTTAAAATTCTATTCAATTATGTGATTATCTACTTACTTGCCTTTTTATTTAAAAAATGTATTTCCTACTTACTTCTAGAGTCCAACTAGAAATTAGATTGATCATTCTATTTCCAGTTATCATAAAAATTTTGTATTTAAATATGCCAAAATCAAGCTTTATAGAAGTAGAGGACATGATTCTGGAGGTGGAAGAACTTCTAAAAAAATGAGTATTATTTCATTTTGAGGGTTTCAAAGCATAATCCTGCCCTTCCCAACCCAAATTAAAAAAAATAATAATAAGCCATGAGTTTCTATAATGGTATTTTAATGCAGACTACAGTGTAAATTGGGGGGAAAAGAACATATTAAAGACAGTCAAACACTGGGTTAGGTTTTGATGAGCTCTATCGTCATGATCCATTAAAAATTAAACTGATTATTGTAATAGAAACTCCATATAATGTTCACTACAGAGAAAATGGTATAAAGTACAATTGTGCTTTTATAATTTGATAAAAGTGTGTATATCCCAAATTAGTACTTACCATAAAAGGATCTAAAACAAACATCATCCAGTATGGCAAAACATGAGAAACAGTTCCCTTCAAATCAGAAAAATGTAAGAATGGCCACATTCACCATTTGCATTGATCACTGTTTAAGAGATCTCCTAACCTGTTCAATTAAATAATAGAAATATAATACAAAGGAAATTGTAATAATGCTATTCATATAAATATATAAAAAAAATTATATAATTATAAAACCACTGCAAATAACAAAACTAATATGTTTATCAAGGTTCCTTAGAAGACATAAGGATTAAATACAACATTACTATATACACACAATCTTTTAAAAAAATATAACATTTTAAAAGCTCATTCATAAAACACAAAAGTTTGTGAAGAAATAGAAAAAAATGCAAGACTTATAAGGAGAAAGAAATAAAACTTTATTATAGGACCTGAATAAGTTCATTGATAGATAAATTTAATATTAAGTTTTTTTAAAAAAAACTATGTTTTCCCAAGCCAAAATAAAAATTACTACAGCAAATGTAACTCCAGTAAAATTTAACACATGATTTTTTTCACCAAACTTGCTCATTCCCAAAATTGAAACAGAGGAATAAAAAATAAAAAGCCAACATTATTAGCCAATGAAATCTTGAAGGAGAAACAAAAGCAGTGGATTCATTTATTTTATGATCAAAACTTATAAGTAGAATAATTAAATTACAGCATGGTACTTGTGCAGGTCTGATGAGGAGAATAATAAGACAGAAAAACCAAGAAATATGTCTGTGCATATATGAAAGCTCTGGTTATGGCAACATTAGAGTTTCAATTCAATGGGAATGAATGGCATTTTCAATAACCAGCATTAGAGCAACTGGTTTTCAGTATGGAAAAAAAAGAAAATAGAACTGAACTTTACTCCAAATCCATGTTAATTTCCACACTATATAAAAAATGTGAAGAGACTTTTAAAATTCTAAAAAAACATATAAGAAAATATCTTTATTTCTTCAATAACAGAGAATAGCTTAAACAATGCAAAAAAAAGAAAGAAAGAAAGAAAGAAATAAAGAAAGAAAGAAAGAAAGAAAGAAAGAAAGAAAGAAAGAAAGAAAGAAAGTAAGAAAGAAACTCCACATTCCCCAAACCAAAAGAAACAGTTGATAAATTTGCCAAATTAAAGTGAAAATATTTTATCTGGACAAGGACTTGCTGGGGACATTCCCTTTCTTGGAGCTTGGGATCCTTCATTCAAATTCCTCTTTGTAAAAATGATTTACTTTCTCAAATTAAGAACTATAATTAGTAGATAGTAAAAAAATCTGATGAAAACTTAATGACAATAAAATACAGTGAATTCAGAGATCATCCTATGTATGAAATGTTAAATGTGGTGGCAGCTTTATATTTAAAAATTATCTCTGGGTTACTAGGTAAGCCCCAGATTGCTCACAGACCTACACTAAGTACGATGTAGGAAAACTCTCAGCTGACACCATAAAAGAGGGTATTTAATGGCCATCTCCTCAGTACAGTCTGAGGCAACATAATCTCATCCATATCACCACTACTGTACCTGCAGACTCTTTGAGGGAGGTGCTGCTTCCCGTCTAGATGAGAAAGGGTCAAGTTTCCTTGGGCACCAGCCAGCTGTAGCAACAATTCTATAATGCCTACTCTACTTTTACTTTAGTGTATGTAAACAACTCCTGAGTGGGTAAAAAATATAAGCTATATATTATTCCCTACTTATGCCCTTTTGAGTGTCAAGGGTCTAGTGCAGGCATTAAAACAAAGCTGTAATTACCCATTATCTTATGAGTTTGTGTATCATTTAGGAAGAAAAATACATAATTCCTACCTCAACCCCTGAACTTAACTAGTCCTTGTTGAATACGGTAAAACATCATTAAAGAGAAAACACTAGCCATAGGTTACGGGAAATTTTATATAACTCAAGAAATCCCCAAATATTAGAATGCAAAATACATTTTTAAAAAACTACTATAATCTAATAAGAAAAACATGACCTAATATAAAAATTAACAAAGGACTTTACCAAAAAGGAAATCTGAAAGGCCAATAAACTCATGCAAAGATTCTCAACCTTATTAATAAATCAAGTAAATACAAGTTAATATGAGAATGAGAAACCATTTCATATCAAATATGGGCATTACATATATAATACTATCTCATAATATATAAGGAATTTATTTAAGACCTGAAACATAGAAGAAAATTCAACAATGAAACTAAGGATACATTTATATCTCCCCCTTTTTTAAAGACTATTTTTTCAGAGCAGTTTAAGATTCATAGCAAAATTGAGGGGAAAGCAAAGAAATTACTCATCTCCTCTTTGGTTCACACATGTAAACACTCTTCTGTTATTAATAATCTCCACTATGATGGAATATTTGATAAAAATAATGAATATAAACTTGATACACCATAGTCACCAAAAAACCCATACATAGACTAAATTTTCATTCACTCTTGGTGTTCCACATTCTATGGGTTTAGACAAATATATAATGACAGATATCCATCATTAAGGTGTCACACAGAGTATTTTTACTGCCCTAAATTCTCCATGTTCTATTTACCCTCATACCCTAAACACTTGGCAACCACTGATCTTTTTTGTTGTTTTGGTAATTTTTCCTTTCCCAGAGTGTTATGTAGTTGGAATCACACAGGATGTAACCTTTTCAAACTGGCTTCTTTCACTACCTAACAGGCATTTAAGTTTCTTCCATGTCTTTTCATGGCTTGATAGCTCCTTTCTTTTTAGACCTGAATAATTTCATCGTCTGGATGTACAGTTTCTTTATCCTCTCACCTACTGAAGGGCATCTTGGTTGCTTCCAAGTTTTGGCAATTATGAGTAAAGATGCTATACAAATCTGTGTCTATATTTTTGTATGGACATATGTTTTTAATCCTTTTGAGCAAATATCAAGAAGGATGATTGCTGGATCTTATGGAAGAGTATGTTTCATTTTGTAAGGAACAGGCAAACTGTCTTCCAACGTGCGGTACTATTTTGCATTCCCATCAGCAGCGTATGAGTTCCAGTTGCTCTATATCCTCAGCAACACTTGAGTTGTCAGTGGTCCAGGTTTTTCCATTCTAATAGGTGTGAAATAGCAGCTCATTGTTGTTTTACTTTGCATTTCCCTAATGACACATGATGTGGAGCATATTTCATATTTTTTTGGGGGGCCATCTGTATACATCCTTTGGTCAAGTATCTATTAAGGTCTTTGTCTCCTTTTTAAAGCATGTTGTTTGTATTTTCATGGTCGAGTTCTGAAAGTTCTTTGTATGTTTTGGATAATAGTCCTTTATTGGATATGTCTTTTGTAAACACTTTCTCCCAATCTGTGGCTTGCCTTCTCATTCTCTTTCACAGAGAACTTCAAGTGAATTTTAACTTTAACTTTTTAACATTTTTAACTTTAATGAAGTTCAGCTTATCCGTTATTTTCCTGGATTGTTTCTCAGGTGTTTTATGTCAAAAGGCATCACCATATGCAATGTTACCTAGGTTTTCTCCCATGTTATCTTCTAGATGTTTTATTGTACTGCTTAGCACATAGGGCTCTGATCCATTTTGAGTTAAGTTTTGTGAAGGTATTAAGATCTGTGTCTAGATTCATTTTTTACATGTGTATGTCCAGTTGTTCCTGAACTGTTTGTTGAAGAGACTCTCTGCTCCATTGTTCTGCTTTTGTTCCTCTGTCAGAGATGAGTTGACTATATTTGTGGGGATCCATTTCTGGGCTCTCTACTCTGTTCCACTGATCTATATGACTATTCTTTCACTAATCCCATACCTTTTTTATTACTGTAGCTTTATAGTAAGTAGCTTTATAATTAAGTTTTAAAGTTGGGTAGCACCAGTCCCCTAACGTTTTATTCTTCAATATTATGTTGGCTATTCTGTGTCTTGTGCCCATCCATATGAACTTCAGAGTCAGTTTGTTGATATTCATGAAATAACATCTAAGTATTTCGATTGAGATTGAATTGAATCTATAATTAGACTTTTTCATATCATGGTATGTCTTATAGACTGAAGTTTCTATTTTATTAATGTCTGCACTTATTTTTGAAGGTAGCTCAAGAAATATCCTGAGAAACAAAAGCATTTAAAAAAAAACCATTTCAACAAAATACTTGCCTAGGTGTAGAGGAAAGACTTGATAATTTCTGAGGTCTAATTACTTGTTCATGTGGGTATCATGTGACAAAAATAACTATAATGATAATACTAAGACTGGAGAAAGATGAGCTGGACTTAGACTTGATGATTGCTAGATTCTTATTGGATATTTTCTTCAATATCTTCCTTATTTATCATTATGATCCATACTGAGATATTATAGATCCCTATACATGAATACCCTTGCACAAGGAGTCATATATATGGATTTTGTTTTCAAATGAAATCAGGTAAACCACTGAGAAATTGCCCACAAACCACAGTAAAGCATTACCAAAGGATTTTAAAGAATGTCTATATTCCTTTAATAAAAGTTGCTTACATATTAAGATGAATAGAGAACAAACCCAAGAAGTGATTCAGATGTTGGATTTCTGCTGGACTTACTATTATGTGACTCATTCGTGGATACCAGCTTCCAGACTGGAGACATTTGAATATAACTACATCAACAAAATCCATGATTGCCATAGGTCTACCTCATCATTATTAGAGTTATTAAACAGAATCATTATTTAACTAAACCTGATCTAAAATTTTAAGTTTCACCATTACATTTCAAGATACATACAAGAAATATTGAAAAGTGTTCCAAAATATAATCTTAAGTGAAAATATTACATTAAAATTATATACAATTACATATAATTTGTGTCAGTACTTCTTTTTCAGTCATCTCTTTTAAGTAGAGAATTCTCCTTACAAAAAGTTTACTCTCCTTTTCTGTCTTCTTATAAATAATGAATGTATGTTTTCAACTGTGGATTATTTCTGCATTGAAGTCATTACTGTAGTAGGTATTGAAATAATCTAAAAGGCATTCATTTTCCTGTAATGGAATTCTATCTTCAAGACATAAATAAGTAAGCAGGTATTAAAAGGTTATTTGTTTTTCAGATATTAAACAGTATGTTAAAACTTCAGGCTTTAGAACATTAGTCCATATTTGCTTGCAAGTGATCAAAAAGAGAGCCAGATTCTTATTATGGATTTAGAATTAATTGCCTGACACTAAGATGAACAGTCACCTTAAAAAAGTTGCTTTCACCTCAGCAACAAAGCTTTTACCTCAGTTGCCAAATCTTATGCTCCTGATATTTTATATAAATACGGGGGGAAAATGCTTTTGTATGTCAAGTAAATTACACCTTCAATATTCCTAAAGACTGAAGGTTTAAGATTAATTAGACAAATGAAACTAAGCTACTACCTGCCAATTCACAGTCATCATTCAGCTTTACCTATGTAATGAGGATGATGGAAAAGGTAATCATTTGAGACTAACCTATCTCCTCCTGCTTGTTCACATTCCCAATTGGTGTCTTTTACTTATCCTTCTGGGTGATAAAATATCTTCAGGATTCTCCAACATTCTAGATATTAAATACTTCTGTGTCAAAACCATATAATCTAAAGTAACTGTCTTAGATCTCTAAATTAGCACTTTTCGAAATAAAATCCCTAGGTTTTCCTAAACTATTAATGTTTCCAGCTGGTATTGATATATCTACAAAGTCCCTGATTTTTTTTCACACATATTTCTATGTAGTTCTATAATTTCATTGTGCATTCCCCTTCATAAGTCGTTAGTAATATTAAGTTAGTGTTTATAATCAGTGTGGCCTACACGGATTCTTTTAGTCTGTGAGTTTCTTGCTGTAGTAAATCATAGATTTTTCTCTAAATGAAGTCTTGGTACCCCCAGTTGTTTTCCTTGCTATAAAGTCTCCTACACTCTGAGATGTAAACTGAGATACCTCAGTCTACCCAGAGAATTCTAAATCTGACATATGTTAAAATACTCCCAGTGCAGCCTACAGTGATAGAAGGGAAGTTAACTAGGCATGAAACAGGGTGGTCATCACAATAACTGGGATAATAACTTGGGTTAAGTCTGTACAAATTTTTTTTCCCTATGAGTTTCATAGCCAATGCTTTGCGATTAAGATTGTTGTCATACATTTAATGTCAGTTGCCAGGAATACTCTCCACATGACATCAATCTCTCCTGGTCCTAAATGTAAAGTAATCACTACCTCCTAAAGCAAAGCATTTATTCCGACCTCATCCCAGGGCACTTCACAGTAAGAACTATAGTATAGTATATTGTATAGTATAGTATCACAGTAAGAGCCATTAGCAACCCACAGAGCTGACACTAACAGTAGACAGAGAGAGCAGTGGCCTTTCTACATCAAGTATTGCCAGCTACGACATTTTTAGTTTTGGTGTCAGTACTTAAGGGCTTTTGGGAGAACTGTGCATTATCTCTCTAGCTTCTGGAATTTTTACCTAAGTGAGACAATACATCAGCACATTAACAGTATTCCAATGTTGAAACCTATCTCTAAGGCTCAAATTCTACTTATACTAAGTAGCATATTTGCATAATCTCAGATGGAAAAACTTCTTTTTCCACTGAGCTAACAAGACTATTTGTAGCTTTTCATCACTAGTTATATTATAGTAGTTATTTTTGCATTGGACTACCCTGATCTTGCCTATTGATCTATAGTTATTTTTAAACAAAAATTCCAATTGGATTCATTTCTACCTGCTTCATAACAATAAGGGCAGGGTCTTGACCCACTACCTATCAGAAACTAAGACCTTGAGGAATGCAGCAAGATTGAGAAGGGGAGAAGGTAGCAGTATAAAGGCACTGGAAAAATAAACACCAACTGAGAATGGCAAGCTTGCAATAAAACTGGGTCAAACTTTGACATCAAGAAAACCCCAAACGAAGAGATTTCATCATTGATGCTTAAAAATTCTATTACATTTGATGTCCTTGAAACCCCCACAGTGGGGTGGTGCTGGGGAGAAGGGAGAGAGGGGCTCTAGGCCTATGTTTATAGCACCTAAAAAATAAAAAGAGGTTTCCATGATGAGCAAAATGGACATGGATCACGGCCTTAGAGTGCTTACATTCTGAAAGGGAGGTCAACGTTAGATAACTGCACGAAAAGACATAGACTTGAAATGGATTTCAGTTATACAGTGCTGTGAAACCATATGGTAACAGGACATGACCGAAGAAAGTCTACCTTCAGGAAGAGACTACTGTGTTGAGATACCAGGCAAAAAGGAGTTGGGAGTGGTGATCTGTTGAGGGAGAAATAACCACATGCAAAGACTTTGGGGGTAGGTTACATGATATGGAAGAAAGACTGAGTGACCTCTATACCTGGGATGCAGGAGAGGTGAGTAGCACGGTGCGAAACAAGTTGGGGACAATTAGAAAGTGCTAAACCACTCGAGCATAGTAAGCCATGATGAGAAATTCTGTGTATATTCTAAGAGTAATGGTCTTTAAAAAGGTAGGACATGTCAGTTTGTACTTTGTATTACTCTCTCGGCCTGCCTATGGAGAATAGCCAGAATTGGTGCATCAAAGTGTGTGAGCAGATAATTTAGGAAGCCTCTGGACTAGCCTCATGGAGAGATTATGGTAGTTGGGACGAGGGTACTAATGGTCCCGAATGGAGAAAAATGAATAAATTCAAGAAAATTTTTCCAAGTAAATTTGACTCTATTAGGTGATAGAATCTGTAGAATGAAGGGGAAAGGAGAGAAGATGATTCCTATTTTTTCTGGTATACAGTGATATTTTTGGAGCTCAAGAATATCAAAAAGAGCCGTGCCTAGGTGGCTCGATGGGTTAAAGCCTCTGCCTTCAGCTCAGGTCATGATCCCAGGGTCCTAGGATCAAGCCTTGCATTGGGCTCTCTGCTCAGCAGGAAGCCTGCTTCCCTCTCTCCCTCTGCCTGCCTCTCTGCCTACTTGTGATCTCTCTCTGTCAAATAAGTAAATAAAATCTTAAAAAAAAAAAAAAAAGAGTATTTGGCAAGATGACCAAAAGGTTAGTTAGCAACACCTTAAATTGTTAAATTTAAGGCACTTAGGTAATTAGATGTAATTAATTTGGAATTGACTGGCACTGAATGCATGTATTTGTGAGAGTCATTTCAAAAGTCTGCCTTTTTTTTTTTCTTTTTAGAATTTCCTTTCTTTGAGAATTTTACTCTCTCTTCTTTTTTAAAATGAGCAGATATTTCCTCTTTGCTCTACCTTTCAGGGCTATTGAACATAATTCATTAACCCTTTTAGCACTCATAGTTAACATATTACTTTTTTTCCTACCAATATTTCTAATTTTCCTTCTGTTTTCTTTCTCTTTTTTTTTTTCCCTAACTAGGCTCCACACAGAGCATGCAGCCCAGTTACGGAGCTTAAACTCATGACCCTGAGATAAAGACATAAGCTGAGATCAAGAGTCAGACACTTAACTGACTGAGCCACCCAGGGGCCCCTTCCATCTGTGTTTTTATGGCTCAAGGATCTAAGATAATTTCAATTATGTAAATATATACCCAAAGGTATTAAATGTAAATATATATATATATATTAATGTTATCAGAGCTGATAATTTACAAGTCTTAAACATAGGGAAATTTGTTTCAGAAAAAAAAATTCTATATTTAATATCAGTAAGAATCTTTAATATTTAGAAGGCATATTAGCTTTCTAGAGAGATTATCATTACTGCTATGTATATAGTAAATTATATACATATGTATATATTTAGACAGGCATTCACATTTCCTGTTATTATTTAATTTTATCACAGTGCTTTAGTTAAACAAGAAGGAACAGTAGAAACAGACGAAAGTACTATTTTACTGGCCAAGACTAATTGAAAATGCCACAATGAGAAAAATAAGCATCATAACCACCACCACTACCTCAACTGTCCTATATGAGTAACGAATAGCTATTCCATTGCCTCATTATTTTACTACTTCTCCATGCTTTACTTTTTCTAAGAAAGTTCCTAGTATTCCATTTATTTTTAAAGGGATTTTAATGGATGTGCTATGAATTTTCAATGAGCTATTTGAAATTTGAGGAACCTAATTAGGAATGTATTTACTTTCTCTTTTTTCAGGGTGATTAATTCCATGCAAGACTTTCAGCCTAGTGTTACTCCAAAGAAAAAAATAGAAAGGGAAAAGGAGGTTCTACTTCTGCAGACTAATGGACTGGTAATTTAAAAATTGAATTAAGCATTAACTCAGAAGAGTCCTTCTCAATATATAAATTATTTCTGTTTAGCCTTCTATTGCCAGGTTAATTAAGTAAATCCTTTGGCCTTGATTATAGTCATTAGTAAATGAAAATGTATTTGAATTCACTAGTCTTGTGATTTACACTAGAGAATCTATGTGAGTAAATATATTTCCTATGTTACCAGTATTCATAAAATCAGCGTGTTACTTAAAAAGGTCGCTTTATCTGTGGAAAACAAAAATTTATTAAGTATCTAATTTATTGTTCTTGTGGGGATGCCTTTAAGAAACAAACCTTATATATTTCTGTATCTTCAAAATGTGTGAAATCAACTCAAGCTTAGTCGGGGTCCTCCATTTCTTTAAAAAAAGCAAAACCTGGAAAAATCTGAAATGTCTCCCTCAAGTTGCTTTACTCAATAAAAAAACACAAGAACAAAAACAGTGAAAGGAATTTTTAAAAGAAATGAATAAATGATGTAAAAAAAAGCATGCAAGGTAATAAAATATGCACAGAATAAAACCTACAATAAAATAATGATTTGTAATCTATCTTCTGCATAGTCAGACTCATCATTTGATGCTACAGTTACAGTTGTAATGAATTAACTTTAATATAAATTAATATATCCTATTTGTTTATGTCTTAAAAGTAGCCCTACATTACTTTGAGTATATTAGCAACAACATACTGAATCCCTGTTTTAACTATGCAATAGACAGCACCACAATTCAGAAATAAATTCTTAACAACAGTCTCTCTGTTCCCTTAAGGACATAAACCTTAACTGTTGATGGCATATCGAAGCTGTTAATATGTTGTAAAAGAAAACTAAGATTATTAAATGTGTTCTACCCATTCTCTTCAAGGAAATTTTAATTGCCAAGCACCTAATTAAAATAAATTATCTAGGATAAATCAAACTTTTACTGTCTATAAAAATGCATTCATAATCACTTTGTATGGTGACATTTTGACACAAATATATCCTAAGAGAAGCAAGGGATGCCTATACAAGTATTTGGGAGAAGGGAAAAGAGAAATATATCAAATTTAAATGAAATAAACTAGAAAAATGGCAAAGCAGTAGGATTATAAGTATGAACTAGGGAAATCTGAACATTTCCCCAAATACTGTTTTTACTTTTCAAATCCTATAAATATAAACAATCAGCTAATTATTGTATTTGCCTGATATATCTAGTAATTAAAAAGCCCAAAGATAAAGATGCAGCTGGGAGCTGGTCTGGGGGTGGTGTATAATATATCACATTACGCATCTGGTATAATCCCTTCATGCCTCAATTTCAATCTACATTCCTACCTGTGATTTCTCTTTTATTTTTTAGTATGCATATTTATAAGTTGCCATAAACTCTCCTTCAAGGACACAGAGAGCACATCACTCAGTAAACCAACCAATCAAGAGAAATGTCATTTCCTGCACCAGTCCCTTACCCTCCATATACTACTGGAGATCACAGTCATAGAAAAGGAACTCGATATTTAAGAATCAAAAGACCGGAGACTTGATTTCATCTTCTTAATTCATTAGATAAGCAACTTTAATAAAATATCTGGTCATGAGGACTGCATTTGCTCATGTGCAAACATTATTATTTTAATCTCTCCCCTCTCTATGTCTCAAAGCTGTAAATATGAATCAGGATAATCCTGTGAAGCAATCCTGAAAAAAATCTCAGAAAACCCCACAAAGATATAGGTTATCAACATAAAAAGTAGTAACTATGTCTCCAGAAAGATAAAAGTCAAAAAATTGAAATAGTCAGTGATGAATAATCCTGGTTTTAATTTGTACATTAATTTGCAAGATTTCCTCTAACTATTTTTCAAAGCACTGGCAACAATCAAACTGAATGTAGTCAACTTACTTCTGGAGCCAGAAGAGTTCCTCGCTGCTGTGAAGGAGTCAGCACTCTGCCTGGCTGCTGAAGAAGACGGACAGGGTAAAAGCATCTCCAAAGCTGATTCTGAGGATAGTGTCAGAAGGATGCTCAGCTACTACATATCTTCCCAACACCTGGCTGAATGGTTACAGGGACTCTTCAAAGGAGACAAGCACAAAAAAAGTGTATCAAAATATGTTTATAAAGTATCTTTGAAAAATAGAGTTGCTGTGAACTGTGTGATCAATCTCAAAATATACCAGGAATATCACTAAATAGAATTTAAACAGATTTACATAAGAAGGCTCTCTAGGGCCCTGATTCCAACAGATAAGTCAGCATTCTGTCTTCCATCTATAGACGTTTTCTTATCTCCTCATTGAAGATAGTTAAAACAACAGAAAGATCTATAGTTCAATTTTCTTTACATTTCAACTAATTCAACTTGCAGACTAATGTTAAAAAATTACAAAAGTCAAGAAATGTTTAACCATCATCTACTATGTACCAGCACACGATGCCGGCCAGTCAGCAGTGGCTAAAGCTCATAAATCCTGCCCTTACAGCAGCAAATAGTTTTATGTTGTGATGGCTGTATTTCCTTCAAGAAAAAAATCTACTTTTAATTTAAACACATCTCTGTCTATGGAGGAAATACTCAGATGTGTGACTTGTATTTTAACTTTAGGTCAGAAGATTGTTGATTTCTACCTATTTCTGGGAGTCCTGTTAACCTAAATAATAACTGACCTACCTTTATGCGACACAATATTTAACTTTCTTCCCCCTAACATCTATATAATAATGCCAACTAATATTCAACTACTACCACTTTCAATGCAAAAATAGGCTGCATTTTAAAAATGTTTTTGAAATGAACAAAGGCATTCTAATTTTACTTAAGCTATGACTTATCTTAGCTGCAGAAGCAAAAGTGAGGAATAATATAATTCCAAAGGGCATTATTAAGAACAATATAAGATGATACAAAGACAATTTGGGTTTAGTTTATTGTTTCTGCTGTCTCCATTTGTAAAAATGTGGGAATAATCTTATAAAGTTAAAATTTAAGAAGGTGATTATATTGTCCTGAGATGGCTGATAATTAGGGCTAAAAAAAAAAAAAAAGTAAAGCTACTGCTTAAAGTTTATATTGAAATTACACAAAAATGCTCAAAACCAGTGCACAGATTAATGGTAAAGTGGAATAAAGTTCGTTTCAAATTACCTTTATGAATCTGCCAACTGATTCTATCTCTTTAAAAATTATATTTATTACAAAAGAAATATACATCTTAGAGAATCAGAGAATAACTCAGATATACCACATACACACACACATGAATATAAGTCAATCATATGCCAACCATCCTGAGACAGCTATTGTTTGCTTTGCTATTTATTTCTTTCCATGAATATTTTAAGCTAATTTTTACATTTTATATGCATGATAAAAAATACAAGAAATGCAAAAGCAAATCTCCCTTCAAAGCAAGACATGTACCCCTTAGAAGAAACCAATTTCAAATTTCAGAACTTCCTCTCAGAAATACTTTATGCATGTATGAATGTGAGTCTGTGTATGGATTTTTATACATCTACCTATTTTGCTCTATTCCTTTTATTTCATACACCATGAAGATCACTCCTGTTTTCTATCATCAACTCTATTCATTTCTATCTGTGAATATCTATCATATGCATACAATATAATCTGCTCATAATGTGTCCTAGTTGAAAATAAGCAAATGCCCAGGATTTTATTATAAGATGATATAACCGATGTCTGTATTCATCTATGTACACATATCAGTTAGTACATTTATAATAAATTCTTAGAAGTAAAATGTTTAGGTCCAGAATCCTGTTATTGAAACTCTGATTATGTTCCCTCTCTATTGTAAAGAGGTAGTATAAAGCAAAAGCAAAGTATTATTAATGTCTCCAATTTTTATACTAACAATAAAAATGGGTTAATGATCAACTATTTCTACACCTTCATTTTAGCATGGAAAGTATAGTAACTGATACAATCCTTTCTAAATTCTAATAACCCAAAGTTCTTTTTATATATGGTTCTATCATTTATTAATGACATCTTACCTTTTCTTTTATTAAGTACTTATTATCTGCCAGCTTCCAAAAAGCATCTATTATCTAAACCAATTCTCCCAAGAATCAAATGAAATAAATGCATATTCTTATACATTGCTATGAAAAGTTGGGATAGACATAAGTCAGCTAACCCTGGGCAGGGTCATATAGCTAGCACCAGGCAATGCTGAGATTCTTTTTGTTTTGTTTTGTTTTGTTTTTGTTTTTTGTTTTTCCCTAAGAACTTAATGTCAAACCATAGATTTATTTCACAAGGGCTGAGATTCTTAATCTAAGGCTAGTTCACTCCAAATCAATGCTCTTATATCTGATATTATAAATGAAGATTTCAGAAAACCATCATAAGATTCTATAGTAAAGAAACAAAAAGAAGGTCCTGAATTTTGGTTTTTGTTTTGTTTTTTTTCAATCTATATATTTCAGTTAGCACAATGCCAAAAATAGTAGGTTTTAGGTTGGTATTCTAATACTGCAATTTTGTGGTGTGATCTTACAAAGATGTCCTTTTCTACTTGATAATATCTTGAAATAAAACATTTTATAAGAAATTCTGATCAGTCCCTTAGTTCCAAGTAGTTGCTATGTTGGCCTTCTTCCACAGTCTTAGAAAATTTGGCAACCGTTATTGTTTATGTACATGTATTCCCAAGAAATATGGTTCTTTCTCCAACAATTATCTTGAATGTCAACATTAAACTCTGAAAGAACTCAGGAAACATAGGCAAAACTCAGAAAGTTATTAGGGAATATTTTTTTCAAAATGGAGAACCACGATCCCTTCTAGATCCTAGTGGTATTTTCTTCCCCTGAAGGTCTTTGCTAAGTGCTCATCAGTTGTCTGAACATATACTTCGATTCAAGTCTCACTATCGATAAAGGCAGGACTTTAAAAGTCTTATGAACCTGGATTGGAATCACAGCAATGACCATATTACTCAGTTTTTTCTCTTAAAATGAAAAACAGTATTACAAAAAGTTGTCATTATTTCAAGGTATCATATATCTGATAGTACCAACCTGGAATAAAATTCATTATAGGCATGTGATAATTTTGTTTCCCTCAGCAAGTTCTTCCTAGGGTTGCCCTAAGTTTTACCGCACTAACCACTAAAGAAACCCTTGAAATATTTTAAGGGCAGCAGTAACATAATCTTAAGTATTCCTTCATATTTAAAGATCCTGTTTGAGCAATTATGAACCCATGAAAAAGCATCATTACTAATCTTTCTCCATCTTACCTCTAATGGTACAAATAAATACCATGAAGGAGGTGATCTCATTAGTTTTTAATTATATTTACCTTGTGTTGAAAATAATTAAAAATTAAACATTTAGTCATCTGGATGTTTGATCTACATGATGCAAAAAGCCAGTTGTTTTAAAATATATGATGAATAAATGAATTAGATGGTTTCACTGTAATTTAGTCACTCACTTATTTGATAATAATATATTGTTTGGCATAATATAGCCATGATATTAGTGGACTACTCCAAAAATAAGGGTATAATATAAGCAATGCTATTTTATTAACACAAATAACTTGAAAAAATTTGGACCAGAAATATAGAATAAAATCAGAAATTATTTTTTGATAAGGGTTTTTGAAATACATAGATATTCGGGAGATCCATAAAAATATTATGATTCAACATGTTTGCCTCATCACCAGTACTGTGAAAACCTAATTTAAAAATTAGATACCCTGATTGAATATGGAAATCTATTTGTGTTATTGAATAAAAGTGTACCATACACCCAGCTATAGGAAAATGTTTACACATTACTATACACACCCAGGATCATATGATAAATAAAGTAATGCACCGCTAGGGAATTTGTTGCTTAATGTAAATGTCACTTTGTAAATGAGAACTACTACTCATTCCTTTCCTATAATAGCAAGAGTTCAGCAGTTAAATAAAACATGAATCTTGGTGACCTAAAAATTGTATTACTGCATTTGTAATTTCCTGTTAACAACTCAAGAAAATAATTTTAAGTGATGCTGTATTTCAGTAAGATACAACCCACGGTGCAGGCTTTACTTGGGAGGGGCGGGGGTAAGTATAGACAGTTAACAGGAGGAATTGTGGTAATAGAACTGTTCCGTATTTTGACTGTGTACATATATACCTACATATGTGATAAAATTTAGGAAACAAAATGTAAATACCCACAAGTATAAGTAAAACTGACAACCTGAATAAGATAAGTAGATTTTCTCAATGTCAGTTCCCTGGTTGTAACATTAGATATTGTACTACAGTTCTACAAAAGGTTACCATTAGGAATAAAACTCTGCATAGGGTATATGGGATCACTCTGAATTACTTATCGCAACTGCATGTGAATCTATGTAATGGTATATCATTACATAGATTAGAGTGACATTAGAGTGAAACTTAATGACCAACAACTTCAGGCTGCAGTCTCAGCGTTCATTGATAGAAAAGGAATATTTAGAACATCAAGTTTAACACTGTAATGAATTATTTGGTCCTGAGGTGCCTGGGTGGCTCAGTGGATTAAAGCCTCTGCCTTTGGCTCAGGTCATGATGCCAGGGTCCTGGATCAAGCCCCACATCGGGCTCTCTGCTCAGCAGGAAGCCTGCTTCCCCCTCTCTCTCTTCCTGCCTCTCTGCCAACTTGTGATCTCTGTCTATCAAATAAATGGATAAAATCTTAAAAATAATAATTATTTGGTCTTTATCAAATCACAACTGGGTTACAGTGTGTCTCGCAGGAAAGACTGGAAAAAATTTAAATTTAGTAGTGAATGAAAAGGATTGAATTGCTCCTTGCTTTGGGTACTAGAGTGCATCTGCCGCATTTATTGTCAGGATAGGGGTTAGATTTTATACCAGCAATGTGGTACGGTAACTTATCTAACTGCTGAGTGCCCTACGGGTTGAGGTTGAGTAGAGTCTCAACCTGCTCTTAACTGGTATTTTCCTGTTTTAGTTAATAACCAAAGAAAATGTAGATTTCTGGTGTTTGGGAAATGTGAGGTGGTTTAAGAGTGGAAGAAAATGCTTAGTAGTGTGGACAAGGAGTCTGTGTTTTTCTGGTGGTGGTGATTTCTTCATTTTTAATCAATTTTAAGCTCTGATCAAAATGTTTAACAAATTGTATTAAAAATATGTATATATATAATAGAAATATCTATATAGTATATATTAGAAATATATACTTTAAGCATATATGAATAAAGTATCTTGACTATGCATACCCACGTAAGTGTGTATTAGCATACTATATCATATACATAGGTAGGATATTTTAATGTACATAGATACAGGGGGATTGAGAGATAGAAAGAGTAAGAGAGTGAGAGAGAGAACATGCTCTATAATAAAAACCCTAACGCATATATATATTTGACTAAAGTCAGTGAGTTGAACATGAGTCTGTAAGTCCTGAGTAACTACTGAGAAACTGTGAAGCAGATTCACAGTGGGCTTAAAAGATTTTGGAGCAATCTTAGACAATCCAAGGACCACATGAAGACAGGGAGCTGAAAACACTGCAAATATGCTGAAAAGCAATATGAGTACAGAAAATATCTAAAAGCCCAAGGAATACTTCTTTGTGGGGATAAGGGCTGGCTTAAAACCATACTTAATGACTCCAGAGAAGAACTAAGAGAAAGGAAGTGAGAGAAGCACACTTATAATTCACAACCCCATATTTCCTACTGGCCTACAAACTCTTTGAGTCCCTAGAATATCATACGGATCCTTGTGTGCCCCACAGCATCAACCGTGCTCACCTCCATACAACAGACATTTAAAAAATACAAATTAAGGAATTTTAACCACAAACAAAGGAAAATAATATACTAAAAAATCCCAGGGAGGTAACACTTGGGGAGAAAGTTTCTAAAAGAAAAGAGGACTTAGAAAGTTCTAAAAGCAAAATCTGTATCATACAATTAGAAATGATTTCTGATGGTAAAGAGGTTATTGGAAGGAAAGTTAAACTATGAAGACTGCAGAGGAGAAATTCTCCATAAGGTCGGATTATAAAGGGAGAAGTATAAAACAGAAGGAAGGACACAAAACCAAAGATGAATATAAAATAGTGTTTGCAAATTGCTTTCAGATACATTATTTCATTAGACAGTAACCCTGTTGTCCTTGATCTTTTCTTGTTCAGCATTTTAATATTGACTTGCAAGAAGACATAAGAAACAGTGCTTATTAAATCTGTGAATCTGTGACTGACACAAAACTGGGATTTAAAAATGTCTCCATAGGTTTAATGGAGGGGCCAAGACTGTCAAAATGAAATATAATGATGCCAAAGGTAAGGATGCTTAGATTAAAAAACTAAACGATTATAGTGTAGGGTGAAGGATATGTCTTTAAAGGCAGTTTATATAAAATACACTTAGGGTATTAATTGTCCCCATAGTCCTAAGGGTCAATAGTTTCAGAGCTGCAATCTCAGCATTCATTAATAGAAAAGAAATACCTAGAACAACAAGTTTAATAGCCACAGTGAATTATTTAGTCCTTGTCAAACCACACCTGAAATACTGTTTGTCTTATTCTGAATTCTTGCAAAACATACCTAGGGACAGACTCCCAAAGAAGGCATGGCCAATCCCAATCACTACAGTGAAAAATGGTTGAAAACTAAAACTGGAAATATTATCTTGGAAAACGATAAGAAACAGGGCCGATATCTTCAAAAACCTTTTGTAAGAGGAGAGAGGTGGTGATGTTAAGCTCAGAGACATGGACTGAAGGATAAGAACTTCATGGAGATTTTGTATAATAAGGAGCACGCTATCTTCATAGCACTGCATTAGTATGGTCTGCCTGAGAATTCACTGTTAGCCAACAGGTTCATTCTATGTAACTATCAAAAGTGATGTTCTTGGGACGCCTGGGTGGCTCAGTTGGTTAAGCAGCTGCCTTCGGCTCAGGTCATGATCCCAGGGTCCTGGGATCGAGTCCCACATCAGGCTCCTTGCTTGGTGGAGAGCCTGCTTCTCCCTCTGTCTCTGCCTGCCTCTCTGTCTGCCTGTGCTCACTTGCTCTCTCTCCCTCTGTCTCTGACAAATAAATAAAATCTTTAAAAAAAAAAAAAGTGATGTTCTTGTGTAGGGCTTAAGGTTGGAAGAGATGGCCATGAGAATACCTTCTAATGTTAATATTTTATGAGACTACTCTAATGATCCAGCCAGGTTTAGGCTGGTCCTTCTTCAAAGGCAAACTGACTTTCCTGCACTCTGAGAGTGTGGCTCTGTGGAGTGGCCTCTTTCAAAGTGATGAGGAAAATAGATACATGTATATTTCATCACTGAATTTATAATATGATATTTAAGATTATAAATGAGAAAATTTACCTCAAATCTTAAGACATATCTATAGGCAATACATTCCTACTCCAACACATATGTGTGTGGGTGAGGGGTTTAGTGTTAATTATTTTTTCAATACGTTCTAGTCTATGATTTTGATGTTTGACCAAGGGAACTGTAACTTCCTTTATAACTAAAAATGTGTGCATTTAAATTTAATCTAAATGCTATTAGCTCTGTGAACTTTAAGTCTCTAAGAGTACAATTTAATTTTCTTCTTTAGGTTGATTATATGCATTAGCTAAATGATTCTGCATTGGTGTAACTAACCTCAGAATAAAAAGCTAACTTAAAAATTTTGTGTGTTCTTTGCCATTTTCAAAGCTTTTTCACACATTATTTAGTGTGGTCTTCAAAATAGTCTTACAAGGCAGGTAGCACTGTTATTTGATCTCATTTCAAAGGCTCAAATATAAAAAAGCATTTGCACAAAGCCATACTGTTATTTGGTAGCAGGTAAAAGAACAGATTATAGAATCTCTGATTCTTGTAAGTATCTTTCCATTCAATTCCATCTTAAACAATTTTAGAAAAAGTTATTCATGCACAGGAAACTTCAACCAAGTCATGTCAAGAAAGAAGAGAATTGGTAGCACTATAAGGGATGTGAGCAATAAGAAATAAAATGGAAATTTAACTCACAGAAGCTAAATTGGTAAATCATTTATGCACACTTCTAATTTATTTTGGAGCTAAGGGCAATATATGTTGAAATTTATCTCAATATATCAAAAATGAATAAACAGAAGAGAAATGTATTTTAATACAGAAATGAAAGTTTCAAAATGAGCATGCATGCGTAGTGATGTTTGCTTTAAGTTACCATTTTTGAGATTACATTATTAAAATATGTGGTTTTATAACCTGCATCAGTAACTCTACTTCTTAATTAATGAAATACTTAGACAGTAATGACACCTAAAATTAGGATAAAATTTTCTCATCTAATCAATGAAGTTCTCTTCATTCAATGTCCTTAATACCTAGATATGTTTGCACCTGTTCCTCACTACCATTATCATAATTCACTATTTCACTCTATTTTACATACATTAATACAACAGCTTCATAAATGGAATTTTTGTTCCCTCTTATCACAAGACAACATGTCCTCTACATTTTCATTTTGCTGCCACCATAATTGTCTCTATAAAATATATATCAAATTATGTGTCATATATAAAATTCTAGTATGGCATACAAGGCCCATAGGAATCTTGTTTCAAACATTTTTGATCCCCTATGCTCGAAGCATACTAACCCATATTTCTTCAAAGACAAATTTGAAAATCTCACACTATACTTGAAAATCCTCAAAACAACTAGACTTTTGGATATGTGAGGACTCTGCATTGGCTGTTCCGTCAGTATTCTTTTTTTTTTTTTAAGATTTTATTTATTTATTTATTTGACAGAGAGAGAGAGAGACAGCACACAAGCAGCCAGAGAGGCAGGCAGAGGCAGAGAGAGAAGCAGGCTTCCCACTGAGCAAGGATCTCGATGCGGGACTCGATCCCAGGATCCTGGGATCATGACCCGAGCTGAAGGCAGCAGCTTAACTGACTGAGCCACTAAGGCACCGCTCCTTCGGTGTTATTTTCCCTCTTCTTTGCCTAGCTACCTCCTTATCTTCCAAAATTAGCCTCAATGTTGAAGTGAGACAGAGAGGGGGAAAAGAACCCCACATACATATAAAAGCCAAGAATGGGTCACATGATTAAATTTATATTAGCAAATAATTATTTATCCTGGCTAATGCTGGCCAATGTGGAAGAGAAACAAGTTAGGAAATGATTCCCATATCCCAGGACACAGACAAAATTTTTAGAGTAGGATGGTAGCAGGAGCACAAATGTAACTTGGTACGTATCCGTCTGCTGTTGAGCCACTGCAAACATCGTGCTACAAAGAACACACCTAAAATTGTGACTCTATCACTGACTAGCTATATGTTTATGAGAAAGCCCTTTTACCTAAGCATCAATGACCTCATCTAATATATTTTATATAAAAATTAAATGAAATCATGTAAGTGAAGAATTAACACAAAAGCTTGGAATATAGCTGCTAGTCAAAGGGGAGTTACCTTTTAAAAAGTATCAAATAAGTTAAGTTTGAGACAAATGTAAAAAGTAGAGGAGCACTGCAAACACCAGATACTTGCATACTTAGAGGAAAATGACCCCCCAAATTCACAAGATCTAAAAATATAATGTTAATAACAATAGCAATAAACCAACCAAAAAAATAAAAGGTTTAGATAATTTCAACCATAAGCAAAAGGAAAACAATAGAATGACAAGGACTTGCAGTCTGTGCGTGCTCTGACCTTAGTCCTAGACTCAACACTCAAGTTGGGCAAGTTAATTTCTTGCATTATCAAATATTTTAGTTACAAAGTTAACTAAGACTTGGACTATATAAATACAAAATTTCTTTTCACTTTTGAAACTGAACCACTAGATACCAAATGCACATTTTGTGCAAGGCACTTTTCTGGGCACTTCCTGTGAAATAATCTCACAAGGGCCTTTTACTCAATTTTATTTATTTTTTATTTTTTTTTTAAGATTTTATTTATTTATTTGACAGAGAGAATTCACAAGTAGATGGAGAGGCAGGCAGAGAGAGAGAGAGGGAAGCAGGCTCTCTGCTGAGCAGAGAGCCCGATGCGGGACTCGATCCCAGGACTCTGAGATCATGACCTGAGCCGAAGGCAGCGGCTTAACCCACTGAGCCACCCAGGCGCCCCTTTTTACTCAATTTTAAACCAGAGTACAAAAATACAGAAAAAAAAAAAAAGCCTTTCAATTAAAAAAAAAAAATTACCTCGGGGATACTAGGTGGTTCAGTTGTTAAGCTTTTCCCTTTGGCTCAGGTCATGGTCCCAGAGTCCTGGGATTGAGCCCCTCATTGGGCTCCCTGCTCAGCAGGGAGTCTGCTTCTCCTTCTCCCACTCCCCCTGCTTGTATTCCCTCTCTCTCTTTCTCTCTCTCTCTCTAATAAATAAAAGCTTAAAAAAAAATCAACTTCTTCCAGATGGTAGCTACACTTGTGGTGAACATAACATAACATAGATTTACCAAATCACTGTGCTGTATACATGAAATTAATGTAACATTGTGTGTCAACATACTTTAATTTTAAAAATCATCTCTTCCATAAAAGTATTGAAAATATCAGGAGCCATTCAAGCATTATTTAACAAAGGTAAGAAATTACTGAAATTGCAGAAGTACTTTCATTCACATTAATAATCTCTCTGTACTTAAAAGGGATTAATGTAAAATAAATAGAGATAGGGAATACAGTTTTTGATAACCTGATTATATGATAAATTGCAAAAAAGTGAGCTTATTATTGGAAACTTCACTTTGAATTTCTAACTGCAATTCAGATTCATTTTTTAAAAGATGTCATATGTAAAGAAATAGTTAATTCGTGTGTTGAGCTGAAGGGGAGTTTTTAAGCCAAAATGGATGGGTCTTTAACATTATCGGTTAGTAAGTTCATTTTTCTTAAAAGGCCTCACAAAAACAACATACTTGATCAATTTTTGATGGAGTCATTAAAATTAAAGTTACCATTTTTGTCAAAGTGATAAAAATGTCTCTCATCTAAAATGCTCAGATATTCAACTGAGTTAAGAACATTAGAACCAAGAGACTCATAAAATGTTTTGGCTTCAAGATAAAAGACAGCTATAAAATTTGGAAACATTCCCAATCTTATGCAGGAGATTTGATGGATTCTCTTAATGATGAAGAATTAAGAAAGTTAGAAGTCTAGAAAAAGACTGTAATTCTTATTTGCAAAGGAAATCTGAGAGTTAATTAAAGGACTAGAAACATGTACAAGGATCATGCAATGTCTTACATTCTTGTCTTATTAAAACATAGATAGGGATATATATTTCAGTTTATTTTTATAGTTAAGATTTTTTGGCCAATTTTTGAAAGAGGTGTTTTTTTCCTTCATTGAGAATCTTTGAGTTCATTAAGATGATCTATCTCTATGAGGTTCAACAAACTGTCAGACTTTTTTGCTGAGTGGTTCTATCCAGTCTTTCATTTTCCTCTCAACTACAGATTTTTTTAAAAAAATGTTACTCTGAACTCTCAAAGAGGTAGTTACTAACAGCCATGTTATTTGTGTTTTCTTCAGAAAGAAGCAACACCAGCTAATTTTGTCTGCATGCATTTTAGTGATTGCTGACCTTGCAAGTTTATGCAATAAATGTGACTGATGGCAGACTGCCCAACGTAAGGTACAGCCCCTTAAATCTTGTAAAAGCCACACACAGAGGAGAAATATTGCCAACATCACCACCAGCATCTCCCAACTAAATGAGGACTGATCTGAAAATAAGGACAGGCCATGTTATTGCAGTGCCATGAAAACAAAGCAGATACTACCTGAAATGAAAAAATAAAAGCTCCTTAAGGATGTCCTAATGTAATCTGTGTGTGATTAAAGCTAGAAGAGATTCCTAAAGAAGTTAAGACGAAAGAAAGGTGGTTTTCTTAGGACACAGGTCATGAACAAAATTACGTTAAGTGAGAATGAATTTAGGACCATTCAGATGGTTTTCTTCCAACAGACTGGTCATAGTCTGAATTAATATTAAATACTATAAGAAGCTTCTGACGAAAAAAAAAAAAAAAAAAACCTCTGAGAAAAGGTCTAGATGTTTTAACATGGAGTTCCTGAAAAGTAAAACTTCTTTTGATACTTCAAAAAAGCATTTAATAATCAACCCATAAGCAAAGATGAAAGGAGGATGAATTTTTTTTTAAACATCTTTTTCTTTTGGCCATATGGCTTTTTTCAGTACGATATCATTCTTGATATCATAAAACCATAAATATCTCCATACTATGCTGGAATATCAAATTCACTCCTATCTGCAACTGGCCTTTCTGGAGTGAGAGACAGTAATTGCATTTGAGATTACTGGCTACCCCCATACTTTCTGCCCCCCAACACACAAATCTTTCCAAAACCAAGATAACTTTCACAGTTGAAATATTTTAGTCATACAGACAGTAAAAGGACTCTGGCTCGGAGCTGTATATACAGCCAAAGGTATTGCCAGTATGAAGATCCATACTTTTTAGACTTCAAATCCTAATATTTTAAAATTGTTTGTTGTTGATAGTTTGTTTTTATTCTTGTTTTTTCATTTTTACTTTTTACTTATTTATTTTTTTACCATACCATGATGCTTGACTTTTGCTACTTCACCTCAATTGCTGATTTGAAATTTATAGAGCACTTACCCCAATACTAAATGTTATTAAGGTAAAACAGTACCAATTAACAGCTCACCCATTTTAATTTAAAATGGCTTTTAAGTTCATTTCCAGTATTAAGATTTTATTCTTCCAGCCATGTATAAATTCATTAGCCTCAAATAAATGATTGATTGATAAGAACTTTTTTACTGTGAAATGCTAATGGATGTTCCATTTTCAATTGGAAGTGCCTTACTGTGTACAGGTATGCACATATTGCAAAGGTTTCATAAAATGCTACAGTATTATAACCCTGTCCTAAAACAACATTCAAATTAAGAGCAAGATATGGAAAAACCACTAGTAAACAGTCTGAAAGCCAAATAAATAATTTTATATAAAAAAGTTACATACAATTACAATAGTTTATTTATTCATGTTAATTTTATATGCATATATTGCTCTGGCAAATATTTTGTTGATTTAGTCTTTTGACTGAAAACTTATCAACTATTAAACTAGTACTCATATTAGTATTTGGTACATATTTATACAGTTTAACTATAACATGCTTGAACCTCACAAAAGGAGGAAGGTTAATAATAGAATAATCTGACAGAGGAGAAGATGGTGCATCAAAAGCTATACAGCCTTTTATTTGTTTGTTTGTTTTACTGTGTTATGTTAGTCAGCATGCAGTGCATTATTTCTTTTTGATGTCTTGTTCCATGATACATTGTTTGTATATAACACCCAGTACTCCATGTAATCCATGCCCTCCTTATCACGCATCACTGGGCTAACCCATCTCCCAATGTCCCTCCCTTCTAAAACCCTCAGTTTGATCCCCAGAGTCCATAGTCTCTCATGGTTCATCTCCTCTTCTGACTTCCCCCTCATCATTTGTCCATGCTTTCTCCATGTTATTCCTTATGTTCCACATATAAGTGAAACCATGTAATTGACTTTCTCTGCTTGACTTATTTCATTTAGCATAATCGCCTCCAGTTCTATCCATGTTGATGCAAATATTTTTTATTTATGGGACACTTGGATGGCTCAGGTCTTAAGTGTCTGCCTTCAGCTCAGGTCATGATCGCAAGGTCCTGGCATCAAGTCCCCTATCAGGCTCCCTGCTCAGCGGGAAGCCTGATTCTTCCTCTCCCACTCCCCCTGCTTGTGCTCCCTCTCTTGCTGTCCTTCTCTGTCAAATAAATAAATCTTAAAAAAACAACAACAAAAAATAAAACCCACAACTGGGTATCCATCCTTTTTGATGGCTAAGTAATATTCCATTATACATAAGGACCACATCTTTATCCATTCATCTCAGCTCTTTCTACAGTTTGGCTATTGTGGCCATTGCTGCTATGAATATTGGGGTGTATATGACCCTTCTTTTCACTATATCTGTATCTTTGGAGTAAATATGCAGTAGTGCAATTGCTGAGTCATAGGGTAGCTCTATTTTTTAACTTTTTGAGGAACCTCCACACTGTTTTCCAAAGGGGCTGTACCACCCTGCATTCCCACCAACAGTGTAAGAGGGTTCCCCTTTCTCCACAACCTCTCCAACATTTGTTGTTTCTTACCTTGTCAATTTTTGCCATTCCAACTGGTGTAAAGTGGTATCTCAATGTAGTTTTGATTTAAATTTCTCTGATGACTAATGATGATGAACAATTTTTCATTTGTCTGTTAGCCATTTGTATGTCTTCTTTGGAGAATTGTCTGTTCATGTCTTCTGCCCATTTTTTTACTTAATTATTTGTTTTTTGGGTGTTGAGTTTGACAAGTTCTTTATAGATCTTGGATATCAGCCCTTTATCTGTAGTGTCATTTGCAAATATCTTCTCCCATTCTGTGGGATGCGTCTTTATTTTGTTGACTGTTTCCTTTGCTGTGCAGAAGCTTTTTATCTTAATGAAGTCCCAAAAGTTCATTTTCATTTTTGCTTCCCTTGCCTTCGGAGATGTATCTTGAAAGAAGTTGTTGTGACCAATGTTGAAGAGGTTATTGCCTATGTTCTCCTCTAGAACTTCTAAAGAGCCTTTGAAAAGTAATGACTGATTCTCATGATTGTTGTTAAAAAGTCAAAAGAGTAGGAAAAAACACATAAACCCTTATTTAGATTGTAGAGAAAGTATCACTAAGTTCATATAGATGTGTGTGTGTGTGTATATATATATATGATTTTATTTATTTATTTGAGAAACAGAGAGCACGAGGTGGAGGTGAGGTGGGGGGAAGGGTGGGGAGACAGGGAGGGGGAGAGAAAGGAGAAGCAGACCCCCTCAGTGGGGAGTCTGATGTGGGGCTCAATCCCAGGTCTGCAAGCAAGGTCATGACCTGAGCCAAAGTCAGGCACTTAATCAACTGAGCCACTCAGGTGCTCTGAAGTTCTTAAGTGTTTACAGGGGCACATCAGGCTTCAATTTCAACATTCTAATGTCCTTATGAAAATTCATTCATGATAGATATTCTTCTACTTATTATTTCTAGAATGTTCCTGAAAGGATGTATTTGTGTTATTTGCTTTAATGCTCATTAGCAAGAATTACATTTCACATAGTATATTGCTTATTTAACAAAGATTGAGTTCCACTGAACTATGACTTAAGAAAGAGGAGCTTTGACTGATAGGAATTGGGAAGAAAAAATGAGATACTTTATAGAAAAGCCAAGCAATAATGAAAGTACTATTGATTCCTTTGAATAATCAGATTTACAAAATGGGATAATAAGGAACACAGATGTTGAAAATAATAAATGAGAGAAGCAAAGACTGTATTCTACTTTTGAGCTCCAAATAGGCACAGTCCTATAGCATATAACAAGCCAAACTGTTTAAGTAATATGTTCCCATTTTGTCTAATTAATCTATTATGATCATTAATCACACTTGGTATTATATGCTTGGGTCTGTAAGAGTAAGCTTAGAAAAATAACTAGACAAAACCATTATCAAATAACTTATGAGAAATTTCATAATTTTCTATTCAGGAGAGAAGAGGTTAACAATTTAAACAATACTTTTTCCAGCATTCTTCCAGCCTAACATGAGAGAAAGCAAAAAATACACGAAATCGCAGAGTTAGGAGTAAACAGAGATTATTTCAGAGAAGAAGAGAATATGTCTTCAGTATATGGGGACGTAGAGGTCCTATGAAATCGTTTTATAGTTCCTAAACAATCTTCAAAGATTTTAAAAAGTAAAGCGATACACTTTGGTGGAGACTGAGAAATACCATTTGGCCAGAAACTTTGAAATAATTACATCACTGTGACAATTTATGGTAATCTTAGCAAATATTTTTTTGAAGATTTTATTTATTTATTTGACAGAGAGAGAGATCACAAGTAGGCAGAAAGGCAGGCACGGTAGGGGATGCAGGCTCCCCGCTGAGCAGAGCCCCCAATGCGGGGCTGGATCCCAGGACCCTGAGACCATGACCTGAGCCGAAGGCAGAGGCTTAACCCACTGAGCCACCCAGGCACCCCAGTAATCTTAGCAAATATTAAGCAACACCTGATAGATAGATTGGATTGAGGGTAAGAAAGGTATAAGTATAATTTTTTTTTTTTTCCTCTCCAAAGGATGGCACAGCAACTGAGGAATTAAGGAGGACTTCTGGGTTTCCATTTTGAGCCAGCTGACATGTTTCCATGTGTCAGGCAGTGGAAAATATCTGGTAAGGGTTAGAAGAAACAGGAAGATACCTTGCTAGGCCTGACCTAACTGCCTATATGATATATAGGAATGAAATCTGTGAAGCAAGATGTAGTCAAAAGTCAACTGTTGCCCAACAACAGATGAAGCCATGCAACCAAATGGGAAGCAGAAAGCACAAGGTAAAACCTTGGATTCAGAATTAGATTAGCCCTGGATTGTTATGGTGACCCTACTTCTTAATAACTATCACCTGGGGATGATGTGAATGTCTTTAAGCCTCCAGTTTTCTATCCCTAAAATGTGAATGCTGGGATGCCTGAGTGGCTCAGTTAAGCATCTGCCTTTGCTTGAGTCATAATCCTAGGGTTCTGGGATGAGGACCCCGGGCTGGATCCCTGCGCAGTGGAGAGCCTGCTTCTTCCACTCCCTTTGCCCCTTCCCACCCTGCTCATACTCCCACACTTTCTCCTCTCAAATAAATAAAATATTAAATACATAACAGAAATTTTTTCCTCTTAACAGAAATTATCATTAGATTTTTTTTAACTTATTGTATTGTGGTAAGAACACTTAACTGATATCTACCCTCTCCACAGATTTTTAAGTTACAATAGAGTGTTGTAACTATAGGGACAATGTTGTACTTCATCTTGATTAATTGAAATTTTATCCTCATTTCCTCCCGCCCCTCAACCCCTGGCAACCACCATTCTATTCTTTGCTGTTATGAGTCTGACTATTTTAACTCATATAAGTGAAATCACACAGTATTTCTTTTTCTGTGACTGGTTTACTTCCCTCAGTATAATGTCTTCAAGCCCAATCTGTCATTTCTTATGTTGAAGTTTACTAAAAACTTTTAGCAAACATTTTTGTTTACATTTTTGGGGGGGTTCTCTTCTGTTTGGTGTGTCTTTTGTCTTCTCTCCCAAACTAATATATATATATATATTTTACACACACACACACACACACACACACACACACACACACATTCTCTTCCAATATTTTATATATATAGTAAAATCTTAAAGGATGAAAAAAAATATTTAAACAATATTTGGTTTGTCAGAAACAAAAGGTGTGATCTGAGAGAATGTAGGAGAATATAATGAAGTCGTATTAGAGGTAAAGTGAAGGTTACAGATTACTGAGTTTTATGGTACCATGATAAAAAGAGTGGTGACGATAAAGCCTATATGTGGGTGACCTGAAATAATAGCTCTTAGTCAGATAATTTTAGCAGTGACTTCTTAAAATATACATATGCATAATGAATATAAAAATACCATGCAATATGACTACAAGCCTTATAGTCTTGGGCTGTTTTCATATTTTAAGAACTCATACATTTTAAAAGCTATCCGCTTAAAAATAATAAAATCCTCACTCAAAACATAAATTTTGCTGAAATGGAAAGGCTTATCTAGAACAAACAAGAAGATGATGTATTTCAATAAATATGTACATAAGCCCCTTTTGTATGATTTGAGTGCCCACGTCAGGATACGAGTGAGACAACCAAAAGAACACAATCCTACAGAAGGAGCTCTTTTTGCTTTTCATGATGATGACTAAAGACAAAAGATTCTACTGGTTCATAATTCTGGAAGGCCAGAGGAAAAGCCCTTCAGAAAAGTCACTGAGGACCCTGCAGCTTTCTAGTCTGACACTCTGCAGTCCAGCATTTCAGCTTCATCCTGAGTCTACTCCCCTTTGCGATTGTAGGAGGACGTCTGGTAGTCCTTGCTTCTTCAGTTTCACCTGCCACAAGGGAAGTGGCAAAAACCTCTCTCTCTAATCCTGAAACATCCCCTTCTACCAATTTTAATGGCTCAAGAGAGGTCACGTGTCCACTCATAAAGTCGTGATGGAATGGCAATCACTCGCATGCTTAGAGCTGGGTTTCTGAAACCGACTATTACCAAAACCGGTTGGATTATGATGACTGGCTTAGATTAATCAAGCCTAAACTGTGGAGCTTTACCTCATCGCCTAAATGGCTATGCAATCAGGGAGAAATAACATGGATTTGAGGAAATCAAACATAATGTCTATTGCACGTGATAAGGTCATCCTTTAGACACAGACTTGTCATGATAAACAACTAATATAAACAACTGTAATTCTAGAAAGAAAGCATTTTATGTTATGATTTTTTAAATGTGAAATATAGGTAAGTATATGTAAAATATAAGCTTAAGAATGGTTACAATAACTCGTATTTTTGCCCGTTTTTAGCAAAAGACATACTTCTCTGCCCTTTCTAATCCTTGCCAAACAAATCAAAGGACAGGTACATAACTTGACATTTAATAATATGGTTGGCTAATTCAATAAGCTTAGTGGTCACTTGTACTAGTGATACTTCAAACTGCAAGACAGAAAAGTACATATTCTAGAATTACATCCCATAACCATCTTATTGTAAACCTATTTGTCAGCATTTAGCTTTAATAAAGTAGATATGCTATTTCCTTCTGACAGATGAGGAAGTGGAGGTATGAAATGGCTAAGTAACTTCTCCAAGGTCTCTGAGTTAATAACAGACCCAATACCATAGTTGGTTCTCTTAATATAAGACCAGTTATCTTCCCGTATATGCACTGAAAGGTGTTTACATTGTTATCTATGCCTAATAAGATGTTAAAAGTAGATATGTTCTGCCTTAGTTTTGGGAGAAGTCACAAAAGCTAAGTGCATAAAAGTGACAAGTACGCTTGTATTTCACAGTGCATGCATTTCCTCTAGGTCGCCATGCGTGATTCTTGTTTCAACCATCAGACATTTGTCTCTTATCCACATTTGGGTAAACTAATATAAACCCAGTCTTGTTTGCTAAAAGAGTTTCACATCTGATCAGTTGGAAATAGGTACTTCTGTACCTATCAGTGACTCATCACTGGAAGTATAACCTTCTTTACTTTCTATTTCCCTAGTTAGAATGGCAGCCATATAGCCCATATCATGATGGCAGGATCTAAAACCCATTTAGTGACTTTTGACTCATACTACTCTCATAAGGCAAGTAAGAGGTTTGTGGGTAAAGAAATGAGCAATAAGACTTCTCGGAGGAATTTTTAGGAATCTTGTGGCATTTTCCTTTTTACATCTCATACAAGAAAGGAGATATGCAATTCCCCCTCTCTCTCTTCAGTTCAATGAGGAACATTAGAGGGACTGTTCCTAGAGATTGACTAGTGCCTATTAAAAGTCACAGAGGAAGTTGAGACTGATATGAGACCAGAGTTTGGAAAATACTAAAGGTAAGGAGGTTATGTGGCTGGCATTCTGGATGCGGTTGTACAAAGTAAAGAGAAATGGACATCTTAAAACACTAATCTATAAGCTCATGAAATACTATCGCAGGAATGTGCAAAATGATCACTGATAGGAGACTGTGTGTGTGCGTACATATGTGCATATGTGTTATGTTTCCAAAGCAGTAAGTAAAAACAAAGATGCTATGATTCAGGAAATAAATTAGTTTAACAAAAACCAAAGGTTGAAAAAATGAGGGAGAAACTAGAACTTGGAAAAACAATTTCATTAGAACAAAGATTCCAGGGTGCCTGGGTGGCTCAGCAGGTTAAGCCTCTGCCTTTGGCTCAGGACATGATCTCAGGGTACTGGGCTCAAGCCCCGCATCAGGCATCAGACTCTCTGCTTGGCAGGGAGCCTGCTTCCCCCCATCTCTGCCTGCCTCTCTGCCTACTTGTGATCTCTCTCTCTCTAATAAATATTAAAAAAAAAAAAAAAAAGATTCCATTGAGAACTACGACTTGAAGAAGAGAAATCAGGAAGAAAGCCAAATAGGAACCAGGAAGAATTATAAACTCATTTGTTTCTGAAAGAATAGTCTCTACTTGCAGAATAAGACCAGATGTAATATATGATTTGAGGTCCTTCTGTTAAAGGAGGTTAATAAAAACCAAGGACATGGAGTGCCTGGGTGGCTCAGTGGTTAAGCCTCTGCCTTTATTTCAGGTCATGATCTCAGGGTTCTGGGATCAAGTTCCACATCAGGCTCTCTGCTTAGGAGGGAGCCTGCTTCCCCCATTCCACTTGCCTGCTTCTCTGCCTACCTGTGATCTCTTTCTCTCTGTCAAACAAATAAATAAAATCTTAAAAAAAAAAAAAAAGACAAAGAGTTGGAATTCAAACCTGTGATATGGAGCCATAGAAAGCCATTATGATTCCTACATTATAAAGCTATTTTAAAACCCAAGGTAAAGTCAATTAAACATTCCATATGACTGGATTAGAGGATAGAATGTTCTGATGACTCAATACAGAGGAAGAAGACAAGAAGAAAAAATCTTTTAAATGTCAAAGATCCGGTCCTATGAGAATTCCTCTTTGATTTTTAAGCAAACCATTTCAGAATAGTAATGAGGAGCAGTTTATTTGAGGAAGCAGTATATGTGGGGGATGTTTTCATTCTCATTTATTTTTCATTCTTTCCATTTCATTATAGTCTTCTCTTTAAAATATATAATTTCCTTCTATTCATGAGTATGAGGATCCTGGACATCTGTCTGCCTCTCTATATCTTTCCCCACTAATATTTCATATAACCCCATTAATAGTCCTTATTCTGGGAGGTTTGAAGAATATATGAGAACAGCACTGTTGGGATGAGAAGTTCTGGAAAATCATGATGATTTAATATATTTGACCCAAAAATCTATAATACCACTGTTCTATGCATCTTAAAAAATAAGAAATATCTGTCTTTAAATTCCTATTAGGGTCGGAAAGTTTACCAATGGTTCACTATGGAAGGGGAGAAATTTAATTGGAAACTGTTAAACAAAAATAGTTTCTAAATAATGAAGACTATTCAGCAACCATTTTTGTATGGTAATTATGTGTCAAGTATCATATACTTGGCTTTGTAGGTAAACCAACACATTAATGTTGTCCTGGTAAACCTCGTGATTTAATGCAAATCTTTAAGGAGATGCATGGCCAAATATGTATGGGTCATCAAAAAGAAAAAGAAGCAAGTATATGTACATGTTCACACTATCTCAAGAAGACAATAATAATGACTCTCAAACCCGTGTTCCTCCCCATTTCATACCTCACCCATATGCAGTAACCACATTCTTGAGTCTCATATTTTACATTTCTATTATATCATTAATTTTGCCTCTTGATGCTGTAAAATGTTCCCATGTATGAATATACCACAATTTACATATTCACTGCTCTGTCAGTGGACATTTGGATTATTTCTGAATTTTGCTGTTATAAGAAATGTAGCCACATTAAGAACTTCTCTGGAATGTTATTCCTGTAGTGAAATTATCAGGTTATAAGGTATGCACATATTCAAACTTACAAATTGTAATGACAAACTGTTTCACAAAGACAGTGTACCAACTTATCTCTTACTAGCGGACAAAACTACAAATGCTGGCCTAAATACCCTAATAACTTGATTTATGAATATTTTAGGGTTTGTCAATATGATCAACTTGAAATGGTATTTTAAGTTTCTATTTCTTTCACTACCAGTAATAGTAGATGCATTTTTATTGGTTTATTAACTATTCTTATTTCCTCTTCTGGAAAACATTTATGCCTTTTGCTCATTTTCAGGTGATCATAGAGATTTTAATTTGTGAATAGATTTTTCACATATCCTGATACGAATCTTTTGTCACCTATGTATGTGTTACATAGCTCTTCAAGTGTGTATTAATGAAGAGAAGTATGACTTATCTGTGTTTTATGGAATATTTAGATATAAAAAATCTAATATAATGGGAGTCACATTTCTCAGTATTATCCTGTACAGTTTGCACATATTTTTCTACTGTTTATTGTTGATGCATTGCTTAGATATTTTTCTTTATATCATATTCTCCTATTATTTACTTTAAAAATTTTTAAAGATTCATTTTGCACACTTAAATTTTTACTATAACTACAATTGATCTGAGAGTACCATAGCCACAAATTTCAAGTATTTTCACATGTATAATCATTTGTTCCCAAAGCATGATTAATAACCAATTTTTCCCCCTCAACGAACTGCAAAGCCCCTTCTATTTTGTAGTTGTCATATATCTTTGGATTTGTTTGTAGATTCTTTTTCATTTGACTCTTTCTTGAATATCTTTGTGCTAATCCCACATTGTCTTAAATATTCAAGTTAGATGAACACTGTTGCTATTTGGTTTGGCCAAAAAAAAACCCCTAAGCATATTTATTTTTTTAAATGCGTCTTGGTTCTTCTTGATAATTTATGCTCTTCATTAATTTTACTAATTGTCAAGTTTCATAATGAAACCTATTATAATTTTCTTCGGAATGACATTTAATCTAGGGTCAGCTTTAGAAGAAGGTATCAATAAGTAACACTAACTCAAAATTCAAAATATTTTTCTAGAGAATATCTTTGAAGAATTTTTAACCCTTTCTTGAAAGACATTAAATGACACACACACAAAGAAAATAGTAAGATAAACCCAGTTTATAGATAAGAAAGCTGTCTTGATATATATTAGATTCTCCAAACTATCTTTCATGTCTATTAATATCTCTTGCATATTCCACATTCCTACTTCCATTGTCTGTGTGTGTGTGTGTAATTTCTTCACTTCTCCCTTCAGTTCATGAATTCCTCCTTTTATTATATCCAATCTGCTATTCACTAGATTGCTAATTTTAACATTATTTTTTTCATTTGGCTCTTTTTATAGTCTCCTATTCCTTTCTATGTATCTATTACACACACACACACACACACACACAGGTTTTATAATTTGACATCCTTCTAAAATCTGAAAACATTGAGTCTGATTTCTTTTTTTTTTTTAAAGATTTTATTTATTTATTTGACAGACAGAGATCACAAGTAGGCAGAGAGGCAGGTAGAGAGAGAGGAAGGGAAGCAGGCTCCCTGCCGAACAGAGAGCCCGACACGGGGCTTGATCCCAGGACCCTGGGATCATGACCTGGGCCGAAGGCAGAGGCTTAACCCACTCAGCCACCCAGGTGCCCCTTGAGTCTGATTTCTGATTTTGTTTTCTATTACTTCTGCTTGGTCATATTGTCTCATTCATAATGCCCCCCCATGTATTTTCTGATATGTTATTGTGGATTTATGTTAATAAAATCTTACCTATGAAATTATTTGGATCCCATATTTAAGGAGGGTTTCTTTTAGGGAGAAACTTATTGCATCTGCCAGTTGTCTGGAACCACTATCAACCAGGAACCAATCTGAAAACAATTTTCATCTTAAGAATGCCTGGAACCAGAAATATAACAAATTGACACCATAAATCTATTCCATATATAATAGTCAGTTTGAGGCTTTGAGTTCTCACGGGACAATTTACACACCTCCCATAGCCGCAGTGCTAAATTCGAGGCAGTAAAGTTTGTTTTTCTTCCCCCTCTGTGTAAAGTGTCTTTTCTTCTCTCATTCACTAAGCATGTCACTCCCCAGGACTTAGGCTTTAGAGAGGCTTCTCTTGTGTGTTATCTCAAATGATATATGTCCTGGCTTTTGTCTCCTATCCCTAATAACATATATACCAATTCAAAAAACTGGAAGTCCAAAACCTCCCTGAGAGCAACTAACAAATTAGTAAGTTGCTTACCTCTCTAGGTTTCTATTTTCTACTTTATTTGTGTACTTCAGTCAGTGTCCATGTATTTCTTATAAGGGGTGTGTGTGTGAGAGAGAGAGAGACAGACAGACAGACAGAGACAGAGAGATTTATCCAACTTTTTTTCTTATTGACACTAAGATATTTGTTCAGAATGTCTGGTCCTGCCTTCTGACAGAGAAACTCAAAACAAAATTTTAAATATTTATTTCCAAATGTTATTTTTTGAGTAATTTTTAGAATTAAGTCATTAAATTATAGATTAAATATGGTAAATTTAAAAATGCATCCTATACTATTTTCTTGATAGTTACATCAAAATGATTACTATTATCTTCATTTTAAAACAGCTTGATATTGTTACTGTAAACACATTTGCACTAATAGGAAACCCTCTATTGAGTACATATTTTGGCAGAATATAATCACATTAGCTATTTCAAAAAAGACTAAGAAAATTTATGCTAAATGCTTTCTAAAATTTTGTGCTGAGGAATTTTCATAACCCATGATACATAATGAAATTTGATTAATCTTAGAATCTTAGTTTTTTTTCAAAATGACTGTGAACTAAGTAAGGCCCTAGACAGGGTCTAGAATTACTTTATACCAATGTCAATACTAATATATTGATATTTCCATCTCCTTTTAAATTGGGATACAGAAATAACTGATCTACTGAGTTTATATCATTACTTTAAAAATGTTTTGCCCCCAAGCAATCCTGATCTATATTCTTTAAAAGTTGTAAATTGTGCAATGTTTAATTTTTTAATAATAACTATGTACTCTCTCATTATATTTGAGTTTAGAATAGACAATAACACTTAACACTTCACAAAACACTTCAGTTGATCCGTGCCTAGAGAGAGAAATCTGATCTCAGAACCTGGATTTCAATATTATATTTTGCTTCATCTTGCTTTTTGTTTCTTAGGTTGTTTTGTGTTTCTTTAGGCATCCTTACATCCAATGATAAGGTCACTTGAGCCAGAATATGCCATATTTTTTTCCACATCTTTATATTAGATCTATCTTAACATTTTTACATTTAGGTAAAATTGAGATGAATCTACTTCATATTTCTAAAATAAACATATATTTTCCTTTAATTTACACACTGTATTATTTGGATTTTATGGGTAAATATTCCTAAAATAATTAAACAAGTAGAGACTAAATAAAGAGGGATGGTATACAGTGACATTTCCAATACAAAAGTAAATCCCAACACCACAGTTAATGCTATATGAAGACTGGAAGGCAAGATTTTTAATAGGCATAAAGCATTTCTTTCACCTATTCTGGGAACTATTCAAAGCAAAACATGGTAAATGGAATCCATAAATGGGAAAATGAATATATGAGTGTCACCCTATCAGTATGTTTAGGAAACAGTGTAAAAAATGAAAAATGATTTCAAGTTCTAGTCCTCAGAAACCCAATAGGATTCCATATCTGGGTTCAAAAACATACAAGATGAGTCTGTTGTCATCTAACAGATAAGTAAGGAAGATTACTGAGGTCTACTAATGATGTACTGTATGGTGACTAACATAACGTAATTTTTTTTTTAAAAAGTACTTAGGAAGTGACAAAAGGTGTTTACTAGCCAAATTTGGGGTAATTTAAACACAGTACTATTGAACATGCATTCCATCCAACCAATTTAAAAACATACAGATTATGTTTATTTATTTATTTTTAAAGATTTTATTTATTTATTTGACAGACAGAGATCATAAGTAGGCAGACAGGCAGGCAGAGAAAAGGGTAAGCAGGCTCTCTGCTGAGCAGAGAGCCTGATGCAGGGCTTGATCCCAGGACCCTGAGATCATGACCTGAGTCAAAGGCAGAGGCTTAACCCACTGAGCCACCCAGGCACCCATACAGATTATGTTTAGAAAATGTCAGGAAACCAAAAATTTGAAACTATGTAAAAAATGTAAAAGAATCAAGCATCTATTCTGCTCTTCCTCTACATGAACTGTATATACCTAAGTGTAACCCTTGATGAGAGTTAAGTTTTACTTCCTAGATTGTTAGCTAATGGATGAAGGAAGAATGATAAGCCTAGAACCTAATGAAATAATGAATCTCAACAGTGGATCACAAATCACTAGTGAACAATTAATGGATAACCGTGTAACAGATATATCAAGTTCACAATGCTTGAGAGCTCATACTTAAGAGAAACCCAGACATCATTATCTCCTGATGAAAAACAACTGGAAGTATACAGCGCAATCAACAAGAATACTAGTCCAAAATAAAAAGGATTTAAGTCTTATCTAGCCTCTGTATCTAACTGCCAGTCTACAGGAAATACAGTCAAGAGAAAATATGTAAAAATGTAGCAGTCAGCAAATCCATAAGATAGGGATCTATAAAATACAAAGCAGCCTAGCATTGTCTATTAATTCATTTTAAGGAGGGGAAAAAATGAGAATTCATAGATTAGAAGATACCTAAGAAAAATCAACTAATTGCACTTTTAGGAACACCTCTGGATCTTGATTATAAGAAACCAATCATTAAAATAATGTTATAAAGAAAATATGGAGGGGTGTCTGGGTGGCTCAGTTGGTTAAGCGATGGCGTTCGGCTCACATGATCCTGGAGTCCTGGTATCAAGTCCCACATCGGGTTCCCTGCTCCGCTGGGAGTCTGCTTCTCCCTCTGACCCTTCCCCTTCTCATGCTCTCTCTCTCTCTCTCTCTCCCTCTTTCTCAAATAAATAAATAAAATCTTTAAAAAAAAAGGAAAGGAAAATATGGAAATTTGAATATCGGTGGACTATTTGATTGTATAAAGAAGTAATGGTATTTTTTTTAGATGAGATTAGCTAGGTGAGTGAAATAAGGTGGACTATTTGGTGATAATTACTGAAGGTGGGTAATGTGTACTTGGGGGTCTATTACATCGTTCCACTTTTTAAAAATGTAAACTTGAAATTTCCTATAATAAAATTATTTAAAATGAAATGTAATACAATGCTTTTTAGAGATGATTATCGCCAAAGCAACTTCATTAATAGTGAAAAACAAATACTAATATGAAATGTCTTACTATCTAGTTCTCTGAATGGTCTTTTTTAATGTCAAAAACTTGTTTTGATAATTTAATTGTATAATTTGTATGAGTGTGTATGTATGTCATCTTTTTCATTGCTCAAAACAACTAACACATGATAATTAAACATCAATAGATGTTTAGTTTCTGAATACCTATAAATTTGGTGAAGAGCCACCCAATTAGCCATTCAGGAGCAGCAAACTTCTGTAAAGGGACAAATGAATTTTAGGTTTTGTGGCAATATGATCTCTGTTACAACTATTCAATTCTTTATTTTTTTTAAGATTTTATATATTTATTTGACAGACAGAGATCACAAGTAGGCAGAGAGGTGGGTGGCAGGGAGGACAGGGTGGGGGGAGCAGGTTCGTTGCTGAGCAGAGAGCCCGATGCAGGGCTCGATCCCAGAACCCTGAGATCATGACCTGAGCAGAAGGCAGAGGCTTAACCCAATGAGCCACCCAGATGCCCCCTGTTCACTTCTAATGTAGCACAAAAGCAGCCATGGATACACAAATGAATGGCATGATCATGTTCCAATAAAACTTGATTTACCAAAACAAGCATTGAGGTGGATTGGCCCATGAACTGCCGACTGCAGTTTCCAACCTCTGAAAAGTATGTATGATATTCACCATACCTCAAATCAGTATAGTGTTGATAAAAGAATAGGAAAAAGACAAGAAGAGGAAGCCTAAAAGTAGATTTCAATATATGTAAAAACAGAATAAATGGCAAGGGTGGTATTTTAGTTCAGTAAGAAAAAGACTATAGATTTCATCATTTTCATATGGTAACAAATTTACCATTACCATTTATTACCATTTTCAAGTAACAACTTTAATATCTGTAAAAAAAAAAAAGATGATTTATGCTATTAGCCACATTATTTATGAAAGTATCAGTCCAGACTGATTAAATATGTACTATTCAAACATGCGGAATAAAGCAACAGTCTTAGAAAAACTTTATATAATCGTGCACATTCAATGATTTGGAAAGTGTTTCAGAAAACTTTGAAGGAAAGGACATACCTGACTATATGAAAATTAAAGCTATTATGCAATAAAATATATCATAAACAAATTTAATATACAAATAATATACTATGGTTAATATTTGCAATGTAGCTAACAGGGAACTACCTAAAATTTAATGGGAAAGACAATACAGAGCAATGCAGAAAGAATACGGTTGGCAGAATATGTCAATGGTTTCCCAATGTATATGCTTGCCTTCCTATTAACAGAAACCTGCTTTTAAGCCATGTATTCTGCCAAAACTGTAAAATGTTATATTTTACAAATTATATTGTAACTATGTACAACAATATCTACCTTCTAGCCAAAGTGATATAGGCAGGAAAAGCAAGTATGTACATTTAAGGAAGATTTATTTTAAAGAAAGGGAGCAAGCACTGACTCCTCTTCTTGCTTCTAAGCATCTGGAACTTAACAGCTAAGGTACCAGTGTATAATAATGGACAAACTGGAATATGCCAAGCAGGATAGAGCACAGAGTAGACCCAGAACTCATGTCACAACAGAAAGCCACCAACATCTGTATTGCCTACTTGGAGCTCTCTTATGTTCAAGGTACTACTATTCTGAATGTTTCATTTAATATAGCTGAATCTAGATCTAATTAATAATAAGGACAGAATTCATATGAAAGAAACATGAACAGCCAATAAACACATGAGAAGATGCTCAAACTCAAATGAATAGTGAGATATCAGATAATATCTATCAGTCTGACAAATTTAAACAATAATAACAACAGATGGCCTGGATATGGGGGGTATAACACATATTGCTAGAAGACTGTGAATTTTGATGGCCTTTTAAAGAAATTAAATGAATAATATTAACAGAATTTTTGACCAAAAAATTCTTCTCCTGGAAATCTACCTCATTCAAGGGAAGGAAAAAAAATAAAAAGAATTTAAAGATTTTATGTTGCATGGTTATAGTGGTTATAGTGGTAAAAAAACAATGTAAGTGGTATCAAGAGAATATGGATGAACTATTACCACATTTATTATGAAGGGATTAAGATAAATAAACTTAATGTGGCAGAATTTCCAAGACATATGCTTAAATAATGAATGTGCATTACATGAGATCAGGCTTATAATCGCTAACAGTGGTAACACACATGTATTAAGTGTGGAGTTTGAGTATACTTGAATCAAAAAACATTTGTATTGCAGCATACAGAAAAAAGATACATGCATAAACTGTGTGAAGGTCATTTACTATAAATACATAAATGCTATACACATATATGTATGATATGCCTGCATAATAAGACATAAAATTGTAGGTTTACCACCAGGGATTACCTGGGGTAAGGACAGACTCTGATGCGGATAAAAAGGAGTAGACCTAAGGAAAGATAAAAAACAAAACAAAAACAAAAAACCTTCTCTAACTTGAAAAGGGTCTATACAATGATTTATATAATACTGTTGTCAGGGGATGTGTGTGTATGAGAAGGAGAGACAGAGAGAGAGAGAGAGAGGATGATGTAGGAATAATCACTAGAACACTAATGGCCACTTTAGAAGGATTACTAAAGATATTTTATAATTCAAAATAATATGTATTATCTTTGCATAAAGTCCTTAACCTCAAATTGTGTCACTTCATTTGTAAATAATTAAGAAAATACCTTGGTTACCTCAAGACTTTTCACAGTCTAGAAGTAAATACTTTGAGCACTGAAAGCAATGATGACATCAGTATTGACACGTATTCATATCTTTGCAGTCTCCAGGAGAGCAACTGAAGCCACAACTGCTGCTTAGAGTAATGTGTAATACTGGTTTGTTGGGGGGGTTTTATTAATTTATTTTTACATTTCAACTGAATAGATTTTGAAGCTCATTTGCAATTATGTTAGTAAATTTATAAGAAAAATTGTTACTTTCTCCTTTTGAAAAATGATACATTTTAGTACTTTAAAACATTTCTAGAAACAAACAAGTGAACTAGTCAAGCCACATAATCATTTATCCTTAGAATTAATGGATGATGCATACAGCTGACTACCCTGCATACATCATTTCATACATCACATAATATAACAAAGTATAGGTTATATTTCTCCTTCGTTAAAAGCATTTAAATCATGAGCAGATAGAAGCCAGAAACCTAATTACTTACAATAAGCTTATTCCTCCAGAGATATGTCAAATATTCCAGCTAACATAATAAGTATCTTCTTTATTTCCTCTCCTAAAATATTTTTAGACATTTATTCCCTGTTGAGTGCAAACCAAGGAACTAATAGGAAAGTGACATGATCCTTTGTACTTGATGGTGGCTACGAGATTTGAAAATCAGCCAAGGAAGTGAGTTGTTAGAAGGAAACCTGTCTTAGATATTGACAATAGATAAAGGTGAAAAGGCTATTTGCAAACCCAGAAAAGAAGCTTACAAACTAATAATTGGTTTAAAATAAAAGTGCAGAAGATACAAAGTGCCCTAGCAACTGATAGAATAGGTGACAACATATTTTGGACATGAGAATAAGGAAAATGATGTCAAGTAAATAATAAATCTAGAATACGGAAGTGAAATTCTCATTGGAGGCTAAGTACAAGCAATATAGAACCTGTTATAAAGTACTGAGAAGATGAGATGATGTGAGGGGAAAGGGGAGAAAGAATAATCATACGGCTACTCTGGAAGTTAGAAATCATTCCCCAACCAAAGCTGTGGCTGCTACCATCTAAAGATGGCTTCTGACATTAGGAGAAAGAAGGGAAAAATGAAGAGGGGGAAATCAGTGGGGGGAGATGAACCATGAGAGACTATAGACCCCAAGAAACTGAGGGTTGGGGGGGGGCGGTGGGCCTAGTGACGGGTATTAAGGAGGATATGTATTGCATGGAGCACTGGGTGTCATACGTGAACAACAAATCATGGAACACTACATCAAAAACTAATGGTGGACTGTATGGTGACTAACATAACAATAAAAAAAAAATAAAAATAAAGATGGCCTCTATATAGAGAATAAGAGAACATTCTAATCAAAAAAAAAAAATCCAAAAGCCATTTGGAAATGTCTATTTTGGCCACTGCTAGCCCACAGATTTTTAAAAATATACCATCCTTTATCCACTTCTTGTGGAGCTATTATCTCCTTGAATCTAGAACATAGAGGTCATATTCTCAGTGAAGAACATTTTGAGATAAATAATGGAGCTAACTAGGTTAAAATGATAAGCAAATAAGACACAGATTTTTGAGAACCTCTCCATCGTTAGTGCTCTGCTTCATATTATTACCATGAGCATTAAGTCCCATTAAAAGAAAAATTTCCTCGAAAAAGTCCCACTACAAAAACAAAAAGTTAAGTGCTCTCCCCCAGTACTATCTGTACAATAGGGATTTTAGGAAACACTTCAACCTTAAAATAAGACTGGGTCCATAACAGATAGCACCAGCTAGGTGACACTATTTGCAAGGCTGGGACAAGTTTATCCAGGAAGCTATATGTGCTCTGCATTAATATCCAATTGGTCCACGAATCAAGGGGTGGAAATGGAAGTGGGCCTACTCACTGTTGCCCTTCATGACTCACTAGCAAAACTACTGCTTCCTGTTTCCATGACTTTATGCTCTGCTAGCCTAGAGATCTTAGTTTCAGAGAAAGCAGTGCTTCCACGAGGAGACACAACAATGATTCCATTCAACTGGAAATTAAGACATTGTCTGTCCATTTTGAGCTCCTCATGTTTCTGGATCAACAAGCAAGGGAGGAAATTATAGTGCTGGCTGGGGTGACTGGTCCTGAATCATGTGAACGTGGATGACTACTCTACAACAGAGATAAAGAACAGTGTCTGGAATATAGGAAATGCCTTGGTTATCTCCTAGTATTACCATGAGCTGTGATAAAGGTCAATGAAAAACTGTAACAACCCCATCTGGATAGAACTACAGATGGCCCAGATCCTTCAATAATTAATCACCCCACCAATGAAGTACCATGACCATCTGAAGTACTTGCTGAAGGCAAAGGGAATACAGAAAGAGTAGTATAAGAAAGCAGTTACAAAAACAAGCTTACAACCATGGGACTTGTTACAAAAAATAGGCATTGCAATTGTCATTATTATTTCCCCCTAATTTTGTTATGAATATTTGTGTGTATATATACATATATTAAGCAAATAACTTTTTTCTTTCCTATTTTTTTCTTCCTTTCTTATTCCCTTATCATATGATGAAAGTTGTATTGACTTTATATCAATATTAAAGTATTGTTAATTTTCAATCATAGTATTTGAGTTACAAGATATCATGAGAAGAGTAGACCTTCAAGGACTTCACAACCTCATCTGGAGAAGGGACTCGTGTTTTCATTCGTATGCAATATAGTTGTATCCTATTAGGTGAAATTATGACCTTATTATTGTCTTTACTTGGAGATTAAATATGGTCAATGAAAAACTGTAACAACCCCACCCACATAAGGAGATGTGCATAGGTGTCAAGTTGACAAGGGGTGGACTTGCAATGGTTAATTTGATGTTGACTAAGCTAAGGAATGCCCAGATAGCTGAGAAAATATTATTTCTGAATATATCTGTAAGGCTGTTTCTAGAAGATGTTAGCATTTGAATTGATAAGCCCGGTAAAGCAAATGGCCCTCTTCACTGTGGTTAGACATCGTCCAATCCATTGAGAATACAAATAGAACAAAAATGTAGAATAAAGGCAAATTCCAATACTCTGCTTAAACAAACACATTCATCTTTTTCTTCTGCCCTCAGACATTTGTGCTCCGGATTCTTATTTGGGCATTTAAACTGCATTCAGGACTCTTATCATGAGCCCCTTAATTCTCAGGTCTTTGGATTCACACTGAGTTATACCAGCAGCTTTCCAGGTTCTACAGCTTGCAGTCAGCAGAGTGTAGGATTTCTAGGGTTCCTTAGCTATATGAACCAATATCTATAATAAATCTCCTCTTAAACATATTTCTCTCTATATTTATACCCTATTGGTTATTTTTCTCAACTGGACCTTAAAATAAGTGGCCCCATGACAGTTCAAAATTCAGAACCTTAAAGGTTTAATGTACTATGACATACAGCAAATTGGAAATTGTTTCTAATCATGAACAAGTAAGTACTTCTGAAGACTAATTTAAGAAACACAAAAATTACCTCAGATTTAAACAGAATCTCCACATGGCTATCTAAAACATGTGGAGGCTGGCTTCCAGAAAGAATCTCCTAATACGAAAAGGTGCTAGACCTTCCATATGCCTTGACTGGAAAGGTAGAAGATTAAAAATATATTACTCTCCGTGAAGAGGAATCTTTTCATTCATAGCATTAAGGTGAAAAGCAAGCCTCCTCTGGCTCAGGTGATCCTAAACTAACTCTGAAGACCAGATTTCTGATTCCAGTCTCCACCAGAAATGTACTACCTTGTGGGCCAACTTGATGCCAAAATGCCATCTAAACTCTCTATTTTCAGTGATGAATGCACCTCAGAACCTTATGCTACAGAATCATTTATGTGTTATGCAGCTTTAGAGCTGAACATGTCTGATGTTCCATTTCCCCACATCCATCTGAATCATCTCCTGCCATAATTATGGGCTCCACTTAGTTACAGGGAAAAAGGGGGAATTAAATATTAAGGCTGGTTCCCAGGAGAGTCAGATTTGCAAATACTGCACTTCCCACATACAATGAAAGCTAGAAAAAGATATTTAATCCTTTACAACTCCAAAGAATGAAGCAATACCATCATCCACATTTAGGCTAATTCTAAGCACAGGCAAAGAGGGGAATAAAAATGAAAGTTTGTCTCTAGGAGGGTCATTTTGGAAATGCCACCAATTCTCATATATTAAAATATTATAAAGATGTGCATTCCTTTCTGACCTCAGAGAATAGCATCAATCATCCACACTGAAGTCATTCAGGGATAGGCAATAGGAAGGTATATTCTTAATTCAGGCGTCTTCCTTTTTTTCCTACTTCAGAGAAAAGACTTAGAACTGAGCAGAGGAGAAAGCACTTTGATGTAAAGGACACTCCATATTGATACACGGAGTTTTAGTTCAGGTAAAAGCTGAGTATTCTGGAAAGTCAAAGAGGGACTTACACATTGTTTGCAGTGTTTTTTGCAAGGTAGTGAATATATTCCTCCCATTTTATTTAAGAAACCAAAATACATGAAGGTCAAAGTCCTCCAAAGGGGGGAAAAAAAAAACCTACACTATTACCGTGTGATACAAAAACAAAAACAAAAAAGCAGACATAATGATGCTGATAAAACACTTGGACATCTCATGTACCACCTGGCAGTACCATCTTAGAGAAGGAAATGTGCTGATTTCCTAGGGCTTTTACAATGAAATGATCATCAAATCTGGGGCATTTACTCTGGGAAATGTGCACAGTATTCTAGACAAGTATTTATAAATAGTCATTCTCCTAAAGGAAAGATGACAAGGAGCAAAAACTGAAGCCCTTTTAAAAAAGCAAACACTTTAGCCGAGAGAGAACACTGTTTTGCTGTCATCGCTCTGAAGGCCAATTCTGTTTAATGGGAAAAAAAAAAAAAAAAATGTACTCAGAAAGATAACTGAGAAAACTGGTCAAATAGACTGTAATTAATGCCATTTTTTAAAAGCAGAAAATGTTTTTATTTCATGGACCTGGAAAATAATTTGATTTTTTCAAGGGGAAAAGAAAGGCAGAAATCCAATGCTAGTTTGTAGAAAAGTTTCTTCTAAGGAACCACTTTTGAAACAACATTCATTAAATTTCTCATCAGAAGATAATCAGATGGTGCATAAGCCAGACTCATCATCATCAAATATCACTACCCTTCATCTGTATTAAAAAGACTGGAAGAAATTAAATTAAGCAATTAAAATAATTGAATTATTTAATTGCTAATTAAATAACTATATTCCATTTGTGGATAAATACAGACATCATCATCAGCTTTTGAATGGCTATGCTGGAGTCTTAAAATATTTCTAATTTTTAAATTTGTTTCATTTCTTTCTTCTTGAAGTCTTACTAGAAGATCTAACAGGCTATTCCAATAATTAAGTCAGACACTGGAATTTGACAGTGGTATAAGAGCACCATGCTTTGAAGAGCTATCCGGCTTACTCAGATTCTATAAAAATACTCTCTATACTATTTCAGCTTGAAAGAAGGGGGCTGTTTCACCAAGGTCTTTCTATGCCTCAATTGAGAGATAGGAAACTTATACATTTAAGTAGTATTGTATATCCCCTGCTCTCCAGGGAGTGCAGTGGGAATTAATGTGATTAAGCTTATAAAACATACTGAGCCCTTAGACAGAAGCTGGCCTTTTCATAATCAGGATTTTAGTTAACAATTGTACCAGTGTGTCCACATTGACTCTATTTAGAAGTGTAGGCTGTCTACAAGATGTTGGATTTAGTGTTTAATCATTCTCCTGCCAGCTCCCCAAACCAAATCTATCTTCATCCTTGTAAGTCACTTTGCCTGCCACCTTCACTTCTGGGGCCTCCAAAATCTTCTCTGATGTTTTGCAATCATTCTTGTGAATGACACCTGCAACTCCTACCTTGTAACTCTCATTTGAATCAACTTAGTTTCTTTGGGTGACATTTCAAATCAACAGAGTCCTTTTACTACCCAGTTTTCATCACCTTCCTTCTCTACTTGTTTGCTTTAGGAGAAACTTGGTATTTCCTACACATGAACAGCCATCTTGCTCAAGTGCTCATTACGAAAAGGCCATATTGTCTCTCCTGGCTCCTGATATTGTGTGAAAATGTAGGGATGGCATGATTCTTGTTAGCCAGGTCACTTCTCATTTAAAATCCTGGCAGTAGAGCAAAAAAGACAGACTATGTATCACCCTGAGGAAGGAAGTTAACTTCTCTGAGCTGTGCTATCTTTATCTGTGAAGTAGACAAAAACCTCAATTTCACTAGGCTTCACTGACTTGTGTTTACAAATGAAGTCATGTTAATAATCATTACCAAGATCTCATTTATATTCTCTTTCATCGGCTCCCATAACATCTTTACCCATCTACCAAATCTGTAGAGAATCTTCATACGTCTTACGTCTTCCTGGCAAGACTGCTCTCCCTGACATTGTCATTGCTCTGCTTGGTTCCGTTTCAATGAATTGCTTGGGCAGGGATCACTTCCTTTAAGGTGGGAAGCTTGTTAACATGCAGTTTCCGAATCCACTGATCTGGGGTAGAGCTTGATGTGCTGCCTTTCTAAAATGTTCCCATATGATGGTGATACTGCTGATAGAGTGGCTCAGTCTGAGAGGTCACAGACTTTCAGACTAGTGTGCTAAACTCAACTTTTCCTTCTGGTGTCCATGACGCTGTTACCATTGCCTTGAACCTTCTCATTAGTGAGTGGTCTATGTTGAAGGAGTTCATGTCTCCATCATACTACTCATTTTCCTAAGTATTAC